>NW_021635191.1:0-538253 GCF_004799145.2 Neltuma alba
TGGAGATGGTCGACGCCATAGAGACCTGTGTATGGGCTACTTTTCCATGAGCTGGTCATGGCTAATGTTAGACTGATGATGTATATACTATAAATAGGTTTTGACTGTATATAAGTTAGGCTAACTGCTAAAACTCTGTGTAAACCCTTGTGTTGCTGTACAAATGTTTGTATATAAATAAGAAGGGTATGTTTATATGATAAATGATAACGAGTTCCTTTATTCTCCCATAGTTAATTAAAGAACAAGCGAAATGGTGAGAACACGGAGAGGAGCAAGAAAACACTCCTGAGGAACCACATATGAGATCCTATCCAGCAAGTAATGAATAGGCTGGATGAGCAACAACGAGTCGTACAGCAACTACAAGAGGCACAGTTACGGCAGCAAGAAGAGAGAGACGCTGTTATAAGCAGCAGCAGTAGCAGCAGCGATTGCTCAGTTACGACAACCTGAGCAAGTGCAAGCTGAAGCAACCCCACAAGTCCAACAGCAAGCACCTGAAGAGCAAGCAGGATGGGCTGAGAACCAAGGAGATATTCAGCAGTGGATTACGAAATTTTGCAAACATAATCACCAGAGTTCAAGGGTTCATTAGAACCACAAATAGCTGAAGATTGGATTACCCGACTGGAGAAGATCTTTCGGGTAATGGGATGTTCATCTGAGATTAAAGCTCAGATGGCCATTTATAAGCTAGAGGAAGAAGCAGATCAGTGGTGGAACAACACTGAGTTGGTACTGCAAGCCAACAACACCCCAATAACATGGGAGGTGTTCAAAGAAAGATTCTACAGAAGTACTTTCCCCGATCAGCGCAGGATAAAATGGAAGCTGAATTCCTAGTGTTGCAGCAGGGGAATAATGAAACTTTTGATGATTACCTAGCAAAGCACATTCGGCTGTCCCGTTATTCTGCTTATCTAAAACGTCTCAATGATGAACGGTGGAATACGGAGAAGCTGGTCAGAGGATTAAAGCCACATTAAGGGAGGTCGTGGCGCCTCAACAGATAGAGAGTTTTAACAAGGCAGTAGAAGTCTGCCGTATTACTGAAGCAAGTCAAAATCATCGAGGAATGATGCCGATAGCTTTGAAAGCTGAGAGACCCCCGTCGAGGCCAAATCAAGAAGGAACCTCTTATGTTAATAAGAAGAGGAAGAGGCCTGGCTTTGGCAGAAAGATGAGAAGAGGGGCAGACGACCTGAAGGGTTTGATATCACACGAAGGGCCAAGGAATGTGAGAAGTGTGGCAAGAATCATGGCGACAGCCATGTTTATTTGGCCAGAACGTGTGCTATAGATGTGGGAGACCAGACACTTTTCAAAGGAATGTCCACAAGGGGCAGAAGGGACGAGACAGCAGACCCAAGGCAGGGTGTTTGCCCTTACACAGGAAGAGGCCCGTAAGTCACCTGACATGATCCAAGGTATGATCACTGTTAATGATTGCCTTGTGTATGCCATGTTTGACTCAGGTGCTAGCCATTCCTTTATATCACATGACTGTGTTGGGCGATTGGGTTTGACTGTTGATACCTTGCCATATGATATTGTTGTTTCTACTCCCACTAGTCCTAAAGTTGTGACTTCTAAAGCATGCCTGAATTGTGTGGTCTGTTATCAGCATTGTTGCACTGTCATTGACTTGATATGCATGCCTTTTCGTGACATTGAGGTGATAATTGGTTTGAATTGGTTATCTGCCAATAACATACTTCTAGATTGTGGTAAGAAAACGTTAGTATTACCCTCTAAGGAAGAAATCCTAGAAAAGAAGTAAATTTAAATTTTATGACTGAAGCCGAAGCGAGTAGATGCTTACGGCACGGATGTCAAGGATATTTTGTATTCTTCTCAATTCGAGCAGAGGTAGAAGAAGGAATCGAAGAGATACCGATAGTGAAAGACTTCCCAGAGGTATTTCCAACAGAGATCAGTGGACTTCCGCCAGAGCGAGAAGTGGAGTTCACGATTGACCTTGTACCAGGGACAAAACCAATATCCAAAGCTCCATATCGAATGGCTCCCAACGAAATGGTTGAGCTAAAGAGACAAATTGAGGAGCTGTTGGAGAAGGGTTTTATAAGACCAAGTGTATCTCCCTGGGGTGCTCCAGTACTCTTTGTAAAAAGAAAGACGGTAGTCTAAGGCTATGCATTGACTATCGAGAGCTAAACAAGGTGACGATAAAAATAAATACCCTCTGCCGCGAATTGATGATTTGTTAGACCAACTGGCAGGAGCAACGGTGTTTTCCAAGATCGATCTACGATCGGGATATCATCAGCTGAGGATAAAGACAGGAGATGTTTCGAAGACTGCATTTAGGACCCGATACGGACACTATGAGTTCTTAGTGATGCCGTTTGGATTGACGAATGCACCTGCTATTTTCATGGATTACATGAACCGGATTTTTAGACCATACTTAGATCTGTTTGTAGTAGTTTTTATTGATGACATACTAGTGTACTCCAAAACTCAAGAAGAGCATGAGCAGCACTTGAGAATTGTGCTGAGTACACTGAAGGAGAAACAACTCTACGCTAAGCTCAGTAAATGTGAGTTTTGGTTAAAGGAAGTTAAATTCCTAGGCCATGTGATTAACCATGAAGGTGTGGCCGTGGATCCCAGTAAAGTTGAATCAGTACTGAACTGGGAGCAGCCTAAGACAGTAACAGAGATACGAAGTTTCTTAGGGCTGGCAGGTTACTATAGGAGATTTATCCAGGACTTTTCTAGAATTGCCCAAGCGCTGACAAAGCTAACCAGGAAGAACCAGCAGTTCTTGTGGGACGAGAAATGTGAGGCAAGTTTTCAAGAGCTGAAGCGAAGGCTAACCTCTACCCCAGTACTAGTTATCCCCGATCCAACACTACCATATGTAGTGTACACAGATGCTAGCAAACAGGGATTGGGATGTGTACTGATGCAGCAGGGAAGAGTTGTTGCCTACGCCTCGCGCCAATTAAAACCTCACGAAGAAAATTACCCCACTCATGACCTGGAGCTTGCAGCGATAGTGTATGCCTTGAAAATATGGAGGCATTATTTATATGGGGCAACTATAGAATTGTTCTGTGATCACAAGAGTCTCAAGTACCTGCAAGACCAGAAAGAACTTAACATGAGACAGAGGAGATGGATGGAGTTGTTGAAAGATTATGACTATCAGATCAAGTATCATCCGGGAAAAGCCAATGTAGTGGCTGATGCCTTGAGCAGAAAAGTGGTGCAAGTAGCCACCCTCATGATCAAAGAGGGTGATCTGTTAGAAGATATAAGAGATTGGGGTCCTATTTATCACATGCAGTTAACAGCAGATGATGTGGCTAATGAGCCATTAGTGCAGAGAACAACTGTTGATATGATAAGACAAATCAAGAAGCTCAAAGAGGGGATCCTTTAGCAAAGACCCTTCGAGCTAAAGTCTTGAGTAACGAGACAAAAGATTTTGAGATCTCAACAGAGGGAGTAATAGAATTCAGAGGAAGATCGTATGTTCCTCCTGTAGATGATCTCAAGAAGCAAATTCTAGATGAGGCACATAAAAGCAAATATACGATTCATCCAGGAATGACCAAGATGTATCAAGACATCAAGTCATTGTTTTGGTGGCCTGGTATGAAACGAGATGTCACTAGTATGTGACAAAGTGCCTTACATGCCAGAAAGTGAAGACGGAACATCAGAAGCCGTCAGGATTTTTACAACCCCTTAGTATTCCTGAATGGAAATGGGACAGTATCTCTATGGACTTCATAGTAGGACTACCTCGTACGTCGTCAGGATACGATGCAATATGGGTCATAGTTGATAGACTGACGAAGTCGGCCCATTTCTTGGCGATTAATGTTAAATATTCGCCAGAGAAGTTAGCGAGGTTATACATTAAAGAGATTGTAAGATTACATGGGGTTCCGGAGTACATTGTGTCTGACAGGGATCCAAGATTCATGTCGAGGTTCTGGAAAGCAGTACAAGAAGCCATGGGCACAGTACTGAGTTTCAGTACAGCTTACCATCCGCAAACGGATGGACAAACAGAACGAATGATACAGACACTAGAAGATATGCTGAGAGCGTGCGTTTTGGATTTCAAAGGGAACTGGGATGAATATCTGCCTTTGGCAGAATTCGCATACAACAACAGTTACCATTCCAGTATCCAGATGGCACCATACGAGGCATTGTACGGAAGAAAGTGTAGATCCCCGCTTTGTTGAACAGAACTCGGAGAGAGAAAAATTTGGGGTCCAGATATAGTAGATCGTACCTCTGAACAGATTAAACAGATCAAACAGAGGTTACTCACGGCTCAAAGCAGACAGAAGAGCTACGCTGACAGTAGAAGAAAGCCGTTAGAGTTCGAGGTTGGAGACCATGTATTTCTGAAGGTATCTCCAACTACTGGAGTAGGACGATCTATTGAGGCGAGAAAGCTGACGCCTAAATATGTGGGACCATTCCAAATACTCTCAAAGGTAGGACCTGTAGCCTATCGACTGGCCTTACCCCCAAATTTAAGTCAGTTGCACAATGTCTTCCATGTTTCCCAGTTGAAGAAGTACAATCCGGATCCAGAACATGTGCTAGAATATGATCAGATTGAGCTAAAGAACAATCTGACATTTGAAGTAAGACCAGAACGCATAGTGGATCGGAAAGTTAAGCAGCTGAGGAACAAAGGAATCCCTTTGGTCAAAGTGATTTGGAAAGATCTAAATCAAGAAGAGGCCATGTGGGAAAAGGAGGACGAGATGAGGACCAAGTATCCAGAGCTCTTCACATAAGGTATGTGTTAAAATTTCGAGGACGAAATTTATTTTTAGGGGGGAAGAAATGTCACACCCTGATAATTTTATTTTAGTTGATGAATGATTTGTGACTAACTAAGGCCAAATAGTATAGTAGACTGGTAGAGGATCCAGGCTATGAGGAAAAATCAGGATAGGGACATAACCGTCATTCTTGAAAAGATCAGTCAAGAAAGGGCAGTATTGGAAATAATGTCCAAAATTTCCTGAAAATTCCCAGAAAATCATGAAAAATAGAAAGGAGGGTACAGAATAATGTTTGAGGCTTAGAAGATGAATATGAGATTAAAAATAATTTATCAGGAAATTATTTGTAATTATTGGAATTTTTGGTTAATTAAGGAAAATTAGCCAATTTCCATTATTTAAAATATATAGAGGCCTCAAAAATTCAAGGAAAAATATGGATAAATTATGTGACATATTATCCTAATTTATAAAATTATTTCCCACCTTTGGATGTGCAGAGGTTAGCTTAAAGAATATTTATTACCGAATTATTATCGGTAGAATAGTGATTTTTGACAGAATAAAATTTAGAAAATTATAGAGGGAGATAAAACTTGAGAAAAATCATGGATTACCCTTGGAATGAGGGGAATTTAATGAGGTGTTGAAATCAAAATTTTGTGACAGTAAATTGGACAGGATTGTTGGAAAATCGGACCGGAAATACACAAATAATCAGTGGATTGCACTGGTTATTGGATGAGTCATATTTTTCCAATATTAAGAGCAATAATTCGGCCAAAATTAGAAGGGGAGGACAAAGTTGGAATTTTCCAAATTGTTCAAGGGCATAAAGGGAAATAAGAGACAAAACAATAAAATAATATTTATTTTCCACATGAAAATCACATGGTGATTAGGTGTCCCTCCATGTGTCACTTTCTTATGGTGTGTGCCCTAAGATTTGTCCATGTGTAAAGTAGAAAAAATGGACGGCCGAGATCGCATCTTTTTCCCGAAGGGCATTTTTGGCATTTTGAAATATCAAAGCCTATAAATACCCCCTTCCATGAAGAATTCGGCCAAGGTGGTTTTGTTGGGAGAGAATTTTGTGTTCTTGAGTTCTAGGAGAGAGAAAGGAAGAAAGAAGAGAGAGAAAGAGAGAAAGCAAGCTTAGACACCTCTAATCGCCGATTAAGAGCTAATTAAGGTATGTTTATCTCCCTAAGTGTTAATTATTTTTAGTTGATTATTTATTTGAGGAAGATTAGGATTAATTACCTTGATTAATTATGGTTTAGTGATAGCTAAGATTAATCATGTTATTTGATTAAGGATTAGTAAGTGGTTAAGATTAGCTACCCTAATTAATTAGTGATTAGTTGTGGTAATTGAAGGATGATTAATTATGGTTAATCATGTTGATTAAAGATCTATTAAAGCTTAATCATATTGATTAGAAAATGATTAATCATGTTGATTAAGGAATGAATAATGGTTAATCATATTGATTAGAGAATGATTAATGGTTAATCATGTTGATTAGAGAATGATTAATGGTTAATCCATAAGGGATTAGTGACTTAATCTTAGAGGATTATGACTATGTGACTTGAGGACCTTAATTAAATATTGGATTAAGGATTAAGGGTTAATGATTAACCAAGAAAGCATGATTAATCATGGATTAAGGAAGAATTCCAAGACCTTAATTGAGGATTAAGGCTTGGTCAAACCAAGGTCAAAGGTTTAGGAAAGGTATACAGAAATTATAAATTGAAAGGCACAAGGGTAGCATTATATTGAGAAGGAATGGTATACTGGATATGGAATTTACCATACCCTTACTGTATGGTTGATAGGCAATTCTCTGGAAACCTAGGAGGATCTCAAGCAAGGGAACAAGGAGGAAACGATAAGCGTGGAATTGAGGTAGCGTGAACTGCAATTATTTTGTTGATCTGCATTTGATGTATCTGCTATGTGTGTTTATGTGCCATGAGAATGTTTATGTACAGATGATGTGAACTCCTTGCAATGTATGCCTTGGCTCTTGCATGATTGAGTTTTGACCAGAATGATTATATGCTCCATGATATGATGACATGGATACAGAATGTTATGGCATGGCATAAAGACTAGAAATGTTATTTTACTGCATGTAGCATGACATCTTATGCATGTTGACTTGATGGTTGTATGTTCAATGCTACTGGGATTTCTATGAAATCTCATTCCTCCTATAACATGATATCCTAGGTGCCACTACTGCCAAGGAGAAAGGAAAGGAAATAGTCATGGCTTGAAGAAGTTATGAATTATGTAATGTATTATACGGTTTTGAACCTTTCTCTTTCAAGCCATGTAAACATACTATGTTCATAAATACATGATATGATACCCTTTTTGGAATGTATATTAATGATAGAATAGCTTTACATGTGATTATGGTATGATTATAGTGAAAAACGAAATGCTGTTAGAATTAGTGAAAAAGGGGGATAAAAATGGTCTAGATTTGACCAAACTTTGACCAACGAAGACTCTGGTCAAATGGTTGACTTTTTCCCTGAAATTTGGCATGCAAATAGATCTTATTTTTCCCTTTAAAATGAGTGGTAAAGCGTCACAATCGGAGCTCTGTGTAAGAAGTTATGCTTTTCCGAAGTTAGGCAAAAATCCTGGAAAATAGAAAAATGACCAAATGAACAGTACTTTTCGAAATTGAAAACGAATGCGTTTCTGATTAAAACGGAACCTGAGGTCATTTTTCCTTGATAGATGATGTTAAGAGCTTCGAGTGAGACTTAACGACCTCGTTTCGATTTTTCTAGAATTAGTTATGATTTTCCAAAGTTATGCCAAGTTTAAGGTTACAGTGAATAGTAATGCGGGAAAAGAAATTTTCAAATTCAGGTTCTTCAACCCGGTAACCTTAGATTGCGCTTCCGAATGTCTTAACTTGGCACAATATAAGGTCGTAAACGTAAGGTGTTACAGTTTGCCGCGGCGAAGTGTCACAGAGAGCACAGAATAATACATAAAACACTCAAACATCAGAGAAACACAACACCAAACAATAGATGCAGCTGGATACTTCAAAAACTTTAAAGTGCATCAAAAGAGATCAGAAGGTGCTCAATAAGTCCATGATTAAGCAGTATACCATAGACAAACTTTCTCAATCAATCTGAATCATATAATTTGTTACAAGCACCAAATCATCAAGCACAAAATAAGATAGGATAGAGATCAAAACTTCCAGGGGGTCTTATTGAATTCAAACAACAACTACACTACTATCCTACTGAAAATGGTTTCTCCCCCACACTCATTCAACATACAATGCACAAAACATAGCAAGATCAATAATTAAGCAAAAGCATGTAAATGAGTGAAGCAAAGAAATGACCAGGGAGTTAAGGAGGCTTTTGATTCTCATGGTAGAGCTTTAGTAGATGCCCATTAACCTTGAATCTGGCCCCGGTTTCCTCATGTAGCAGCTCCACCATACCGAATGTAACATCCCGATTTTTGGGCCTAGAAGTATCAGAACTAGCCTGAATGAGATAGGCTACCAGACCCCTTTTTAGTAGAGGTCTTAAAGATGAGAAAGAAAGTTAAAGCAGTTTTAGGGACTAAACTGCAAAGTGAAAGTTTTAAGGGGCTAAAGGGTAATCAAAGTTAGAGGCTCCAGTAAAGTCTCAGGCCCAGAAAGAGAAAAGAGGCTAGATACAGACCTTAAGTTAGAAGCCTCAAAGAGATGGTTTTATGAGGTTGAGCCTAAGCAGGGGTAAAACCGTAAATTCAGAAAGTTACGGCCATCAGGGGTAAAAATGAAAAGTACTTAGAAAATTCTAAGAAAATCCCAAAAATGGGAAATAATATTCTAAGGCTCTTTTGTGAAGAGAGATGACGAAAATACCCCTGAGGTAACTTAAAAGGAATTTATAAGTTTATGGCTCAATTTGAGATGTAGAGGTAGATTTAATTGTTTGAGTCATAAGGAAACCTCAGAAAATTATGGTAAAATGGGGATGTATGATCTAAGAGACTATAGAAAATTATAAAATTAGTCTCATCCCCAGAAGACCAGCAAAATGGCTTTAAGAATACTTAAAAGCTAGTTGTGCCGAAAAAGGGCATTTAAAGAATGATTTTTAAGTGGGGCTACAGGTTGAGTTATGACCTGAGAAAATTCACAGATTTTCTCTAGAATATGAGGAATTTTATGATATTTTTGGATGAATTTTTGGAGCTCTGGATTGAATAAAATGCTCCAGTCAAATATTAAATAATTTTGTCCCCTAAATAGGAGACAAAACCAAAGAAAATATCTAAGAGCCATCATGACGATGCTGAGTCATCAAGCGTAATCATGACACCGACGAGTCAGCGTGCTAAGTCACCAAGCGTAATCATGACACCGACGAGTCATCATGCTGAGTCACCAGAAGATATTTATGGACAGCATAAAAATCAGAACGCAGTACGGGAATATTTTAGACAGTCTTTTGTCTACCCGTTATAGTGAAATCTCTACTGCATGACTCAGTAAGGTTAAGTAGCCTGTCAGTAGAGCTAATTATTTTCATCTATGCTCCTCTGAGATGGCGCCATATGTGTACCTTTTATTGGCCAGAATTTTAAGAAGAAGTTGTCCCAACGGTACAGGGTAAGTCAAGACTCGAAAAGTATCTGATATGGTGCAAAATTGGCTTGATAGGTGGAGAAATAATTAAGAAAATTTTTTTACACGAATTTCTATTTATTTTCTCCCTATTTTAATGCCATAAATCATGAAAGGACATGAAAGTGACAAGTGTACGGTTAGATGAAAAAAAAAATATTACGTGTACGGCTAGATGCAAGACACGTGTACGGTCGGATGCAAGACACGTGTGCAGTCGGATTAAAGACATGTGGCTTGATGATGTAAGCATGATGTCATCATGATGAGGTAAGCATGATGTCATAGGACACTTGTCACCGTAAGATCAAAAGAGAAAATGGACGGTCCAGATCGAGCCACGTATTTTTAAGATCAACGGTCCAGATTCAGTCTGTTTTTCTATAAATACCCCCTCCCCTCCCTACCATTTCATCCAAGCATAAGGAATCCATGGGGAAGCTCTTGCAAAATGGTTTCTAGAGAGAGAAAGAAGAGGGAGAAAGAAAGGCCAAGTGGTTCCAAGCCAGATCAAACTCTAAAACAAGGTATGTGATGGTTATAGCACCTGATTTCATGCCTATTTCAGATTAGTTACTGTGCATATCTGATTCTGAAATTTTTCATGCTTAAAGTACACTCTGTGAGATTTAAATCCTTAGGTAGAACACTTCATTTGGATATGTGTACGATTTATGGTGATTTTTCAAAGTTAGGGTTTGAAATCTGGAAACAGTGTTGAACTTTTGGAAGAGTTTCGAGTTCCGTACAGTTCCGGTACTGTTCGGTGTAGAGTTGGCTCTTGAAACTATTTTTCCTTTAAATTTAACTTAAGTATCTTCTAGTGAGACTTGGAAGCACTCAATTTGGATTTTTATAGAATTAATTATGAATTTTCAAAGTTGAGTAAAAATTCTGAAAATTCTGCGTGAACAGTACCCATGAAGCAAAATCTCCAGATTTGGTATTCTTGAATCTAAGGCCATCTAAGGTGGTTCTAATTGACAAGAAATGGATCTTAAGGATGGAAAATGATAAGATTTATGTTAGAAAAGTTGGAAAGAAAACTCTAAGACTAAGAGAAAGGGTTGAGGTTCAAGAAAGCTAGTCTTGAACTTTATGTAATCTAGTGGTCCTAATGGATTGTATGATCAATGTGACTATGTTTAGGACCTTTGGAACATCCAAGAGGATGTTTGATGACGTTGACCGAATGCCCACATGGTTGGAAAGTCAAGGGAGTCAAAGGAAAAGTGAGAGGAAAGCTTGAGGTGCAAGGTAGTGAACTTACCTATACTGTGTGCTTGATATGTATGCTTGCATGATGTGATTATGTTGCCATGATGTGACTAAGCTATGATGAAATGTTTGCAAAGTTATGTTTGCAAGTTTATGTTATGTTTTGCCTTGGCAATATGTTATGGAAGCATGAAATGCTTTAGCTTACTTTCCATGGCATTCATGTGTTAATGTTATAACATGTCATGCATGTGCATTATGTCTTGCATGCTTATGGGTAGTGTTTGCTACTGAGATTCCCCGAATCTCACCCCTCCCTAACCAACCATTTAGGTCAATCAATGATGGGCAATAATGGCATGAGAAGCAAGGAGAAGTAAGCAGAGAATTATTCTTGTTAATGGATGAGATTGTTGATAAATGTATAATTCTACTATTTCGTGAACTATGTTATGGATGCCAATGATGCCATGTATTTTGTGACACCTCATGTTTAAATCAATTAACTTTCCTTGCGGAAGCATTTGGAATCACTTTTGAAGGCTACAATTGATGAAAAATCAGGTTTAAAAATTTTCATTTACGGGTTACTATTCATTGTCACCTTAAAATGTGACAAACTTCGAAAATTCATAACTAATTGTAGAAAAATTGAAATTGAGTGATTCCAAGTTCTACAGAAAGCTCTTTGGATAAAATTTTGAGGAAAAATAGTTTCTGAACTGATTGCCTTGAAATTCGAGCTCAATTTCCTTTGAAAAAGTTACTGTTCATTTGGTCATTTTTGGATTTTACTGTATTTTTGCCTAACTTTGGAAAGGCATAACTTTTTGCTCGGTTATCTGAATCGGGCAAACTACCCCTCATTTTAAATAGAAATATCAGATCTCTTTGCTTGCCAAATCTTATGACCTAACTAACTCGTTGATAGGTCAAACTGGAGCTACAAACTCACTGCTCCAGGACTTACGTTTTATCCCTTAACATCTCTTTAATTCTTTTTATTTCTTTGGCATACATGACATGGCCTTATTCTTTCCCGTTCATGCTCATACACTTTCATTCATGCCATAAATATTATAACCAAATACATGGCATCATTGGCATCCATAACATAATTCACAAAATAGTAGAATTATACATTTATTAACAGTCTCATCCATTAACAAGAATAATTCTCCACTTACTTCTCCTTGCTTCTCATGCCATTATTGCCCGTCATTGATTGACCTAAATGGTTGGTTAGGGAGGGGTGAGATTCGGGAGAATCTCAGTAGCAAACACTACCCATAAGCATGCAAGACATAATGCACATGCATGACATGTTATAACATTAACACATGAATGCCATGGAAAGTAAGCTAAAGCATTTCATGCTTCCATAACATATTGCCAAGGCAAAACATAACATAAACTTGCAAACATAACTTTGCAAACATTTCATCATAGCTTAGTCACATCATGGCAACACAATCACATCATGCAAGCATACATATCAAGCACACAGTATAGGTAAGTTCACTACCTTGTAACATGGCTTTCCCCTTGCTTTTCCTTTGGTTCCTTGTCTTTCCAACCATGTGGACATTCCGTCAACATCACCAAATATCCTCTTGGATGTTCCAAAGGTCCTAAACATAGTCACATTGATCATACAAACCATTAGGACCACTAGATTACATAAAGTTCAAGACTAGCTTTCTTGAACCTCAACCCTTTCTCTTAGTCTTAGGGTTTTCTTTCCAACTTTTCTAACATAAATCTTATCATTTCCCATCCTTAAGATCCATTTCTTGTCAATTAGGACCACTTTAGATGGCCTTAGATTCAAGAATACCAAATCTGGAAATTTTGCTTCGCGGGTACTGTTCACGCAGAATTTCCAGAATTTTCGCTCAACTTTGAAAATTCATAATTAATTCTAGAAAACTCCAAATTGAGTGCTTCCAAGTCCCACTGAAAGATCCTTAAGTTAACTTTAAATGAAAAATAGTTTCAGGAACCAGTTCTACGCCGAACAGTACCGGAACTGTACGGAACTCGAAACTCTTCCAAAAGTTCAACACTGTTTCCAGATTTCAAACCCTAACTTTGAAAAATCACCATAAATCGTACACATATCCAAATGAAGTGTTCTACCTATGGATTTAAAGCTCACAGAGTGTACTTTAAGCATGCAAAATTTCAGAATCAGATACGCACAGTAACTAATCCGAAATAGGCATAAAATCAGGTGCTATAACCACCACATACCGTGTTTTAGAGTTTGATCTGGCTTGGAACCACTTGGCCTTTCTTTCTCCCTCTTCTTTCTCTCTCTAGAAACCATTTTGCAAGAGCTTCCCCATGGATTCCTTATGCTTGGACGAAATGGTAGGGAGGGGAGGGGGTATTTATAGAAAAACAGACCGAATATGGACCGTTGATCTTAAAAATACGTGGCTCGATCTGGACCGTCCATTTTCTCTTTTGATCTTACGGTGACAAGTGTCCTATGACATTATGCTTACCTCATCATGATGACATCATGCTTACATCATCAAGCCACATGTCTTTAATCCGACCGCACACGTGCCTTGCATCCGACCGTACACGTGTCTTCCATCTAGCCGTACACGTAATATTTTCTTTTTCTCATCTAACCGTACACTTGTCACTTTTATGTCCTTTCATCATTTATGGCATTAAAATAGGGAGAAAATAAATGGAAATTCGTGCAAAAATATCTCCTTAATTATTTCTCCACCTATCAAGCCAATCTTGCACCATATCAGATACTTTTCGGGTCCAGACTTACCCTGTACCACCAGGACATGTTCTGACACTATTTTCTCATCTTAATTAAGTACATATATGGTGCCACCTTAGAGGAGCATAGATGAAAATAATTAGCTCTACTGACAGGCTACTTAACCTTACTGAGTCATGCAGTAGAGATTTCGCTATAATGGGTAGACAAAAGATTGTCTAAAATATTCCCATACTGCGTTCTGATTTTTATGCTGTCCATAAATATCTTCTGGTGACTCAGCATGATGACTCGTAGGTGTCATGATTACGTTTGATGACTCAGCATGATGACTCGTCGGTGTCATGATTACGCTTGATGACTCAGCATGCTGACTCAGCATCGTCATGATGGCTTTTAGATATTTTCTTTGGTTTTGTCTCCTATTTAGGGGACAAAATTATTTAATATTTGACTGGAGCATTTTATTCAGTCCAGAGCTCCAAAATTCATCCAAAAATATCATAAAATTCCTCCTATTCTAGAGAAAATCTGTGAATTTTCTCAGGTCATAACTCAACCTATAGCCCTACTTAAAAATCATTCTTTAAAATGCCTTTTTTGGGCACAACTGGCTTTTAAGTATTCTTAAAGCCATTTTGCTTGTCTTCTAGGGATGAGACTAATTTTATAATTTTCTACAGTCTCTTAGATCATACATCCCTATTTTACCATAATTTTCTGAGGTTTCCTTATGACTCAAACAATAAATCTACCTCTACATCTTAAATTGAGCCATAAACTTGTAAATTCCTTTTAAGTTACCTTAGGGGTATTTTCATCATCTCTCTTCACAAAAGAGTCTTAGAATATTATTTCCCATTTTCTGGGATTTTCTTAGAATTTTCTAAGTACTTTCCATTTTTACCCCTAATGGCCGTAACTTTCTGAATTTACGGTTTTACCCCTGCTTAGGCTCAACCTCATAAAACAATCTCTTTGAGGCTTCTAACTTAACCTTTGGTTTGTATCTAGCCTCTTTTCTCTTTCTGGGCCTTTGAGACTTTAATGGAGCCTCTAACTTTGATTACCCTTTAGCCCCTTAAAACATTCACTTTGCAGTTTAGTCCCTAAAACTGCTTTAACTTTCTTTCTCATCTTTAAGACCTCTACTAAAAAGGGGTCTGGTAGCCTATCTCATTTAGGCTATTTCTGATACTTCTAGGCCTAAAAATCAGGATGTTACATATTTAATTATAATATTTATGGCATGAATGAAAGTGTATGAGCATGAACGGGAAAGAGTAAGGCCATGTTATGTATGCCAAAGAAATAAAAAGAATTAAGGAGATGTTAAGGGATAAAACATAAGTCCTGGAGCAGTGAGTTTGTAGCTCCAGTTTGACCTATCAAACGAGTGAGTTAGGTCATAAGATTTGGCAAGCAAAGAGATCTGATGTTTCTCTTTAAAATGAGGGATAGTTTGCCCGATTCTGATAACCAAGCAGAAAGTTATGCCTTTCCAAAGTTAGGCAAAAATACAGTAAAATCCGAAAATTACCAAATGAACAGTAAATTTTTCAAAGGAAATTGAGCTCGAATTCAAGGCAATCAATTCAGAAACTATTTTTCCTCAAAATTTTGTCCAAAGAGCTTTCTGTAGAACTTGGAATCACTCAATTTCAATTTTTCTACAATTAGTTATGAATTTTCGAAGTTTGTCACATTTTAAGGTGACAATAAATAGTAACCCGTAAATGAAAATTTTCAAACTTGATTTTTCATCAATTGTAGCCTTCAAAAGTGATTCCAAATGCTTCCGCAAGGAAAGTTAATTGATTTAAACATGAGGTGTTACACCGAAGTTGTGTGCTTTAGTGACTGTGTGTGGCCCATCCCATCTGGTGTTGAATTTTCCTTGCTTGAAGATAAATCGAGCCTTGTACAACAGCACCCTATCGCCTTCCTTGAATTCCTTTCTCAAGATACCTCGATCATGCACAAATTTGGTCTTCTCCTTGTAAAGTCTGGAGTTCTCATAAGCTTCAAGTCTAATCTCCTCCAGCTCTTGCAATTGCAGCTTCCTTTCCATGCCAAAGGACTCTATATTCATGTTGCACTGCTTGACCGCCCAATATGCTTTGTGTTCCAGCTCCACTGGCAAGTGACATGGCTTTCCATATACTAAGCGGTAGGGAGACATGCCAATGGGTGATTTGTAAGCAGTCCGGTAAGCCCATAATGCTTCTTCTAAACGGGAGCTCCAGTCTTTCTTGGATGGCTTGACCATTTTTTCCAGAATATACTTCACTTCCCTATTAGATATTTTAGCTTGGCCATTGGTTTGGGGGTGATAGGAAGTAGAGATTTTATGAGTGACACCAAATTTAGACAATAGGCTATTGACTATCCTATTACAAAAATGTGTTCCTCAATCACTCACTATAGCCTTAGGGATCCCATACCTACAGAAAATGTGTGATTTTAGAAATCTATGTACAGTTGGGGCATCATCTTTTCTGCAAGGTATAGCTTCAATCCACTTGGATACATAATGTACGGCTAATAAAATATATACAAAACCAAGGGAAGAAGGAAAGGGTCCCATAAAGTCAATTCCCCAAACCTCAAAAAGCTCACAAAATAGAAGGGGCTGTTGAGGCATCTCATGTCTTTTTCCCAACCCCCCAAATCGCTGACACTTGTCACAAGATCTACAAAATGTAAAAAAGTCTTTGAATAGGGTGGGCCAATAAAATCCAGAATCTAAGACCTTCCTAGATGTCCTCCTTGCACTAAAGTGACCACCACAAACCATGGAATGGCAAGCTGAAATAATAGGTTCAAAATCCTCCTCCGGCACACACTTACGTATTACTTGGTCACTGCACATCCTCCACAGATGAGGGGCATCCCAAATATAGTACTTTGACTCACTACGAAGCTTTTGTGCCTGAAATCTAGACATAAAGGGGGGAGTGAGTCCAAACATGAGATAATTGACAATATTAGCATACCAAGGCTCTATAGAAACCACAGAGCATAAAGCTGAATCGGTAAAAGAATCACAAGTCAAGTCAGAAGAGTCTACTCCCCTTGTGTCTTCCGGTAGCCTACTCAGGTGATCGGCTACTTGATTCACTGCCCCGGGTCTATCGTTAATCTCGATGTCAAACTCCTGAAGCAATAAAGCCCATCTAATCAATCTTGGTTTAGATTGTGGCTTTTTGAGCAAATAGCAGACAGCTGCATGATCTGTATACACAACCACTCGAGAATTGATTAGATATTGTCTAAACTTGTCTAAAGCAAATACAATGGCAAACATTTCTTTCTCAGTGATGGTATAGTTGACTTGAGCTGGATCAAGTGTTTTAGAGGCATAGGCTATAACTCTAGATTGCTTCTCCTCCTTCTGGCCAAGCATAGCACCCACTGCACAATTAGAAGCATCACATGAGAGTTCAAAATGTAAATTCCAGTTGGGTGCAGTCAAAATAGGAGGTGAAACAAGCATAGACTTGAGAGTATCAAAGGCATGTCTACATTTTTCATCAAAATTAAATTCAACATCCTTTTTAAGTAAAGTAGAAAGGGGCAAGGCAACTTTACTAAAATCTTTAATAAAGCGCCTATAAAACCCTACATGCCCAAGAAAAGATCTCAAGTCTTTCAGACAAGTGGGATAAGGCAAAGATGATATAACTTCAATTTTAGCCTTATCAACCTCAATCCCCTTACTAGAGATGAGGTGACCTAACACTATGCCATTGCCCACCATGAAATGACATTTCTCAAAGTTCAAAACAAGATTTTTGGCTATGCATCTCTCTAGAGCTTGCCTTAGGCTATTTAGGCACCGATCAAAACTCTCCTCATAAACTGTAAAATCATCCATGAAGACCTCCATATTGTGTTCTAAAAGGTCACTAAAAATCGCTATCATGCACCTTTGAAAGGTGCCTGGAGCGTTACATAACCCAAATGGCATCCTTCGATAAGCAAAGGTACCAAAGGGGCATGTGAAAGTGGTCTTATCCTGATCCTCGGGGGCTATAGGTACCTGAAAATAGCCGGAAAAGCCATCTAAAAAGCAGTAATGTGATTTACCAGCTAGTCTCTCCAACATTTGGTCAATGAAGGGTATAGGAAAGTGATCCTTACGTGTTGCATCATTAAGTCTCCTATAGTCTATGCACACACGCCATGAGTTTTGAACCCTTGTCAGAATTAACTCATCCCTTTCATTCCTTACTACTGTTACCCCACTCTTCTTTGGCACAACATGCACCGGACTGACCCACTCACTATCAGAAATTGGATATATTATCCCAGCACTCAACAATTTAGTAATTTCTTTCTTAACTACATCTAATATGAGAGGATTCAATCTTCTTTGGGGTTGTCTCACTGGTTTTGATTCCTCATTCAGTAAAATTCTATATGTGCACACAGCATGACTAATTCCAGGTATATCTGCTAGTATCCAACCTATTGCCCTTCTATGCTCCCTCAAAACAGATAAGAGTCTCTCTTCCTCACTCTCAGACAGTGAGTTAGCAATTATAACAGGTAGTTATTCATTAGACTCAAGGAAAGCATATTTCAAAGTAGGAGGTAAGGGTTTCAAATCAAGTGTAGGTGGTTGCACAATAGAAGGAATCAATTTATGAATTTCAAGAGAGAATAGATTACTCCCCTTTTCTTCAACCAGTGATAATTCCTCAGCCTTGTAGTTAACTTCCTCTCCAAGCGTTGAACCAACTTCTAGTTGATCTACAGCAACTGCCTTAGAGGTATTCTTCTCCATGACTTTTTCCTCCATATCTGAAACAACAACAGGAAACCTTTCCCCAAGTGAATCATCACTGATAATAGAGGAATCAAAGTCAACTTTGTAGTCAAGGGAGGAAACAGAAAATGTGTGTGGGATAGAAAGCATGCAATTAACCACAGTACAATCAAGACATGTAACATCACCACCATATGAGCAAGTAGAAGGTGTGGAGTAAAGAGATGAAAAGGAAGAAATGGATTCATCTCATCAATAGATTCATCAATGTAAATATTAGAATAGAAAGAGTCATGTTGCAATTCAACTTCAAACAAGCATCCTCAACAGCAATGTCTATCATGTTAACCCCCAAAAGTGAATAGTCCTCATAAGGATGTTTCATTGCTTCATACATGTTAAAAGAAACTTTATTATCACCCACCTCTATAGTTATGGTACCCTCTTTCATGCTAATCATGGTATTAGCAGTCCTTAAGAAAGGTCGACCAAGGATGAGTGTAGTGTCATTTACAAGTTCAGAAGACATGTCAAGCACATAAAAATCAGCAGGAAACACCAATCCCTTAACTTGGACTAAAATGCCTTCAATAATTCCCTCAGGATACCTAATAGTCCTATCAGCTAATTGGAGCACAACAATAGTAGAGTTAAGAGTCTTGACTCCTAGAGAGGTGTATACGGACTTAGGCATGACATTAATGGCTGCACCTAGATCTAACAGGGCTCCCCCTATAGTAACCTTTCCTATGGTGCAAGGGATAGTGAAAGATCCAGGGTCTTGACACTTTACAGGAATTTGGGGTTTAAATAATGTAGACACATTAGAGGGTAATTGGACTCTTTCATTAGGTTTAAATCTCCTTTTTGAGTGCATGATTCTTTTAAGACCTTAGCATACTTAGGAATCTTTTTAATCAGGTCAAGTAAGGGTATATTCACTTCTACTTTCCTAAATGTCTCTAGTAACTCATGATCTTGCCTCTCCTTACCCATTTTCACATTTTTCAAATAAGCATTAGGGAAAGGTAGTTCATTGATGTTTACCTCCTTACCTTCCTTGCTTGAGGCTCCATGATTGCTGGCTCAGATTCCACAGCTTTACCCTTGCCATCATGTTCTTTTGAGGCTTCTTTCAGCTTTAGCCTCTTCTCTTTAGAGCTCTAGAATGCTTCACTTTTGAAGGTGCTTGTGGCAGCTCATCACACAAGATTTCCTCATCTATAACTTCATCCTCCTCTTCTCTAAAATTCACTTGCTTCCCACTCCTAATGTAAAACCCTTAACCTCATAACATTATAATCTCGTCATAAAACCACTACTATGGTAGAAAAGGAAAGCTGTTAAAATGAACTACCATAGTAGAAAGAAATTGCATAACTTTAGAAATTAATATTTAAACTCGGTTCAAACTCGAACTCTGTTGCATGCAACTAAGAATCATTCGTTAACATCTACTGGGCCTCCGAGCCTCCGGCCCGGGTAACAACATACATCACATCAGCCCATCCAAAATGGTTTTCCAGATAATAAATCAGAGTTTCGTAAGATACTATAAATGGCCTCTGGCCAACCCAAAATAAGGAGATAACATTCTCTCCAATTTACAATAAGGCCGGGTAATCAAAATATTTCAAAAAGCAGTCCTAAATGTGGTAATATATAGCCATACATATACAAGTGCTAGAGGCCTAAAGCTAACCAAGCTCAAGCCTCTACATCTCTTCCCGAAGGCGCATGCCTAGAACCTTCACCTGAAAACATTGTAAACCACGGGGTGAGACAAACGTCCCAGTAACCAATCTTTCCAATTCAAGGTACTACTAAATAGGTGCTCATGAGGTGTCAAGTGGGGTAGTTCACAAGTAATATATAATGATAACCACTACAAGTCATACAAGTGCAATGATGCAGTTCCCGTCAACCATATCCCTCACTTTGGGGAATTTTCAAGAGCCGAACCCGGCCTATCCCTCACTATGGGGGACGTAAGGAGCCATAAAAGGCCTATCCCTCACTCTGGGGGATGTAGGGAGCCAAAAGGCCTATCCCTCACTATGGGGGACGTACTAAGCCAACCATCATGCATTAATGGAGGCCTTACCACATGGTAGTAACTATCAAAAACTCTCACCAATTCCCAATTCATGCATCATGCTCAAACCATAATCAAATAGTAATTGAACATTTCATAATTAACTTCTTTCAGTGGCATATCTTTCACAATTCCAAGATTCATTCATCATCAATCGAAACCCCACAAGACAGTTTTCCTTTTTATATATATACAACATACACTTTGAATATAATTGTTACTCGGAGCACAAAACATAAATCTACTCAAAATACCCCAGAAGCAAGTACTAAGGATTGGAAAGTGGTTACCTCTCGCCTGAGCAAGGAATAACAAACCAACAATGTGGCCCCGTGCACCAACAAGACTCACAATCGGTCTACACAAGCACACAAACACACAACCAAAATGTATTAGTTTTCAAACTAATAATGTGGCCAAAACAACATTTGGGGACACAAAATTCCTAGCTCCAATCAAAACTCTACCCAACTCAAAGGGTATACCCATCAAAACAACACTCTAAGTCATAAAAGTCTATTAAAACATCAAGTCCCCTTTTCAAGCATCAATTAGAGTTCAAACCTCAAGGACCCACTATAGGAATTCTACACCCAAACATCCCATTTGAACAATTGAAGTTTTAACAACAATCTAAACCAATTAAACATCCAATTTAACCCTCCTTAACATAACCCAAATCACAAAACTCAGAATCAACCTCTACATTGTCATCCTCAATCCCAAATCTCCCATTTCCATAAACCCTAGCTTCAAAAACTCAAGATCCTTTAAATCCAAGAAAACTACACCGATTAAATACTTAAACTAACCCAAAGCAATCAATTAAACTCAAAACAATCAGTCAAAAACTTCAATTCCATCACAACTTAGAAAATCCTAGGGTTTCACCACAAATCCTCAGAAATTCCAAGAAAGAAAGTAGATTAGAGGTTAAAATCACTTACTTGAGGTAATGGATCCTTAGAAATGTCTTTCCCAAGCCTCAACAATGAAACCCTAGCAGAGCTCCTCTCTCCTCCTTCAGATTTTCTAATTTTCGCACAACTGAACCCTCCAGCGTCTATATAGATTCGACACCTTTCGCCGCGGCGAACCCATATCTTCATCGCGGCGAACTAATCCTGAGAGGGATTACTCGCTTGAAAACCCGACTTCGCCACGGCAAAAGCTTCCCGAGAGGAAACTCTCGCTCGCCCAGAAAAATCTTCGCCGCAGCATGCCCTCACCTTCGCCACGGCGAAACATTCCCGAAAGGATACTCTCCCCTGGAACTCCCGGTGCGCCGCGACGAACATACCCTGAGAGGGGTACGTTCACCTATTCCTCCAACATACCTCAAATCCAACCCAAACACCAAGATCAAGATTAAATTACTAATCTATCCTCAAAACCAATCGAAAAGAGGCTATTAAAACCCGATAAAACTCAGGACGTTACACCTAAGGGTAATAGCATTCAAGCCCTTAGGATTGATAACAGTATTGGAGGGGATTGTGCCACTGCTCCTTGCTTGTTGCTCACTCATGTTGTTGGACAACTGAGTTACATAGGAGTTGATGTTCTCAGATTTAGTCTCCCATTGCTCCATCCTCTTTTCCAAAGCACTAAATCTAGCATCATTCTTGGATGAGTCTTGTTGAATTAGTGAAGCTAAGGAGTTGAACTGAGTAGCGTTAGCAGCCCCTTCTTCCTTCATTAAGGCCATCATATTTTGTAGGAGTTGATTTGTTTCATCCTTAGGTGGGACAGTTAGGGCTTGAGATTGGTTTTGGAACTGGTTTGAAGATGGACCAGCTCCTCCACTCTTCTAAAATCTGTTTGGAGGTCTACTATCATCATTCCTCCAGCCCAATCGAGGGTTTGCCTTCCATCCCTCGTTGTAAGTGTTAGAGTAGGGGTCCCACTTTTGATTTGGACGGCCTTGGATGACTGCAGACACTTCCTCATAGCGGTCTGGACAAACGCTAGAAATATGCATGACTGATCCACATGTTTCACAACTAGGCGCTGTAATATCCATAGGAGCGGATGGGCGATGCACACTCATATTCTTCAATTCAACAGTGATCAAAGACAATTGAGATGTCACTTTGCTTCCCAAAGAATCTACTTTTGATTCCAAAGCGTCCATTCTCCTACTGTGTACCGAAGCAGCTCCCACCTCATGCACTCCTCTAGTATCTCTCACACTAGATTGTTGATGATTCAGGGCCATCTTCTTTATCAAATCCCAAACCTCCTCAACAGTTGAGTCTATCAAAGATCCTCCCGATGGAGCATCCAACATACCCTTCTCTTGGTTCTTCAACCCATCATAGAAGTACTGCACCAGTTGTTCGTCCAGAATTTGATGATGTGGGCATCTTGAAAGTAGGTCCTGAAATCTATTCCAGTAATCATAGAGAGATTCCTCATAGTCTTGCTTGGCAGAATAAATCTCCTTCCTTATTGATGAAGTACGAGAAGCCGGAAAGTATTTCTCCAGAAATGCCTTCCTTAAGTTCCCCCAACTGTGGTATGCATCAGCTACATGTCTTAGGAGGCTCATGTACCATTCCCTAGCTTTTCCTTCCAAGGATAGATGAAAAACCTTCCATAGCACTTGGTCCAATGATGCTCCCACAGGCTTCATACTCTGATAAATCATGGAAAGAGATTACAGATGGAGGTATGGGTCTTCTCCTGTCAAGCCATGAAATTTGGTAAGAGAGTTAATCAATAAACCCTTAATCCCAAAGTTAACTTCAAAATTTGGACAAGCCGCAGTAAAAGGATCAAAATTTATATCAAAAGTTGTGGCTTCCCTATTGTTCTTCTCCTAGGGTGTCCATTATTTTCTCCTACTCTCTCTTGTTCACCATTACCACCATTCCTCACTTGATTAGCATTCAAGTTAGGATTAGGTTAGTTTTGTGGTAATTCAGCCATTATCTCTTGGTCAGTAGGCTCACTCTCACTACTAGATAGGCTAGATTCCACAGAAATATTCTTTTGCTCAATCACCAACTCACTTGTCCCCTCAATTCTTTTCTCTCTTCTTATCTCTCTGAGTCTTCTCTCAATCTCAGGGTTATAGGGCACAAGTTTTGTTTTCGTGGCATGCAAGATAAAAGTCACAAGAGAAAGAGCAAACAAAATTGACTTGCAGCACACAAAGTCAACTAAAAGCATGCAATGTGATGAATACAAGTGTATGGATAAGTATGCAAGTGTATGGGTGAGTATGAGTATGTATGCACAGAAAAAGAAGCAAAAAGTGTAAGTTTCAAAATTTTCCAGAAGAGTTTGCCGCGGCGAAGGTTGACAGAGGCGACCAGATATTTGATTGCAGGGAGTTGGCCACGGCGAAGGTATCCCGAGAGGAATCTTTCAGTTTTTCAGATAGTTGGCCGCGGCGAAGGAGCAAGTTGGCCGCGGTGAAGTGTCACAGAATGCTTATCAGATACTGGACTCCACTGATGCAACGAGAGAGATGCTGAAAATCAAGAAAATCAGTATATTTGCTTGTATTTCCAAAAATTTTGATGCTATGCAAGATGAAAACCTATACTATGAACAAATATGCAACTAAACTACCTAAGATGCAACCCAAAAAGATCAAAACTTCAATTGACAACCAATTTACACAAGCTAACCTAGAGAACCAATTTCTTGGCTCCCCGACAATGGCACCACTTGACGAGAGCCTTTTTATCGTTTGCTTTGGGGTTCTCAATCAAAAATAAATCCAAGCTATGCAGTGTAGTGCAACTCGGGTCGTTTCACACTTGGGAGCCTTAATTAATTACCTAAGTTAGACTAAATGCCATGCAATGTAATGAAAAGGGGTTTTTAGGTTTTAACACTAAATGAATGGTGCCTAAACTGAATGCAATGAAAACAAACCTAAGATACTATGTTTTTAGTGTTTTGAGATAATAATGATGTAATGGAAATGATTGATAGGAAATCTCTTGAAAATGGTTTTGATGGCAATCATAGTTCACTTAAATAGTGGGAGTTTCAAAATCCATTAGGTTTTCTTAATAAGAATCTCAATAACTCATTGAGTCCAAAGCTTACATTAATGAACTCATTAATGAAAGCTTTGTTTAGCTTCCCTAATGTGTAAATTTGGAATGATCATGCAATTGGCTCAATGTAACACACAATCAACTTAGTACTGAAACATAACCATGCAAGATAGGAGAGAATCATGAGAGTTACAATAAGCATATATGCAACTACATATATTTCAGCACAAATTCAACATCAATCAATCCAAATTACAAATGTTAATCAATAACCACTGATTACAGAACTAATCAAAGTGTCTAACTAAGACTTTACAACTCCTAGACCTAGGAAATTATAAACACATAGCTAGAAACTAAAGATTAAAACTAAAACTCCCCTTTGAAGCTTGGAAACTCATGCTACTCCACCATTTTCAAGAGTTGGAAAAGCTTAGCTCATCATAGCCTTGGAATCAGCTCCAACCAGAGGTAAATCTTCAGCCATAACAGTCAGGAGATGAAGGAAATGAAGGTGGATGAAGAAGAAGTGCAGGAAGATGGAAGGTGAAGGAGATGGAGATAGAGGATTAGGGTTCTGTGGGAAAGATGAGAAGAGATTGATGATAGAAACGTAGGTGGTGGCTATCTCCTCATGTCTCACCTCACCCATACCCAAAATAGGGTTTCTAACTCGAAAATTACGTGTATGGGTCGGTTCCTAGAGGTGGATAGGTCAGATTTTCCTGAAATGGTCGGGTCTAAAATTTGCTGATACGAGGGGTTCGCCGCGGCGAAACCATAGGTTTGCAGGGGTGAACCATGGCAGAGAGCTTTCCTCTTTGATGGGCGACGTTCACCGCGATGAAGGAAGAAGTGTGCCGCGACGAACTATGGTAGAGAGCTCCTCTTTGCATCTTGTGTCTTAAGTCTTTAATCTTGGCCCCGATCTCAAGTGTCCTACAATAAAAAGTAACAATTTGAAGCATCAATTGTCCTAGAAATCAATTGAATACAATTAATAACCAATTATGACAATTTTACCCTCAAAAAGACACTAACTCAAAGTAAGGACTCTTAATCTAAATTAAGCACAATTATCATCAAAAGGAACCAAAATCTATGATAAATACCCTTAAAATGATATGAAATAACATAGAACAATTGGGTTCAATCAACAGGAGACTCTTACAGGATAACCATAGAACCATTCTATAGTCATAGAGTCATTCTATAATCATAGAGTCTTAAGTAGCTACGAGATCAAAAAGAACTAAACATAAGACCGAAAAGATGGATGGAATTACTCAAAGACTATGACTACCAGATCAAGTACCATCTGGGAAATGCCAGTATAGTGGTTAATGCCTTAAGCAAGAAGGTGGCATAGGTGGCAACCCTGATGATTAAAGAAGGTAAATTGCTAAAAGGAATTAGGGATTGGGGTCCTATCTATCAGATGCAGTTGACATCTGATGAAGCAGAAGAAACAGGAACAGAGGTCTTGTTAACCAATCAGGTTAAAGAAGCTCACAGAAGAGATGAATTAGCAAAGACTCTTTGATATAGAATACCAAATAATGAGACGAGATTTTGAAATCTCATTTGAGGGAATATTAAAGTGTGGAGGAAGAACCTATGTCCCTCCAGTAAATGGTCTCAGAAAGCAAATTCTGAATGAGGCACATAAGAGTAAGTGCACGATTCATCCAAAAATGACCAAGATGTACCAAGACTTTAAGCAAAAGTTTTGATGGTCTAGTATGAAACAAGATGTCACACAATATGTGACAAGATACCTCACGTGCCAAAAAGTAAGGATAAAGCACCAGAAACTGTTAGGGCTTTTCCAACCTTAGATCTCCCTGCATGAAAATAGAATAGCATTTACATGGATTTTATTGTAGGATTACCTCATCCGTTATCAGATTATGATGCAATATAGGTCATGGTTGATCAATTAATGAAGTCAGCCCATTTCCTAGGAATTAAAGTTAATTATTTTCCAGAGAAGTTAACAAGGTTATACATTAAGGAGATTGTTAGACTTTATGGGGTACCAAAGGACATGGTGCCAGATAAAGACTCAAGGTTTACGTCTAGGTTCTATAAAAAGAAGCAGAAAGCCATAAGAATCAAGTTAAGTCTCAGTGTGGCTTATTACCGCAACCAAACGGGTAAACAAAGTGAACGATCCAAACCCTGGAAGACATGTTGAGGGCATGTGTTTTGGATTTTAAAGGAAATTGGGGTGAGTACCTACCACTAACAGAGTTTATTCACAATAGTAGCTATCATTCTAGCCTTCAAATGACCCCATTCGAAGCTCTGTATGGGAAAAAGTATAGATCCCCAATTTATTGGATGAAACTTGGAGAAAGGAAAGTTTGAGGTCTAGATGTAATTGACCAAATATCAGAGCAAATACAACTAGTTAAGCAAAAGTTGCTTACGGCTCAAAGCAGACAAAAAGGTTATGTCGATAGTAGGCAGAAACCATTAAAGTGAAAAAGTTGATGCCAAGGTATGTAGGATTGTTTGAGATTTTAGAGCTATAAGTCTTGATTAGGATATATTCAGGCATGCTAAATAAGGAAAAGGAAGGGACATTCTCCTTGGGTAACCTCTCAGCAATAGTCAAACTAGAGGTTTAGTCCTGAAATTTCGACGATGAAATTTTGAAAAGAGGGAGAGAATTATCACATCCCATATTTTAGGTTTATATAAAGTCACCTAAAGAAGGTAAGCAAACAAACCCCTTAAGCATAAGTCCCAAAGATGTGAAAGGAAACTAGAATGAGAAGAGGGACTAAACTGCAAAGTGAAAGTTTTCAGGAGCTGAAGAGTAATCAGAATTAGAGGCTTCAGTAAAGTCTCAAGGGCCTAGAAAGAGAAAAGAGGCTAGATACAGGCCAAAGGTTAAGTTAGAAGCCTTAAAGAGATAGTTTTATGAGGTTGAGCCCAAGCAGGGGTAAAACCGTAATTTCAGGAAGTTAAGACCAATAGGGATAAAAATAAAAAGTATACAAAAAATTCTAGAAAATCCCAAAAATAGAAAATAATATTCTAAGACTCTTTTATGAAGAGAAATGATGAAAATACCCATGAGGCAGCTTAAATGGAATTTATAAGGTTATGACCGGTAAAAAGTATACTGTTTGAGGTAATTATTTAAAATAGCAAGAGACCTAAATAATATATGTAAAAATGAGGTTAAATGGTTGAAAGGTTGTATTAGTTTATAAAATTAGTCCCGTAATCAGAAGGCCAGTGCAATGGCTTTAATAAAATGTAAAGCCAAGTATACTAATAAAAGGGAATTTTAAAGAATGATTTTTAAGTGGGGCCTACAGGATGAGTTATGGCTTGAGAAAATTCATAGATTTTCTCTAAAGTTAAAAGGAATTTTTAGAGCAAATAGAAGAAGTTTTTGAGCTTCAGAAGGCCATCAAGGAAGTTAGAGAAACGTGAGCCAAATAAATTTGGAGGAAACTTAAGGACTAAGTTTTGATCCAATGGCTAGGATTTAATCTCCCTTCTCCTCCATCAAATTATTGACACCTAGCACCTTCTAGAAGAATGATGTAAGGATGATGCAAGAAGGTGATGCATTGATAATGTAAAAGTCCACTTAAACTTTCAAGTTTGCCCTTACTCTTTCTATTAGCTATAAGGGTATTTTGGTCCATTCAAGCTTAAGTTTTGGCTATAAATAGACCCTCCCTCCACATTTTTGGCCAAGATGAGGATTAAAGGGGAAACTCTTGCAATTTTGTGTCTTGAATTCCAACTAAGAGGAAAACACCTACCTTTGATCAACCAAGCTTGGATCTAAGGTTAGTAGATTGTTCTATTTTGTTTCTTGCTTAGTTTTCTTGGATTGGATGGTTGGAAAATGTTGTCTCCCCTAAGACGAGATACTGGCTGAAATATATAGGGTTAGGGGAAGGAAGTTTTGGTCTTAAATATGGTTGAAAGGCTTCGGTTATAGCTTGATTCAAATGGTTTTGTGATGATAATTGAAAGATTATATGTTTTGGTAACCATTGATGCTGCTCGGCCAGATCTAAATCTCCCTCTTAGGATGTGTTTTTGACAATTCTAAAGCTTTTAATGGATTTAGAATGAAAAATTATGTGGAAAAATTTTAAGAAAGCGAAGTTGGAAGCATTAGAATCAAAGTTGGGATTTTTAATTTTCAATCCCCTATTCAGCCAAAACAGATTAGAAGGAAGGAGTTGGATTGTCATAAATCTAAGTGGATATTTGGATTCCTTGGGCAAAATTGTGTAGGATTAGCCTAAGAGAACAATTTTTATAAAGCTAAAACATTAATCTAAAAATTAAGAGAAAACAGTTAGGTTTAAGAAAGTTAATCTTGAACTTTATGTAATCTCTTAGTCCTAATAGATTGTGTGATCAATATGGTTATATTTAGGACCTTCAAATATCCAAGAGAATGTTTATTGATGTTGACTAAAAGCTATCATGGTTGGAAAGTCAAGGGAATCAAAGGAAAAGCAAGAAGAAAACTTGAAGTGCAGGGTAGTGAACTTACCCCTTTATGTGCTTGATGTGGTATGCCTATATGTTAGTTTGTATTTATTGAATTTATGATGTTGTGACATGATGAATATTGTTGAGAACAGTTTCCATCACCATGCACTTTTATACTAAGCATAAAGCATAAGGCATGTCACTAGTTAACCTAAGTTTATGAAAATCTATGTACAATACATTAGCATCTATCTTGCATATGTATGTGGTAATGTTTGCTGCTAAGATTCTCCTAAATCTCACCCCCTCCCTAACCAACCATTTAGGTCAATCAGTGATGGGCAATAATGGCATGAGAAGCAAGGAGAAGAAAGTGGAGAATTATTGATGTTAATGAATGAGATTATGTTAAATGTATAATTCTCCTATTTTGTAAATTATGTTTATGAATGCCTTGATGCAATTTATATGCGTAGAATGTCTATGGCATGAATGGAAATTTATGAGAATGAATGGGAAAGAGTAAACCCAAGTTTTGCATACCAAAGAAATAAAAAGAATTAAAGCAAGCAAAGGTAAAGGGATAAAACATAGGTCTTAGAGCAGTTAGCTTTGAGCTCCAGTTTGACCTATCAAATGAATGAATTCAGTCATGAAATTTGGCAAGCTTATAGTACACATCCCAAGATTTAAAATGAGAGGTAGATCAACTTAATTGGATGTGTACACAAGGAGATACAAATTTTCAAAGTTGAGGCACAGAATCTGGAAGTTTCAGATTTTACCAAATAAATAGTAATCTTTAATGATTAAACTGTACAAATTGGCCAAAGATAATCTAATTGGATTTTTCCCCCCTTAAACAGCTTTCAAAGATCTTTTTATGGAATTTTGAAACATCTCTATACAATTTTTCTAGAAATAGTTATGATATTTCAAAATTGGATCTGAAATCTGACAAAATGTACAGTGAATAGTAATTTCGTAAAGTAACGTCCTAATTACGTTTTTATGTGCCTAAAGCCATCCAAAGTGCTTAGAAATGGTTCTAAATAGACTCTAAGGTATGATATAAGTAAGGTGTGATGTAAATACCCCCTTGGAAGAGCATTTTATCAAGCATTTGTAGAGGAAAAACTCTACAGAAAATTAGAGAGAAAAATGTAAGGGTGAAGGCCAAGAAGAAGGAATAAGATTCAAGTTTCAAGACCAAGGTATGTGACTATTCTAGCACCTGCCTTGATGCTTATTTTGATTAAGTTCATGTTGACATCTGATTCTAAAATTTGGCATGATCAAAGAACACTCTCTAAGCTTTGAATCCATATGTATAACACTTTATTTGGATATTTGTACAATTTATGGTGCTTTTTCAAATTAGGGTTTAAATCTGGAAATAGTTTTGACCATTGGAGCAGCAGGAAACTTGCGTACAATTCATGGCACTATTTCACATAGAATTAGTTTCTAAAACTATTTTTCCTTTAAAAAGCACTTAAAGAGCTTTTAGAAGGACTTAGAACCTCTCAACTTTGATTTTTCTGAAATTAATTATGAATTTTCAAAATTGAGTAAAAATTCTAGAAATACAGATGAACAATACCCATGAAGCAAGCGTTGAACTTTGTGTGATCTCTTGGTCCAAATAAGTTATGTGGTCAATATGGATGTGTTTAGGGCTTAGAGACATCTAAGAAGAGGTTTGGATGTGGCTGACCAAAAACTAGTTGGTTGGGAGGCCAAAGGAACAAGTTCAAGAACAAGAGAAAAGCTTGAAGTATAGGATAGTGAACTTACCTATTAACATTGCTTGATATTGTATGCTTGTGTATTGATATGTACCTGACGATTGGTTGATGTTGTGACATATTTTGGCTTCTGTAATTGCTATTTATGATGAGTAGATTATGTCTCCATGGCCATGCATTAAACATGTTAATATGTCACTAATTAACAAGAAAATAAGCAAGTTTGCATATCATGCATTAGCATCCATCTAGTATGATTAATATGTAATGTTTACTATTGGGATTGCCCTGAATCTCACCTTCCCTAACCTACCATTTAGGTCAATCAATGATGGGCAACGATTGCATGAAGGAGAGTATGAGAAGGAAGGAAAGAAAGTGAAAAATTATTGATGTTAATGAATGAAACTAGGGATTAATTTATAATTCTCCTATTATGTAATTTATGTTTATGGATGCTAATATTGCAATGTAATTGATTAGAATATTTATGGCATGAATGGAAATGTATGCGAATGAATAGGAAAGAATAAGACCAAGTTATGCATGCCAAAATAATAAAAAGAATTGAAGTAACAAAAAGTAAACAGAAAAATGTAGGTCCTAGAGCAGTCAACTTCAAACTCTAGTTTGACCTATCAAATGAATAAGTTAATCCATGAGATTTGGCAGGCTTTAATTTCATAAGTAGTTTACCACAGTTGGATATGTATACTAAGAGATATGAATTTCAAAATTTGAGGCAAGAAATCTGAAAGTTCCAGAATTTATCAAATGAACAGTAATTTTTATGGATTAAACTATACAAATTGACAAGAGATAAGTTCAATTTGATATTTTTGCCTTAAAGATAATTGAAAGAACTTCAAGTATAAATTTGGAGCACCTCCATATGATTTTTGTAGAATTAATTATGATTTTTCAAAGTTGGACCTGTAATATGAAAACATGCACAGTGAACAGTAACCCAAGGACTTAAAAGAATATTTTAATTTTTGGGCCTAAGTAAAGCTTCTGCATATCTAATTTGCTTCTGAATGCATACTCCGAGGAGTAAAAGTAAGAACATTTCACTACACAACTCAGCTAGAAAGTCTTGTATATAGTTCATTTGATGATGCAAGAATGTTTATTGTATATAATGTCACACCCTCCTTTTTTACCACATTATATCTCAAATATAACCATTTAAAACTACTTCTTATGGCTTTAAGTTAGAAAAATTCAAAATTTAAAATTCGTTAAATTCAGGATACTATTCATGTAACCCCTAATTAAGGCCAAACTTTGAAAAATCATAACTAATTCTAAAAAAGTTGAAATAACATGGTTTCAAGTTTTATGTGAAGCTCTTAACATTTTCTTCAAATAAAAAATGTTTCAAACCCTTATCAATCATTCCCAGAATTAACACAAAGTGGTACTATTCATATGAAAAGTTTCTAATTTTTCAGAATTTATGCCTAACTTTGGATAGGCATAACTTTTTGTACGAAATTCCAATTTTGATGAATTACCACTTGTTTTAAAGATAAAACTATGGTCTATGCATATACCAAGTCTTGGCCTACAACTCATCTATTTGGCTAAAATCACGTTGGCATGAAATTGTGTTATTTTCAAGGTTATTTTATCCCTTTTTCATACTTTTCTTTGATTTTTCTTCTCCTTAAACTCACATGTTCAAGCATTACCATTCCAATCCATTATAGTCATTAGGATCAATATTACAAATATCCAAACAAGCATAATCGTTACAAATTTACATAGCAAAGTTCACATAAAATCATAAGTATCACAAGCATTTGTCAACTTCAACTCAATATTATCTCCTTGCCCTTGTCCTTTGGAGTTCCAACTCCTATATTGTTGATTAGTTAAACATGAAAAGAGTGAGATTTCAAAGAAATCCCAGTACCAAGAACTATAATAATCATGCTAAACATGCAATACAAGAATGCCGTATGTCACTAACTAAACATCATGCATACTTTCATGCTCATATGCCATTGAAAGGGAGAAAGTAAACATATCGTTCATCCACTCAAAATTACATAAAGCCAATGCACATTATGCATGGAGTTAATCACATTATCATGCCTCTAGCTCTACCACATCATGGCATACAAAAATCAAGCAACACATAGTAAGCATGTTACATCTTACTACTAGAATGACTTAGAGTTCATTTGGAACCATTTTAGACAACATTGGATGGAGTTCATTTGGAACCATTTTAGACCACATTGGATGGTCTTGAGCTCAAAAATTTCACTTAGGACGTTACTTTTCAGAAATTCAGTGTTCATTTGGTAAGTTTCAGATTCTAGTCCAACTTCAAAAAATCATAACTTAATCTAAAAAAATCAAAATAGAGTGGTTCAAAATTCCGTAGAAAGCTCTTTGAGTGCTCTTTCAAGAAAAGATAATCTTGTGAATCAATTCCTTTTGAAGTACCAGATTTTTATAGACGTTACCACTATTATTTTAGTAAAAATCCTTTTTCTAGATTTTGAACCTTAACCTTGAAAATTCACCAAAAATCGCATAATTGTCCATTTTTAATGTACTACCTATCAAATTGAAGCATCTTTAAGAATACCAAATTTCACAGTTAAATTCATTCAGGAGCTTAATCAAAACACTGCTCCAAGTTGATGACTTCCTCAGGGTTACAGCATCACAACAATCATACTTCTACATAACCAAAATATAATTGTTTCTCATGATTCACCACCACATTTACCCTTGAATTTGTAGCTTCCCTTTGGATGATTCAGGCCCTAAAATGTTGGATTATATTTGGGAGGGTGAGATTTCAGTGAAATCCCAGTAGTAAGATTAATAACCATAACATTAAACATGCATTGTCATTAAAGCATTTCAACATTAGCTACCGTAGGAGAACTAATCTTCTTATAAATAGACAACCTCAACATGCAAGGCCATAACAACAAATGCAATGAGCAACTACATCACAATCATCATAGTTCAACCACATGATAGCAAGCATTCATGCTATAATAAACAATGCAATGTTAATATTAGCAGTTAATTATGTCTTACTACCCTAATCCAAAAGCTCTTATCTTCTTTGATCTTCTTCCTCTCGTCCATAAATATCAAACCCTAACATCACAATCCATAAAAAAGGTAGCAATGTTACAAATCAAACCACGCAAAAAATCAATAGCAAAACTCATGTAACCCCTTATCCCTTTAATCTTTAGTCTTTGATTTTGGAGCTTTGTTTCTTTAAACCCTAAAAATTCTTTCTTGGTTCATTCCTAAATGGTTTTTCATGTAGACTTCAAATATGCACTTGGATTTAAGAAAAGAAATCTCCTTGCTTAAGAACTAAACTGACTAAACACTTTAGGGTTTATTGTCTAAAAATCACAACTTTGATTCTAATGATTCCAATACTTGTTCTTCAGGTTTATCCTATACCATTTTCCATTTTCAACACAATGGAAGCATTAAAACTTTAAAAATCTCATCCTAAGTTACAGCTTTCATCTTAGCTGAATCATATCTGTAGAAAACCAACCATGAAATCTTTTCAAAAACATAGAGAACCACTTGAAACAACCTTGAATCAAAGTGTTTTAGCTATGCTTAACATCAATACTTCCTTCCCCTAACCATATACATTTTGTCCAGCACACTTCAAGGGGGATAACCAGAAATTTCAACCATCAAACTTAAGAGAATCAAGTAAGAAACAATATAGGATCATCCACTAACCTTAACTCCAAGCTTACTTGACCAAAGGTAGTGTCTTTCTTCTTACTTGAGCTATAAAAATGGATGGCTATGGTCCCTTTTTCTCTTGTCCAAATATCACATTTGAAATTAGGGGAGAATGAGCTCTCTTTAATGCCAAAAATATCCCAATCACCATATTTAATAATAAGCCATGTGTCACTTGCCTATTCCTTCTTATAACCTCTCTCTTGATTAAGTAATTCCAAATGTAATTAATTCCTAAAGTCAAAATCCTCTCTATTTAAGGCTTGACACTTGGCAACTTTAAATCCTTTCCATTAGTGGCTTGACAAGTGGCAATTTGTGGTCCAAGTGCAAGACTCTACTTCTTGCTTTATCGGTACACTTTTACTCCAGGTTTAATTTTTTTCTATAATTACAGTACTCTAGCCTCTGTAATTATTTTTTGTCATATCTGTAATTTATTCTCTTCCCAAAATGCTCTATTTAACTCAATCTCAAATTCCCATTAATTAAATAAAAAGAAAAACTATTTTCCCTCTCATTAATGATTTTTCCACTTATTAAAAGAATTAGGAAAAATCTTAGGTATTTGTGTAACATCCAAACTTTTGGGCCTAGAAGTACTAGAAATAGCCTAAATTGGATAGGCTACTTGACCCCTTTTGAGCAAAAGTCCTAAAGATGAGAAAGGAAGTCAAAGCAGTTTCAGGGATTAAACTGTAAAGTGAATGTTTTCAGGAGCTCAAGTATAATCAAGCTAGAGGCTTTAGTAAAGTCTCAAAGGCCTAGAGAGAGAAAAGAGGCTAGATATAGGCCAAAGGTTAAGTTAGAAACCTCAAAGAGAGGATTATATGAAGCTAAGTCCAAGCAGGGACTAAATCGTAAATTCAGAAAGTTATGACCAACAAGGATAAAAATGGAAGAGTACACAGAGAATTCCAAACAAATCTCAAAAAAAATGGGAAATAATATTCTAAGGCTCTTCTGTGAAGAGAAAAGGCGAAAATACCCCTGAGGTAGCTTAAATGGAATTTATGAGGTTATGGCCGGTAAAAAGTATACCGTTTGAGGTAATTATTTGAAATAGCAAGAGACCTCAAAAATGTATACAAAAATGAGGTTAAATGGTTGAAAGGTTGTATAAATTTATAAAATTAGTCTCGTAATCAAAAGGCTAGTGGAATGGCTTTAATAAATATAAAGCCGGTTATGCCATTAAAAGGGCATTTTAGTAAATGAATTTTTATGCAAGGTTTAAAGGAAGTGTTATGGCCTAAGAAAATTCACAGATATTCTCTAGAATTAAAGGGAATTTATGGAGTAGATAGAAGAATTTTCTGAGCTCCGGAAGGCCATAAAGGAAGTTGGAAAAATGTGGGCCAAGTAAATTCGGAGGAATTAAGTTTGATCCAACGGCTAGGATCTAATCTCCCATCTCCTCCACCACTTTCACGACACTTGGCATCTTCTAGAAGGTTGAGGTAAGCATGATGCAAGAAGATGATGCAATGATGATGTAAAAGTCAACTTGAAGTTCCAAAATTGCCCTTACCCTTTCTATTAGCCACCAAGGGCATTTTGGTCAATTCAAGCCAAATTTTTGGCTATAAATAGACACTCCCTCCCCTCATATTTCGACCAAGCAAGGATCTATAGGGGAAACTCTGCCGTTCTTGCATTTAGAGAGAGAAAGAGCCATTTTTAGTGAGAGAAAGTCCACCTAAGTTCAAGCTTCAAGATCAAGGTATGTGATGGTTATAGCACCTGATTTTATGCCTATTCTGGATTTGTTACTGTGCATATCTGATTTTGAAATTTTGCATGCTTAAAGTAAACTCTATGGGCTTTAAATCCATGGGTAGAACACTTCATTTGGATATGTATACGATTTATGGTGATTTTTCAAAGTTAGGGTTTGAAATCTGGAAACAGTGTTGAACTTTTGGAAGAGTTTCGAGTTCCATACAATTTTGGTACTGTTCAATGTAGAATTAATTAAGGATCTTTCAGTGAGACTTGGATCTTTCAGTGAGACTTGGAACCACTCAATTTTGATTTTTCTAGAATTAATTATGAATTTTCAAAGTTGAGCAAAAATTCTGGAGTTTCTGCGTGAACAGTACCCGCGAACCAAAATTTCCAAATTTGATATTCTTGAATCTAAGGCCATCTAAAGTAGTCCTAATTGACAAGAAATGGATCATAAGGATGGGAAATGATGAGATTTATATTAGAAAAGCTAGAAAGAAAATCCTAAGACTAAGAGAAAGGGTTGAGGTTCAAGAGAGCTAGTCTTGAACTTTATGTAATCTAGTGGTCCTAATGGATTGTATGATCAATGTGACTATGTTTAGGACCTTTGGAACATCCAAGAGGATGTTTGGTGATGTTGACCGAATGCCCACATGGTTGGAAAGTCAAGAGGGTCAAAGGAAAAGTAAGACAAAAGCTTGAGATGCAAGGTAGTGAACTTACCTATTGTCATTGCTTGATGTTGTATACTTGTGTGTTGCTGTGTACATGTTATTGAATGTTATTGTGACATGTTTTAGCTGCTGTAATTGCTATTCATGATGAGTAGATTATGTCTCCATGGCCATGCATCAAGAAGTTAGCTTTGAGCATGCTAATATGTCACTAATTAACAAGAGAATAAACAAGTTGCGTGTAGTGCATTAGCATCTATCTAGCATGATAAATATGGTATTGTTTGCTACTAAGATTCTCCTAAATCTCACTCCCTTCCTAACCAACCATTTAGGTCAATCATCAATGGGCAATAATGGCATGAGAAGCAAGGAGAAGAAAGTGGAGAATTATTGATGTGAATGAATGATATTATTATTCATTGTATAATTCTCTTGTTATGTAATTTATGTTATGGATGCATATGATGCCATGTAATTAATTATAATATTTATGGCATGAATGAAATTTAATGAGCATGAATGGGAAAGGGTAAGCCTATGTTATGTATGCCAAAGAAATAAAAAGAATTAAAGTAAAGAGATGTTAAGGGATAAAACGCAGGTCCTGGAGCAGTGAGCCTGTAACTCTAGTTTGACCTATCAAGTGAATGGGTTAAGTCACGAGATTTTGCATACTCATAGTACACATCCCAAGATTTAAAATGAGAGGTAGACCACATTAATTGGATGTGTACACAAGGAGATACGAATTTCCAAAGTTGAGGTGCAGAATCTAGAAGTTCCAGATTTTTTGAAATAAACAGTAATATTTATTGATTAAACTGTACAAATTGGGCAGGATAAGTCCAATTGGATATTTTTTCCTTAAAGAGCATCGAAATAGCTTTCGGTAGAATTTTAGAACACCTCAATACGATTTTTATGGAATTAGTTATGAATTTTTGAAGTTGGACCTATAATCTGGAAATTTAACAGTGAATAGTAACCCAAGTAATTATGTTAAAATTTTAAATCCGCGGGCTTGTGCCATGATTTGCTTGAACCGTAACGCTTACAAATGCGTGCTCTGAGGGGTTAAAGGTAGGACATTTCAATTTGACGGCCTCCTTTTAATCTCATAATCTCTTATAAATCCTTGGGACATTATGAAAATTTTCTTAGAATTTTATTCTCCTTAAAAATATTTATTTGGAATTTTTCAAATAAAAGGCCTCAGATTAGCCTAAATCACCCTTAAATTCATTTGTAATTTTTCTAAGGGTAATTTGGTCATAAAGCTAATTAGACATCCCATATAATTCTCAAAGAATATTATCCCTTTATTCCTTAATTTTTTGAAGCTTGGAAAATCATAATAATTATTTTTCATCATAATTCTTCTATTTCTCCTTATCATTTTTTGCCTTTGAATGCTTAGGAATATCCTTATTCCTAATTAACATATTACTGGATGTGACATTTATCCTCCCTAAATAAATTTTATCCTCAAAACTTAAAGTATACCTTAATGGGAAAGTTCATGATGTTTTTCCTTTGTTTCAATCTCCATCTTCCATGTAGCTTCCTCAGGTGTAAAATCTTTCCAGACTACCTTGACCAGAGGAATTGTTACACCTTACTACTAGGGAAACTTAGAGTTTAATTAGAACTATTTTAGACCAAATTGGATGGTGTTGGGCTCAAAAATCCATGGAAAACACTGATTTTTGGATTTTTACTGTTCATCGAGTAAAAATCCAGTTTTATGGCCCAACTTCAAAAATTTATAAATTAATCTAGAAAAATCAAAATGGAGTGATTCAAAATTTTATAAAATGCTCTTTGAATTATCTTTCAAGAAAAAATAATCTTGTGAACTAATTCCATTTGAAAAAGTGTCAGGTTTTTGTGGAAGTCACCTCTGTCTATTTGACAAAAACCCTTTTTCCAGATTCTGACCCTTAACTTTGAAAAATCATTAAAAATCGTGTAGTTAGTCATTTTTAACGCACTACCTATTTATTTGAAGCTCATGATGTGAAATTTAAGCATACCAAATTTCACATAGAAATTCGTTCAAGAACTTAATAAAACATGACTCTAATTTGGTGTCCTGCTTAGGGATTACAGCACCAACCATACATACTTATACATAAACAAATATAATTGTTTCCTCATGGTTCATCACCATATTTATTATTGGATTTGCAGCCTCCCTTTTGATAATTCAGTCCCTAAAATATTAGGTTACATATGGGGGATGAGATTTTAATGAAATCCTAGTAGCAAGATCAATTAACCAAAACATCAACATGCATCAATTACAAGCATTCCAACCTTTTGCTATTAATAGGGAACTACTTTACCTCATACATGTAGCACTCTAACATGCAATAGCTAAGGCATATAAAGCAAGGAGTATAGCTATACAATCATCATCATCATTTAGCTCAATCATATAATAGTACATGAAATTGCATAGCAACCAATGCAACACTCAACATTAAAGTTAATTAAATCTTACTACCTTGATCCAATGTTCTTTGATTTTCTGGTTCTTCTTTCTTGCTTCCACAAATACCAAGCTCTAACATGGCAATCCACAAAAAGGGTAGCAAGAATCATAAACCATTCCAAATAAAAATCAATAACATAACTCAAAGACAACCTTTGTCCCTTAAAGCTTCCACCTTTGTTCTTTAAATTTTAGAGTTTGGTTTCCATAAACCCTAAAAATTTCCTCTTGACTCATTCCTATATGATTTTTCATGTAGATTCCAAATATCTACTTAGATTTAAGAAAATAAAACTCCCTCTTCCAGTTTCAGCTTGGCCAAACCACTATGGTTCATTTTTCAAAAATTACAACTTTAGCTTTAATGCTTCCAACCTTTGTTCTTTAGGTTTATCCTACACTATGTTCCATTTTGAACACAATGGAAGCATTAAAACTTTAAAAAAAAACATCCTAGGGTCCAGCTCTTGCCTTGGCCAAACAGTACCTCTTGAGAAATAATAAATAAATCTCTTCAAAAACAACATGCAACCACTTGAAATAACCAAGATTTGAAGTGTTTTAACAAGTTTGAACAACAAAACTTCCTTCCCTACATGAAGATCATTTCATCTAGCAATTAAGAAGAGGATAAACAAAATTTTCCAACCATACAACTTAAGTAAACAAGCAAGGAATCATCTTAGAACAACTTACCATGCTTGAATCTTAGTTGGAAGATCAAAGTAGCTTGCTTTTCTCTTGATTTTCCTTCGAGCTCACTCTTTTCTCTCTTGATCTCTCCTTGGCCGAAACTCCATCTGATTTAGGGGGAGGAAGAGCTCAATTAATGCACCAAAATATCCCAACAACCATCATAAATGAAAAGCCAAGTGTCACCTTCATACTTAGTCTTGAAACTTCTCTCTTAATTAAGTAAATCATAATGTAATTAAATTTCAAAGTCAAGATCCTCTCCACTTAATGCTTGACACTTGGAAAGATTTAATTACTCTCTAATAGAGGCTTGAAAAGTGGCAACTTGTGGGCCAAGTAAAGTGTAAGACTCTAATCATCAATATATCGGTGCATTTTTACTCCGAGTTTGATTTCTGTCAGATCCATAATTTATTCTCCTTATTTTTATCTTTCCAAATTGCCCTCTTTGTCTCAAAATTAATTTCCAAATAATTAACTAAAAAGGAAAACTAATTTCCTTCTCTTTATTAAGTTTTCCACTTTTCAAAAGAATTAGGAAAAATCTTGGATACTTGAGGGTCTTCTTTTAATTTCATAATCTCTTATAATTCCTTGGGGTATCATAGGAATCTTCTGAAAATTTTATTCTTCTTAAAAATATTTATTTAGAATTTTCCAAATAAAAGCCCTTAAATTAGGCTAAATTACCCTAAAATTCCTTTGTAATTTCTCTAAGGATAATCTGATCATAAAACCAATTTTATAATTCCATATAATTCTCAAGGAACATTATCCTTATTTTTTCTTAATTTTCTGAGGCTTGGAATTATTTTTTCATAATTATTCTTGACCAATTTTTCTTAATTAGTCAAACTTTTCATAATTGACTTAGAAAATTATAATAATTATTTTCCACCATAAATTTTTTATTCCTCCTTATCCTTTTTGGCTCTTGAATATTTAGGAATATCCTTATTCCTAATTGCCATATTACTGGATGTGACAAGAATCTACTTATTCCTTAGTTAGTTGACTTTTCAATCAATGATTCGCTTTGGTCCGACTTCGAAAGATAGATAGTCTTAGAGCACAGTGTCATTCGTAACTTATGACATGTGTCAGGTCTAGACGGTACTTCTTCAATTGGAAGACATGAAAGACATTATGAATTTGACTCAAATTCGAGGGAAGGGCCAACTCATAAGCTAGTGGTCTAGCCTTAGACAAAATTTGAAATAGTCCAACATACTTCAAACTCAATTTCTTAGTCTTTAGGGATCAATTGACTCCTGTCGTTAGTGACACTTTGAGGAAAATGTGATCACCAACCTCAAACTCTAACGGTCTCCTTCTCATATCTGCATAACTCTTCTATCTACTTTGAGCCATTAAAAGTCTTTGCTGAATAGCCTTAATCTGCTGGGAAGTCTGATCCACTATCAGGACTATACGTACTTCTTTCACTAAGCTCTATCTAGCATAAGGGAGATTTACGTTACCTCCTATAAAGTGCTTCATATGGCGCCATTCAGATACTTGCATAGAAACTGTTGTTGTAGGCAAATTCAGCTAACGGTAAGTGCATAACCCAATTATTGCCGAAATCAAGCACACATGCTCGTAACATATCTTCTAACATCTGAATCTATCTTTCTATCTACCCATCCGTCTGTGGATGGTAGGCTATATTGAATCTAAGAGTAGTGTCCATTTCTTTCTGTAAGAACCTCTAAAAGTTCAAAGTAAATCTCAGGTCTCGATTCAAAACAATATTGCTTAGGGACACTAAATAGCCTAACAATTTTCTTAACTTTATCTTCCATTTCTACTGGACTTAGTGCATTCTTGCCAAAATAGCTAACATTTCTGGCTTTTGCACTCTCTTACCTTACTTCCTAGGGTCACCCTTCCCTGGTTTACTCTTGCCTGAGCATGCTTAACTGAATAGTGCTGACAAGAATTTGAGGCACTGATACTGATAAGCTCAACCCTGGTACTTTGCTGTCTTAGACCCTTCTTGTTCTATCTTTAGTCAGGTCTTTACAGCTTATATTCTTGTATCTCGCCTTATCTTAAGGATCTGCCTGTCAATGCTCAGTCTATCTCTGTATCACAAGGGGTTCTTCCTATATCCAGAGCTAGCCTGAATACCTCTTGTTTAGGTCTTATGGCTCTAATTCTTCTAACTGTGGCTTTCCTCTGTTAATCAGAAGGAAACTAAGCCCAACCTAATCAATGATAAGGTTATATGGAAGAAAGTCATGGTTACTCTCGCGGCGCGGGTTTACAACCGAAGGAGGTTTCCACATCTCAAACTCATCCCCAATCCTTGTCTTCCCCAAAGAGGTACTATACTCTTACTCTTATGGCTTGACCACTTCCTTTAGGCTCGGTCCACCATGACCTCAGGAGCTACTATGCTCTACCATAAGCCTCTTCAAGATCTACTATAACCCTGGAATACTATCATTAGTCTGAACTATATTAAGATCTTTGGGAGACTCTAGACCATAGGACTAAGTAAAGTCACCTCCACTCAGTTGGTTACCTAACTGATAATTTCCCAAAACTGTTCTAAGAACCAATAGCATTCTCTTAGGCTTTATGTCAATTCCCCAGGCCACCTATTTGTCTCTTTAGGTGATTAAGCCAATCTGTCTTAGGAGTTCTCTTACTCCTCCAGTTGCTCTTACCATCTCTTAACTATTTTACAACAGTACAGAGAGAGGATCTATGCAACTTCTCTTTCCTCTAATTTACTTTTCACTATGAGCATACTCTAACATGAATAATGCCTAGCGTTTCAATGCAAGGAGTGCAAGCTCTTAATGACACTACTACAATGAAGACTTTTTACTTCTGTTTTCAATGACTTTTTACGTCTGTTTTGCAGGGGACATGAAAAGAAGGGACATAAAAAGTACCCCCTTTTTACTTCTGTTATGAACAGACGTTAATTCACGTCTCTTAGCAAAAACAGACGTAAATTCACGTCTGTTTCTCAAAAAACAGACGTGAATTCACGTCTGTTCTATCAATAAACAGACGTGAATTCACATATGTTTTTTGAGAAATAGACATGAATTCACGTCTTTTTCTTCAAACAGAAGTAAAAAATCGATTTTTTACTTCTGTTTCGGTGAACAGACGTGAATGTCCTCTGTTTTTTTTAAAAAAAGATTCAATTCGTATATACTACTTCCCCTACAGCCACACAATAGCCATAATAGCCACTTTCCAGCAAGTTGAAATAGTGTGAATTCACGTCTGTTCTATCAATAAACAGACGTGAATTCACATCTGTTTTTTGAGAAATAGACATGAATTCACGTCTTTTTCTTCAAACAGAAGTAAAAAATCGATTTTTTACTTCTGTTTCGGTGAACAGACGTGAATGTCCTCTGTTTTTTTTTAAAAAAAAGATTCAATTCGTATATACTACTTCCCCTACAGCCACACAATAGCCATAATAGCCACTTTCCAGCAAGTTGAAATAGTATGAACCAGTCAATATTTTCAGCCAAGATATATCAACATCATAACTTCATCTATATAGACACATTAGTTAACTAACTAGTCAAAAAAGAAGAACAAATTACAAAAGTCAATATTGATCCTATTGTCTCTAAACATAAACTTGATCAATCCCTGGACCACAATTCTTGAAGCAGTTGCTGTGCCAAAAGGTCTCGGATGAAGTTAATGTCATCAATAGTATATGAACAATCATTATCAAAAATCTGTAAATTGACAAATGAACAAATTTAAACATAGGAAGAAAATAAAATAAATAACAATTCAATTTAAAAATTCAACTATTACAAAACTAAAATTATATTTACTTACCTCATCAAATTTTGTGATACATCCGCTCTCAATAATCTCAAACATATAACGGATAATGTAGTATCCGCACTCTGTTGGCCCTTGTTGCTTAGCACACTACAAATCACAAGGAAATGATAATCCAAATTCATATATAAAATAACTGTTATCAATGAAAGAACTTCAATTTAAAGTACTCACACTAGGATATACCTAAGTTGTTGAGCCATTTTTGCCGGAACGCTTCCCACTGGTTATATAATAAGTCTTTAAAGCCCTATAAGCAAATGAAAGCACAAGTTAAATAATTTATATTGAAAACAAAATTATTGATCTACATTAAGGTACTTACGTGTTGAAAACGCCCCTCATCTCACTGCTTGGACGACGACCCAAGGGATCAAACCAGTAGATGACATTGTCAATGGGACAAGAAACACACAAACTCCAATGACAACTGCATCATAGAGTAAGACTTATACATTACTGGATATCACAATAATTCTTAACAATTAAGTATGTATAAATAAATATAATTAAGCTACTTGCCCTTCAATAATTGGTGCCAAATAACAAGGTAATTTAGTGTCTCCAATCGTATTGCCCACATATCTGATTCTCCTATCTAGTGGGTTGTACTTCTTCTAGACACTTGCAGGGCATAAATATCCATACAAATTTCTCTTCTCCATTGATGACATGCATTTGTTATGGAAGAAGCTATCATTGAATTGAAATAAGATAATTATTAGTATGTGAAAGTAAGAAATGAGAAATTTAAGTTAGAAATGAACAAGTAAACTTACATGATTGCTAATTGAACCCATGCTATGTCCAACTCCTTCAAGGATAAGAAATCCCTGATGTCTTTGTTGTCAAGTCCAAAGAAATATGATTTTTCTTCACCCACAATCCCTACAGGCATCTTTATGTCGACCTTGTTAATTGTTTTATATTCCTCATATAATTGTGCCAAGCAGGGATATCTATTAACATCTTCCTGGTCCTAATGAAATATCAAATAAACATAATAAGTATTAGAAGTATTATGTTAAAAAAATGCACACAATATAGAATAACATTTTCTTACCATCACAGGTATTATCTCCTCATCAACAAGGTATCTAGGCCAAAGAATGAAAGTTCCAATTGCCTGACCTAACTTCACAACTTTAGCAGTCGGGAATGGCACATCCGCACCTGTCTCTCCTTCTCGAACAGTGGTAACTGTAACCCTCACTTGGTCCTCTTGAATATGTTGGTGATGGATAGTGCTCCCTTGATTGTAGAGGAGAGCGTCAACAACAACACGCATCCTTGGGACCTCTAAACGAAGACAACAAGGTTGTCCAAAGTCCAGCGTGGGACTACTAGGATCATGCTCTCCCAATGCCCCCGGTGGATTACAACTGTCTTTAGTGCTAGGAAAGACGGGGGAATCCTAAATGAGAGAAATGCAGTTATTAAATTAAATAAAAAACGTTGGTAAAACTCAACATCAATTTAAGTGAAATTGATTACAAACCTGGGGTGTGCATTGTTGTTGAACTGTCCCAATTTGCATGCTAGAGACCATAGATTTCATCTCATCATGAAGCTCAGCCATAAGCTCTTTTCGAAGTGACTAGCGTAACTGGGCCTCAATCTTGACCTCTAGCTCAGATTGGAGCTCATCACGAACTTGGTCTCGAAGTTTAGCTATCATCTCATCAGTGGGCTGACTTCGTAGAGAAGCTCGTGAAGTTTGTCTAAAATATTGGGTAAGACCAACTGTCCTCCCTTCTCCTCTAACGCGTCCGGGGTGATCAGGCTTCCCAATCGCTGTCGCTAAAATGTCCATCCTTCCACTCGGACTAAATGAACCTTCACTGCTTTGCTCTTCAAGTACCTCCTATAACATTTTAAGTATGATAAAAAATTAATGACAGTATAAATGAAAATTAATGATAAAATATAAGGAATATTACCATAAGTTAAAGTTATTTGAATTATACAACTTACAATTTTTTTAGCAATCTCAGCAACTGCTGGATTAATATATTGACCCTTCTTTATCCTTGCTTCCTTCCATTTTCTATGACGTGGAGGAGGAGGTGGGGTCTGAACAACGATACTAGGATCAGATTTTGCAGCTTCCTGCATCGCCTTAAAGTCATCCTGCATGATCCTCTCCTCAAGCATCTTGTAACCTCCACGGGATAAATAGTGCGGATATAAATTTTTAGCTTGCCTTTCTTTATTCATCGCACTTAATTCCTGTGGAAAAGAAAACAAAGTAAATTGAGTAAGTGAAGTAAATTAAATCAAAATTAAATGTTTTATAAGGCAATGTACCTGAAATTTAGGATCATGCCGTGATGCCACAAACCTCCTCCAATCATCTGGATCAAGGAAGGAGTATTTTTCGCGCGGATCATCATCTTTCTTAGGCCCTCGCACATACTGGCTCGTGAGTGTGTGCTTAAAATCTTTCCAGCGCTGACGAACTTGCTGCAACAAATGCTTTTTCATTTGCTCAGTACGAGGGATGTCATACATTTGCTGCAAAGAAAAATATATATGTTTGAGTTAAAGATCTTAGTTATAACTATATTTACAATAAAACAAATGAAATAAAATTAGAAAGTGACATACCAAAATATATTCCCAAATCCTATCCCTCGTCTCCTTAGAAATTGACTTCCAATTAGGCCATAGAATATTAACTTTGCTTCGGGCAACGGAGCCTATATAGCTAATGAATCTGTCCTTCTCTTCACCAATTGGATTCATATTGGCATCAAAATCCACATGCCTCTTCTGAATACGACCATGACGTACTGCTAACTTTGGTAGCCTTGTACTACCTCTAACCTTCCTTCCTTCCTGCTGATTGACATCATCGATGTCATAATCCTCCTCCACATCTCTCTCACAACCCTCCTCCATATTGGCATCAAAATCCTCCTCCATGTGCCTGTTGGAAAACCAAAATTAGATAAATAAGTGAATTGTATTAATATATAAATAATATCAAGTACATTGCTATGAAATAAATGAAAGAAAATAACACAAGGTACGTTGCAAAATTACATTACTTAATCTGACTTTATGCATTGTCCCATATCCCTTCACAATGATCATCTCTTGCAGCATATTCATCATTATCTACCAATTCTACTTCACTTGGTCTAGGCGGATTTGAAGCAAAAGGTGGTGTCTCATCAAGATTCATGGTAGGATCACTGTCCTTCTGCTTTTTACTTTGAAGGACAATAAACAATTTTTTATTTGCTGGATCAGTAACATAAAATACTTGTTTTGCCTGGCTTGCTAAAATGAAGGGCTCATCTGCATAACCAACCCTGCCAAGATCAACTAATGTAAATCCAAATTGTTGATCTATTTCAATACTATTGTTGTTGACCCATTTACATTTGAAGACAGGAATCTTGAAATTGGTGTAGTTTACCTCCCATATCTCTTCAATAACTCCATAATAAGCCATAGATGCCAATTTGGGGTTTTTATCTTTCGAACTCGAAAAATGCATCGCTTCAGCAACCACCATTACCCCACTATTCTACACAGTACTTTTGTCATCTTGAGCTTTTGTGTAGAAGGAATATCCATTTATGTCGTATCCACTCCAAGTGATAACTTCAAAACAAGGACCCCAAGCTAACCATTTTATTGTATCAGATACATTGGCCTCTCTCAAAAAATTTTCACTGAACCATGTTATAAATGTTTTGTTATGCTCATTAGCTATCTGCATATCACTTTTCCTTGGATACTTTTCTTTTAAAGTTTTTTTTGTGATCATCTAAATACGACTGCACTTCTTCCATATTATTCAATATGTATAAGTGCGCTTGTAACACTTCTTCACGACCCATACTCTTTACCTTCAGCCCCCTGATTCCTTTACTTATACCGTTTTCATGCCGAGATGGTGTCTTAGCGATAGATAGATATGTTTTGCAAAATTCCATAGCCTCTTCCGCTACATACCTTTCAACAATTGATGCTTCAGGTCGATAAGGATTTTTAGAATAATCCTTTAAGACTTTCATGTACCTCTCAAATGGATACATCCATCTTAGAAAAATAGGACCGCAAAGCCTTATCTCCCTCACTAAATGAATGATCAAATGCACCATGATATCAAAAAATACTGGGGGAAAGTGCATTTCTAGTTGAGACAAGATAACATAACCCTCTTTTTCCAATTCATCCAATTTCTCTATGTCAATGACTTTGCTACAAATAGCATTGAAGAAGATACATAATCTAGTTATAGTGCTCCTCACATCATCTCTCATTGTGCCTTGAATAGCTACGGGTAATAGTTGTTGCATCAGTACATGATAATCATGAGACTTCATTCCCACTAACTTCAAATTGTGCATTGAGACAAGCCTTTTCACATTAGAAGAATACCCCTGGGGCACCTTGATGTCATGCAAACACCAACACAAGCTTGTTTTTTTGACTTTAGACAATGTGTGGGCCGCAGGTTCCATATAAGCCCGCTTACCACCCTCTCTCAATTGTGGATGTAAGCGCTCTCGAATGCCCATTTCAGCCAGATCAAGTCTTGCATTAATTCTGTCTTTAGTTTTTCCAGGTATGTGCAGAAGAGTACCGATAAGACTATCACACACATTTTTTTCCACATGCATCACATCGATACTGTGTCTTACATCAAGACTGCGCCAATATGGAAGATCAAAGAAAATAGACCTCTTCTTCCATATGTTTTTCTCACTTGCAGCTTTTTGAGTCTTACTGAAAATGACATTGATTCTTTCAACTCGCTGGTAAACTTCCTCTCCAGTTAATGCCTTTGGAGCCATGCCATGCTCTGGTGAGCCATTAAAAACCTTTTTCAATCTCCGGTATGGGTGGAACCAATCAAGAAACCTCCTGTGACCGAGGTAAACTGTCTTCCTTCCGTGCTTAAGTTGGTGGAAGTATGTGTCTGCTTCACATATAGGACATGCTTTATGCCCCTTCACACTGTATCCTGATAGATTTCCATATGCAGGAAAGTCATTTATCATTGTAAAGATCATGGCACGCAACTTAAAGGACTCCTGCTTGTATGCATCAAACACATCCACGCCTTCTTCCCACAACATCTTCAAATCTTCAATTAAAGGTGCCAAGTAGATATCGATATTGTTTCCTGGTTGTTTCGGTCCTGAAATCATCATAGAAAGCATCATGTACTTGCGCTTCATACATAACCAGGGAGGTAGGTTGTAAATCACCAACAGTACTGGCCATGCACTATGTGTGCTATTAAGAGTACCGTAAGGGTTGATTCCATCTGTACAAAGCCCAAGGCGAAGATTTCTTGGTTCAAGACCAAATTCCGAAACATTTCATCTATTTTCTGCCATTGAGGAGAATCAGCAGGGTGCCAAGATATCTTCCATATGATATTCTCTCATCAAAATGCCATCTTAACTTCTTCGCTTCTGTTGCATTAGCAAATAAGCGCTTAAATCGTGGTATTATCGGAAGATACCATAACACCTTCAAAGGTTGCCCTTTACTTGTCTCATCACCATCATAGTTACCAGCACAGTCCATGTTCTTTTTCACCTTGTATCGTGAAGTTTTACATTTTGGGCACTCACGTAGACCAGCATACTCTTTTCTGTATAATACACAGTCATTAGGACAAGCGTGTATCTTTTCATAGCCCATACCCATCTGAGACAAGATTTTCTTTGCCTCATACACACGATTTGGAAGAACGTTATCAATTGAAAGCATATCACTAATCAATTGAAGCAACTCTGTGAAACTTTTGTCAGTCCACCCATTATTTGCTTTTAAACTGAACAATTTCAATACAGCTGTCAATCGTGTATACTTAGAACACCCAGGGTACAAAGGCATCTCTGCATCACTCTTCAAGTTATTATTTGCATGTGATCGCACAAAGAACTCTACCCCTACATCACGAATCATATCGCTCATTCTATCATTTACATCATCCATAACTTCCTCTTCTTCGAGTATTGAACTTGTTCCTACTTCACCATGCCATATCCATCTTGTATATCGAAGATTTATACCATCACAAAGCAAGTGATCTCTAATATCATTAACACTTAGTCGCCTTTTATTTAAACACTTGACACAGGGACAAAAATACATTCCGTTATTGCTAGGAGCATTCTGTTTAGCAAATTCAATAAATCGTTCTACTCCGTTCTCATATTCATCACTTGTTCTCAAAGCATTCATCCAACTATGATCCATTCCGTTACTACCTAAGGAATTATAAACAATTTAATTCCATTCAGCATAGTCCCAATAAACATTAACCAAATTCAAAACTAATTATATCAATTGAATCCGATTCATTCCAATTACAACATAAATCATGCCAATTCCAAGCAAATGATTTCGAACTTCAAATCTATTACCCAATCAATATAAACAAATTTTAACTTATCTAAATGCAATTTTTTCATTAATCATTTAATGTATACCCAATCCTTAATCTAAATTCAATACATATAGCAAACTATCTAATGCAATCCCTCTTAGGCATTTTGACAAACACCTTGTATGCATTATTTTTCTAACAAGATTAACAAGGTTTGAAATCTTTAAAATTTCTACCCAAATCAATATATACAAATTTAAAACTATCTAAACACAATTCTTCAGTAAAAATTTAAACAGCAACCTCAGAAACCAATTCAAAACTCCTCAAGCTACTCAAACCCACGCACAACACACTAAACCCACAATGCAACGGTTGAATAAACTTACCTTCACTATTTGGGCGTGCCTTCGAATCAACGGACTACAGTGCGTGTCAGCTTCACGGCTTTAACGGCGAGATAGCTGTGAGCTGGAGGTTCTTTGCGGTACACGCAGATCTTCACGGCTTCAACGGCGAGCTGCTGCAACACGGCTACTGCAGAACGCACGACGCAATGGAGGGAGGGCTACGACCTTGAAGAGCTGAAGAGGAGAGACCGAAATACTGAGTAGCTCACGGCTACTTCATGGACAAGAGGAAAATGAGAGGGAGAGACCGAAAATGAAACTTGGGTGCGAGAAAGCTGCGAGCTGGAGGTTCTTCGCGCGCGGTACATGCAGATCTGATAGTACTGATGCGAGCATAGGATGCGGCCGGGAATTTTTTTTTTAAAAACGAAGCCCCTTCACGTCTGTTTATTGTAAAACAGACGTGAACTCACGTCTGTTTACAAAAACCAGACGTGAAGTAACGTCTGATATGGAGAAACAGACGTGAATTCACGTCGGTTTTGAGTAAACGGACGTGAATTTACGTCTGTTCACACAAACAGACGTGAATTCACGTCTGGTTTTTGTAAACAGACGTGAGTTCACGTCTGTTTTGTTTAAAACAGACATGAAGTCTCTTCTGTTTTTGAAAACAGACATAAATGAGGGAGATAAATGACACATTTTGCTGTAGTGTGGTTACTATATTTGTAGCCTGCCAATCAGACATCTTATCCTTATAAGAGGGAGCCTCTCTTTCTGTTCGCAACTAATTTTGAAAGCTATAGGGAGAGGACTTACGAGGTTCTTCTTCTTTCTGCTTACTTTAGTACTCTGCTAAGCTTAGGGACATTTAACCCTCACTTTGTTCTTAGCTAGTCATGCTTCTATTGGATTGAGTCAATTCTACTTGCCTTGCCTCGGTTGCTTCCCTTTTCCTGCTTAGACAGGGTATTTTGCTCCGTCTAAGACAGTGTCAAATCTAACTCGGAGGACCAATCTCCCAATTTCTCTAGGAAGACTCCTGGCCAAGACGTTATCCCTTGAAAAAAGGGTGCCTCTCAACCTAACCCAAGTAATTGAGTATCTCTTAACATTATCGAGAACATGCCAACCTCTTAAGCTAGTTCGCTGCACAGATGTCTGTCTCATTCTCTTCTTCTTGATCCTTAAGAAATTTCACTGGGGCTATCTATCTTGAGTTTACCATCTCCAAATTCCTATTTATTTATTCCAGGACTTGAAATAGCTACTCTATCATGGTGCCCCAGCCCTTACGAGGTTGTAAGAGTTTGTCCAGCTTAGGTGGCCACTATACCTTCTTAGTGGCATACAAACTCAACCCCTAACTGTTTTGTTCAACTCCTTATCATTACTCTTCCTCTTGAGGGAGAATTAGATAACTCTACATAGTGGCTACCTCTCTCTTTCTGACCTCTGAGAGTCGTTGTGTCTCCTTGAGGTACCTCCTCAATATCTAAGGGTTATTGTGTTGGTTTATCATGACCAAAATCCTTATTTACAGTGATGAAAGTTACCACCTCCTCTGCTAATCACTTCTGTATCCGTTCATCACCACCAATTCTCTTGGTTCGTCATGACGAAACACACTTTTCTCTTAAGCTTGGCTAGTCTTACCTAGCTTCGTTCATCATAGTATTACCTACCTAGAATTCCATTATAAAGTTCAGTCTAACTTCCAAATTCATCCCTATTTCTCTTAGGGATAGGATCAGGGTTTTGTCCTTGGATCATTTTTGGAGACTTCTGGGCTTCTTCCCTTGTGATGACAAACACTCTTCCTTGGGTACATGGCCTTAACATTTTAACCTTTTGAGGGCATTCTCCTGAGAAGCGTCCGGGCTTATCGTAGGTATAACAGATACTCTGTCTAGCCATACATGGTCTGCCTCTGTGATACTTGCCACAGGTTAGGCATTCCTTGCTATTTGGGGCTTGCCTCCCTTCTTATTCTTTTAGTTATCCCATGGCCTCTTCCTCTTCCTGTTGGCATTATAAGAGGTGCCACCCTGATCTCCCTTCTCCAACTTAGGAGAACACTTGACCATCAGATGATGGTTCAGGTTGTTCTCTATAATTCAGCAGGCTTCAACTGCCTCATTGAAATGCTCAAACTACCTGGGAGTAATCATCTCCCTTAAGGATTGCTTCAGTCTTCTGACCATTTTCTCAGTCATCCACCTCTCATCATCTCAGCAATACAGGTAGCTAGAGTAGTGAGAAATACGAATAAACTTAGCCAGGGACTCATCGAAGGGCTCATCATCCTTCTGCTTTAGGGTCAGGAATTCGGCTTTCCTTTTATCCCTAACTGACCTCGAGAAGTACTATTCATAAAACTACTTCAGGAACACTTCCCATGTCACTCTCATGTTCTGAGTATCTAGAATGAGTTTGGTGTTCTTCCACCAACATTCGGCGTCCTTTTCTAGTTTGTTGATCACCATTTGAGCTTTTTGCTCAGCCAGACAGTTCAAACTTTGAAAATCTTTTCCAAGCGGTTACTCCAATCCTCTGCCACTTGGACATCAAACACTCTGTCAAAGGATGATGGATTGTGCTTGCAGAAACGAGTCATCCACTACTAGATACTTTCAGGGTCTACTGCTGGCATTACTGGTCTAGGCAGCTATCCTGATGCTTGAGCTACAAAGACTTCTTCTTTTGGTTGCCTCCTATCAAGATTAGCCACTACTGTTGCTACTGCTATAGCTATTGCGGTGTCTCTTTCTTGTTCCTGGCAAGCTTGTGCTGCCCTTATCTCTTCAATAGCCTTTTGTTGTTGTTCTAAGTGATCTAGAATTAACTGTTACAGATCAAGAGGGACCCTTATGTCGTATCCTAACAGTCTTTCTGGGGAAGGGTTCCTTCAGGTTCTAACCATCACGCTAACTAAATGGATAGCATAACAAAGGAACAAGAAATAAACAACATGCTTGGATTTCACTTAAAGATATGGATATATCATGCAACATTCATGTATCAACCAACAACAACAATTTCAAAACATACATACTATTTTCAAAACATATATAGTAACCAAGCACGTTAGACTAACCTACTATAGTTAGCTGTACCAAAACAAGTTCTATGTCAGTGCTACAAAAGTTTAATTGACTAAATGAAGTGGGAAATAGCGAAGCCCTCAATGCTCTAGATCCACTCCTCAACATCAAATCCCTATATCTGATCCAAGCGAAAGAACTCATTCTACCATAAGGATGTGAACAAGAGCTTGTCTGTCACTGTCAAGATCTAGTCCTCCATATCTAACTCAAGGGAATGTATTCCTTACAAAGATCTCAAGGGCATTTATGAGATCGTTGAAGCTAGCACTATCCATGCAACTACAAATATCTCTCACACCATTTTTCTATAGCTGGTCCGGGAGTACTTTAAGCAATGCTAATGCCCAGTCTGTAACCTCAAGGGCATCATCTTCTCTAGTCACATAATAGTAGAGCTTTCAAATATCCTCCAAATATCTTAGGTACACATGAGCATACTGGTTCTCGTTGAGTTTAATATACCAGCCTTTCTCCCTAAAGTCCTTGGCCAAGTCCTCTATGGTGTGGAATTCTTTCATGATTGGAAGTAGTTTGACCTCACTAGGTCTAGCTCCTTCATCATCAGATATTTCAATGACCTCAATCCTCTGAGAATCATTAGAAGCAACTGTGGCTATGTTAGGCACAGAGCTACTCTCCCATAAGGTATCATAGTAGAAGCCCGCTATAAAGCTGTAGTCCTCATCCTCATTGAACCATTAAGAGAAAGGTTCTCCTGGTCTCCTCTGATTAACAGAACACTTTGATTCACTATTGTAGTCACAACAAGTCATTCTACCTCTTTCCTACATCATAATGACCAAACTATCTAATGAATGGATAGTAATATTTTTCCTTCAACTGACATATTACCTATAGGTTTGACTAAGTAAAGTATTCTATCCTATATCAGAACCTCTACTCTAATACCAAAAATGTTACATCTTACTATTAGAATGACTGAGAGTTCATTTAGAACTTAGATCACATTGAATGGTCTTGATCACATTGAATGGTCTTGGGCTCAAAAATTTCAGTTAGGACGTTGCTTTTGAAAAATTACTTATACATAAACAAAAAATAATTGTTTTCCATGATTCACCACCACATTTACCCTTGAATTTGTAGCTTTCCTTTGGATGATTCGGGCCCTAAAATTTTGGATTATACTTGGGAGGTTGAGATTTCAATGAAATCCTAATAGCAATATTAATAACTACAACATCAAACATGTATCGTCATTAAAGCATTTCATCATTAGCTACCATAGGAGAACTAATCTTCTTATAAATAGGAAACCTCAACATGCAAGGGTATGGCAACAAATGTAAGGAGCAACCATATCGCAATCATTATAGTTCAACCACATGATAGTAAGCATTCATGCCACAATAAACAATGCAAGGTTAATATTAGCAGTTAATTATGTCTTACTACCCCAATCCAAAAGCTCTTATCTTCTTTGATCTTCTTCCTCTCCTCCACACATATCAACCTTAACATACATCAATAAAAAGGGTAGCAACATTACAAATCAAACCACATAAAAAATCAATAGCAAATCTCATGTAACCCCTTATCCCTTTAATCTTTAGTCTTTGATTTTGGAGCTTTGTTTCTTTAAACCCTAAAATTCTTTCTTGGTTCATTCTTACATGGTTTTTCATATAGATTTCAAATATGCACTTGGATTTAAGAAAAGAAATCTCCTTCCTTAAGAACCAAACTCAACGAACACTTTAGGGTTCATTGTCCAAAAAAATCACAACTTTGATTCCTAATGCTTCCAATGCTTGCTCTTTAGGACACATATCAACCTTAACATCACAATCCATAAAAAGGGTAGCAACATTACAAATCAAACCACATAAAAAATCAATAGCAAATCTCATGTAACCCTTATCCCTTTAATCTTTAGTCTTTGATTTTAGAGCTTTGTTTCTTTAAACCCTAAAATTCTTTCTTGGTTCATTTACATGGTTTTTCATATAGATTTCAAATATGCACTTGGATTTAAGAAAAGAAATCTCCTTCCTTAAGAACCAAACTCAACGAACACTTTAGGGTTCATTGTCCAAAAATCACAACTTTGATTCTAATGCTTCCAATGCTTGCTCTTTAGGTTTATCCTACACCATTTTTCATTTTGAACACAATGGAAGCATTAAAATTTTGAAAATCTCATCCTAAGTTATAGCTTTCATCTTGGCTGAACCATCTCTAGAAAACCAACCATGAAATATTTTCAAAAACACGTAGAACCACTTAAAACAACTTTGAATCAAAGTGTTTTAACTATGTTTAACATCAATACTTCCTTCCCCTAACCATATACATTTTGTCAGCATACTTCAAGGGGAATAACCAGAAATTTCAACCATCAAACTTAAGAGAATCAAGTAAGAAATAACATAGGATCATCCACTAACCTTAACTCCAAGCTTACTTAACCAAAGGTAGTGTCTTTCTTCTTGCTTGAGCTTCAAAAATGGATGGCTATGGTCCTTTCTTCTCTTGGCTGAATATTGCATTTGAAATTAGGGGAGGATGAGCTCGCTTTAATGCAAAATATCCCAACCAACATATTTAATAATAAGCCATGTGTCACTTGCCTATTCCTTCTTGTAACCTCTCTCTTAATTAACTAATTTCAAATGTGGTTAATTTCCAAATTCAAAATCGTCTCTATTGGTGGCTTGACAAGTTGCAATTTGTGAGCCAAGTAAAGTGCAAACTCTACTTCTTGCTTTATCGGTACACTTTTACTCTGAGTTTAATTTCTTTTCTATAATTACAGTACTCTGGCCTCTATAATTATTTTTTGTCAAATCTATAATTTATTCTCCTCATTTTTATCTTCCAAAAATGCCCTCGTTAACTCAATCTCAAATTCCCGTTAATTAAATAAAAAGAAAAACTATTTTCCTTTTCATTAATGATTTTTCCATTTGTCAAAAGAATTAGGAAAAATCTTGGATATTTGAGGGTCTCTTTTTAATCCTATAATCTCTTATAATTCCTTCGGACATCATAGGAATTTTTTGAAATTTATTCTCTTTAAAAATATTTATTTGGAATTTTTCAAATAAAAGGCCTCCAATTAGCCTAAACCACCCTTAAATTCCTTTGTAATTTTCTAAGGGTAATTTGGTCATAAAACTAATTATACATCCTCATATAATTCTCAAGGAATATTATCCCTATTACTCCTTAATTCTTTGAAGCTTGGAAATATTTCATAATTACTTTTACCAATTTTCCTTAATTAGTCAAACTTTTATAAATGGACTTGGAAAATCATAATAATTATTTTCCACCATAGTTCTTCTATTTCTCCTTATCATTTTTGGCCTTTAAATATTTAGGGATATTTTTATTCCTAATTAACAATTTACTAGATGTGACAAAGCAAGCAAAGCAAGTTAGCATTCAAATTGCAAGCTCATTCCTACCCTTTAATTTCCTCAAGTATTCGGCTACTTTAGCTCCTCCTTGTTCCTCCTTGTTCTCTTTCTCAATACCTATCAATTCATACATAAATGTATGCCACATTATCAATCATAACACATAAAATACTATTAAGTATCATGATAACTCTATAACCCTCTTTTCTTTGACTTTTTCACTTAATTTTCCATCTTTGTTTTGACAAGTCTCAAGGGCTATTCCTACACAATTTTTCATGTAAAATTCAAATATCAACTTGGTTTCATCAAAATAAAACTCCTCACTATGAAACATCCCTTGACCAAATAGGTTACGTATTAAGGTTGGAATTTTCATCTTTGATTCCAATACTTTCAAACACTTTCTCTTAGTATATTCCTATACAAAATCACATTTTAAACTGATTGGAATCATCATATTAAACTAAAATAATTTCTAACCCCTTTAACCAAGCTTGGCCAAATTGGTTACCTAGTTAGGGAATTTGAAGTTTCTTCCAAAAATTAATCAAAACATCAACCAAGCAAGCTAATTCAAGCTCTAAATCTTGGTTTCTATCCTTCCCTAATCATTCCTTATCAATTCAAAAAATAGACAGCATGTACCTTAGGATTTTTATCACCAAAATCCACTTGAAATTAGCTAGAAACATAGTCAAATAAAAGCTTTAACACACCTTGATTAATCGTTAATTCTTGGTTGATAATTCATGACCAATTCTAGTATGTTCTTGGCCTTCCATGGCTAGATTTTCTACAGTAAAGCCTTCCCTCCTTAAGGTGCCAAAATGTCCAAAATTGAAGGCATAGGAGGGGGTGTTTATAGCCAATATTTTGGCCTCCATATCCCTCCAAGTGTCCCACAAAAATCTTGATGAAAAGGCCATGTGTCATCTTTAATAAGCTACAAAAAATTTGGTGGAGCCAAGTGTCCCAAGATAATGATGTTTAAGATAAAACCATGTGCTTATTTTTATCAAATTATGCTTAATCATGTGGGTCACTTGGGCCATAAATTTTCTAGTCATTCCTAGACCAAAACAATGTCCAATGGGCTGGAGAAAGAAGGAAGGAATATCACCCTTCAACTCTAAATATTTTTCCACCCGATTTCACTGTGTCTACTAAAATTCCTATTTAATTTCCAATAATACTTTTAGAGCTCCAAAAATTCATTTATGTCCATATAAAATCATCTTTTAATATAGAAAAGTTCCTTGAATTTTTTTGGAATTTATTTCAACCTCTAACTACCTATACTAAATTTTCTCTGAAATCAGGCTTTACTAATAAGATTCTGGCAATAATTATTCTGAAATTAATTCTTTCACTTTTAAGGCCTGGAAATAATTTTATAAACTTAAATAAGTCCTCAAATAATTTTCTCATACTTTTTTTAGAATTATTGAGGCCTCTACATATTTAAAATAATTATTTCTGGCTAATTTTTCACTGTTTTACCAAAAAATTCTCTATTTACAGAAAATTCTGTAATAAATTATTTTTATACTATTTTCACCTCTAGGGCCTCAAATATGGTTTCAAACCCTCTAATTTAATTTTCTAGAATTTTTCTCTAATTTTTTTATTTTGCACTTTATGGACTGATAATTTCAAAAATATCAACCCTGGCAAGAGTCAGATGTCAATTCAAAAGTTGTTCTGACTCTGAATCTACTTTACTACTTAGCCCTCTATCTAATTCATTATCCACACTCCCAAAGTAAAATTAGTGGGATGTGACATAATGTTAATGGGTTCAAGTTTTGTATGGCTGTATGTGATCAAGGTTTACTCACACAAAACTCTGAAGTTTTTGTAGCACCTATATGCAGCCAAAACAGGTTAATTGGAACCACATTATATGTCATTAGGCTTAAAAAACTTATTTTGAAAATTCATTCTAAGGTTACTATTAACTTGCTAACCCTAAGAATTTTCCCAACTTTGAAAATTAATAATTAATTCTGAAAAATAGAAATAAAGTGGTTCCAAGTTCTATTTGAAACTATTTCAATTCTCTATATAGAAAAAAATAGTCATTGGTCTATTACTCATTCCATTCGGACCCTGTTTGGCTTACAAAAATCGCTGTTTATTTGGTCAATTTTAACTTTCTATTTTTTTTTTTTACCATAACTTCAAAAATTCATAACTTTTCGTGTATAACTCCAAATTTGGTGATATACCACTCCATTTGAAGCTTAGAAAGTGGATTTTAAGTTCACCAAATTTCACTATCAAATTTCATTATTTTTCTAGAAAAGTCGCAAACCCAAAATTAGGGTTTTATTGGCAAATGAACCCCTTTTTAATTATCTTAACTTATGAAATTAAATCCTTATCTTCCACCTTCATTCATGTCCATTCAAACCAGCAAGTATTAGATATTATAGCACTTTCTAATAGTTAGGAACATCATCCATACAAGTATTTACAACAATATTACATAAATCCATAATTCTTATAATTACATAACATGTGAAATGCATAATATTTGAAACACAACTCTTCATCCATCCATATCTTTCCTTTGTCCCTTGATAAGCAAACTCCTATTGATCACTTTCATATGAAAGATGGGTGAGACTTCAAATAAATCTTTGTAGCAAAGAACATCAATCATAGTATCAAAATATAAGGTTATTTCATTCCATATGTAAGCATTATAACTATGCATTATCGTGTTATTAATATGCCATGGAAAAGAATACATAACATACAATTCAACAACTCAACTATACATATCTGCCAAGACTTAATGCAGGGAGTTAAACATTTTCATCATCCATTACTCAACAATATCATGGCACATACACATAACAAAAACAACTAATGTAATTCAATACTAAAATAAGTTTTTGCTGCCTCTTTATAAACTTGATTCCTTGTCCTTGTTCTTGAGCACTCTCTTGTTCAATGCCAATTCATCAAGTAAACGACAATGGCATTCCAAATAAACTTAAACAATTTCATTAAACACTTTAACCTTTATTTTAGGGTTTTAGTATCTTCTTCTTTAACTTTATAAACTTGATTCCTTGTCCTTCCACATGCTTTTCCTACATCATCTTTCATGTAGAATCCATATATGAATCTAGATTTATTAAAATCTAATCCCCTACCCTATAACCAATCTTGGCCGAGAGGTATACTCTTGGAATTCAAAATTTTCATTTTCAATTTTAATGGTTCCAAACACATGTTCTTCACTTATCCCTACATAATTTTACTTCCTGAACTCATTAGAAGCATCAAATTAACAAAAATCAAATCCTAGCTCTAGAAGCCAGGTCAGGCTGAATCATAATCCTAGGTTCCATAAATTGAAATTCTTCCAAAAACAAAATTTAAACTCCATTTTCCAACCACTTTCCACCCTCTAATCCATATATAAGCTTTAAATCATCTATATCCCATCATGAACTTTCCACTTTCCATCCTTCTATTTTTCCCCTCAGTATACGCTTAGAAGTGTTACAGTTGTCACACCTTACTTTTAGACCACATTATATCTCAATTAGAACCATTTCAAACTATTTCTTATGGCCTTAGGTTAGAAAACTTTAAACTTTAAAATTTATTAAATTCGGGTTACTATTCATGTAACCCTAATAAAGGCCAAACTTTGAAAAATTATAACTAATTCTAAAAAAATTAAAATAAGGTGGTTCCAAGTTCTAATTAAAGCCCCCAATATGATCTTTAGAGGAAAAATGCTCACTAGTATCTAGACTTCACCAATTAATCCCAAATTAAACGCAAATTAGTCATATTCATATGGTCATGTTTTAATTTTTTAGAATTTATGCTTAACTTTGGATAGGCATAACTCTTTGCACAAAACTCTAAATTTGATGAAATACCACTTGTTTTATTTCAGCCTAAAACCCAATGAATTGCATAGAATTTCATTGGTGCCAAAATAAGGTATTTTTAGGGCTATTTTATCTCTTTTTCATGTATTTTCTTGGTTTTTCTTCTCTTTTAATCCTATAGGATAATTCCATACACATATCACATATTCAAACATGATCCCATAATCAAATATTCACATGCATATCAACCTTGGTTATTAATAAATTAATCCAACATAATTCATAATAATTACATAGCATTATTCCAAGAGGCAAAATAATCAATTATCTCCCAAGATGATCTCTTTTCCTTTGTCCTTGTTTGGTCTAACCCCTAGTTAGTGAATATTTGAACATAAAGGAATGAGACTTCATAAAAACTCTCAGTAGCAATAAATCATAATTATCATGCTAATCCTACTATGTAAAAATATGACATGTTATCATGAAACTAAAAATTTTCATGCGACATTTCATATGCATTTCATTACCATAGAAAGAGAGCAACCAATCAAGCAATTATTCCATTTTACATTACATATTTCCAAGGCATACTTGACATAGAAATTCCACATGTAATGATATACTTTCTTAATCACATCATGGCAATATAGATCAAATAAACATACACATTTAAATAAACAAAAAAGCATTCAAATTATGAGTTCATTGCTACCTCTTACTCAACTATTAGATTCAGCCTCTTTAAGGATTTTGAGCTCCTCTTTGTTTTCTTGCATAATACCTATCAATCCAAGCATAAACACATTCCATATTACCAATAATTCAAGCATAAACACCATTACTTAATAATAAATTCATTTAAACCCCTTTTTTTCTTGATTTTTGACATAATTATTTCATCTTTATTTCAGCCAATATCTTGGGTGATTCCTCCACAATTTTTCATGTAGAATCCAAATATCAAATCAGATTTAACAAAATCACACTCCTTCCCCTTCAACTTGGTTTAGCTGAATAGTAGGATATTAGGTTTCAAAATTTTTATTTTGATTCCAATAATTTTAAACACTTTTCCTCAGTGTTTTCCTACATAAAAGCACCTTTTAAACTCATTGGAATCATCAAATTACATTGAAATAATTTCTAACTTCAAGAATACATGGTGGTCGAACTACCTCCTAAAAACCCTAACTTTGGTTTTCTTCCAAAATTCAATCCAAACATCAATTAGACATGCTATTTGAAGCTCATATTCATGGTTTCTATCCTTCCCTAATACCTCCTCAAGTAGACCAGAAATTGGCAACATGTAGACTTAGGTTTTGTCATGAAATTCCAACCAGAAAAACCCTTAAATCTAACCAAAATCAAGCTTAGACATACCTTAATAGATCTTTACTTAAAGGTTGAGGATTTTTTCTTGATTTGGAAGGTTTTAGGTACTGCTTAAGGTTAAGATTTTTTTTTCCTAATTTTGGCCGAATTATGTATATTTATGGGGGTATTTGTCATATCCTGCCAAATTTGATTCTTGGAATGTGAATAATAAATTAGATAGAGGGTCATAGTCTTTGAGTAACTACATCCACCTCCTCTGTCTCATGTTCAATTCTTTCTAATTTTACAGGTACTTGATACTTTTATGATCGTAGTACAGCTCAATAGTTGCCCTATACAAGTACTGCCTCTAGATTGTTAAGGCATACACGATCACTACCAGCTCCATGTCGTGTGTGGGATAATTCTCTTCATGCGTTTTTAAGTTGTCGTGACACATAGCGATCACTCGACCTTGCTACATTAACATACATCTCAATCCTTGTTTACTTGCATCTGTATACACTACATATGGTAGCATAGGATTAGGGATAATCAGCATGGGAGTAGAAGTCAGCTTTTGCTTTAGCTCCTGAAAGCTAGCCTCACATTTTTCATCCCATAAGAACAATTGATTCTTTCTGGTGAGCTTGGTCACGAGAGGGAAATCCTGAAAAAGTCTTAAATAAATCTTTTGTAATAACCTGTCACTCCTAGAAAGCTTCAAACTTCTGTCATTGTCTTAGGCTGTTCCCAATTCAGTACCACTTTAACTTTTCTTGGGTTTACCGCTACTCCTTCTTGTGTGATTATGTGACCCAAGAATCTCACTTCGTTCAGCATTACTAAGTTTGCCATGCAATTGCTTTTCCTTTAAGGTATTCAAGACAAGCTGTAAATACTGCTCATGTTTTTTTGGTGACTTGAGTACATTGGGATATCATCAATAAAGACTATGACAAACTGATCCAGGTACGGCTGGAAGATTCTATTTATATAATTCATGAAAATTATAGGTGCATTTATTAAACCAAACGGCATCACTAGAAATTTGTAGTGTCTGTATTAAGTTCAGAAAGTAGTCTTTGATATATCTTCTGCTTTTATTCTTAGCTAGTGATAGCCTGATCTTAGATCAATCTTAGAAAATATAGTGGCACCAGCTAACTGATCTAGCAAATCATCAATTCGGGGTAATGGGTATTTGTTCTTACCTGTCACTTTATTCAACCCTGGGTAATCTATACATAATCTCAAACTGCCATCCTTCTTTTTCACAAACAATACGGTACGCCCTATGGAGATACACTAGCTTGAATAAAACCCTTTTAATTGCTTCTTTAGCTCTGCCATTTCATTTGGAGCCATTCGGTACAGGGTTTTAGAAATTGGTCCTACTCTCGGTGTTAAATCAATGGCAAACTCCATTTCTCTCTTTGGTGGTAGTCTGGTGATCTTTGTGGGAAAGACTTCCAGAAAATCACATACAATTGATATTTCTGTAATCCCTTCTTTAACTTCTACTTTTACTAAGAAAAATACTATATAGCCCTGGCAATCCTATTCAAATACTTACCTGCCTGAGCTTCCATAATCAAGTTTAGCTTTACTTCTGTGCTAGGAGTTAGCTCTTAGGTAGGAAAGATTAACATTTTATTCTTATAGTTGAGGAGTATGTTATGTGAGGATAACCAGTTCAAGCTAAGGATAACATCAATATCACATAAAGGCATGCATATAAGGTCCAATGTAGTACAATATTGGGCATATCGGACAATACAATTTAAATAAACGCTTAAAGTTAAAATTTTGGCACCAGTAGGAGTGGAAACACAAAGATCATACAACTATGTGTCAACAGTGAGGCCTATATACCTAGCGTAATAAACGATATAAAGGAGTGGCTAGCACTTAAGTCAAATAGTGCATGTATAAAGTAATTATTCACACTAATCATACCTTGTATCATCTCGGGTGACTTACTTGCCTCTTTCTTGTTGAGGATGAATACTCTGCCCTAAGCTTGGGGCCTCAAACTATCTACCCTCCCTAACAAAGTGCCCAGCTTCTGGCATTTGAAGCATATGTTTTGACCCATCATATACAGCCGGTCTCTATGATTCTTTCCACAAATCTCACATTCTTGTCCTTGACGAGCGTTATCAAACCCTCCTCACCTTACTCCTCCTCCTTGTCTAGGCCTCCTTGAAAAATTAGGCCTTCTCTTCTTTATATTATTGCCATAGGAAGTTCCTTCCTGACCTGTCCTTGCTGGGGCTTTCTCAACTCCCGAGGTTGCCTTAGCCAAATCATGATGATTTTTGCTATTTTCTACAATTCAGCAAACTTCCAACACCTTAAGCTGTTATGGGGCCACCTTTTCCCTCAATTCAGGTCTCAGTTGCCTGATCATCTTCTTTGTGAGCAAGTGCTCATTATTCATATACTGGAGGTATGTGGAATAATGGGACAGCTTGATATATCTGGCCAAGTACCCGTCAAATGATTCATTGGCTGCTTGCCTTATCTTGAGGAATTTAGGTTCCTTCTCAACCCTCACAGATCGTGAAAAATATTTTAAGAAAAACTGTTCTTTAAACACCTCTCAAGTTACAAGAGTTTCATTAGCTTGGAGGACTAGTTTTGTGTTCCTCCACCATTAATTTGCCTCCCCCTCTAGCTTGTATATGGCCATCTGGGCCTTCCTCTCTATTGAGCACTTGAGGATTTTGAAAATCATTTTTAGCTGAGTTATCCAGTCTTCAGCCACCTGTACATCAAAGGTTCCCTTAAAAGCTGGGGGATGGTGTTTGCCAAAACACATTATCAATTACTGCAGACTATCAAGTTCTGTATCAAGTTATGCTTATTTAACAATCCCTGTCTGAGGTTGCTAGGGTTGTTGTACTAGTGGGGGTTGGACTAGTTAGGCTATCCTGACTGCTTCTTACCTGGGTTACTGTAATTGTGCTATTGCTGTTGCAGTTGCTATAGTAGCATCTCTTTCTTGTTCCTGGTGGATTTGTGTAGCTTGTATCTCTTGCATAGTCCGCTATTGTTCTTCTAACCTATTCATTATTATTTGAATAGGATCAGTAAGGGGTCTAGTGGATGCTTCCCCTACGCGAGATCCACATCTTGTTCTTACCATTTTTCTTTATCTTCTTAACTACAAAAAGAATAGGATCATTATCAAGACGCAAAAGATACTTTATATATTAACTTAACTAGTTATAATAACTTAGCATAGTTAGCACAACAGTCATAGTCAACCAGTCACAACCACACAACATACAATCATTTAAGTTAAGGCACAAAAGAAAAAGGAAATATGGAGACAACGAAAATCTCTAAGTCTTCTAACAGCTGGTTAAAGGTACAAAGATCTAGACTGTCACAAATCCTTTGGACCTCAATCAGCCACATCCAGGTCCTAAGTAGTGAATCTATTAATGCCTGTCCCCAGAGGGTCTCATCTGTGTCCATCTCTTCCTCAACTACCTCATTATGTAGCAGTCTAACATAGTAGAAGTAGTCCAGATAAATCAAAGCATACTGGTTCTATGACCTATCAATATGTCTCCCCAACTCTATCAGCTCTCTGAATATATCATCATAGCTTTTAAAGTCTTTCTTAAATAACAGTGGCCTCATTTTAATTGGTAAATCCTTTGCCTTGATTACTAGGGCCTACTTTGTCTATGGGTCTGGCCTTAACCCCACTAGGACCTGTCTTATCAGAATTAGTTCTAGGTCCTACAACACTCTGTGCATCATCTTGTAGCTCTCTTTCCCTGATCTTGTTGGAGGCTACACTGGACTTCGCCCTGTCCTCAAGTCTATCATAGTAACCTGGAGGAGTTGCAGGGTCCTCCTCTAGCATTAACCATCTTAGGAACCACCAGTCAGGGAAGTCCTCTCGGAGCATTCTCTAATTTATAGTACCCCTTAACTTGTTGTCCTCATAACATGCTATTTCTATTCTTACACTTAATTCATAATACACAATCCACATATATACATACATCTCACACAATTCGAGTTCTAAACATACAGCAAACAGCAGTCTAGAACCTTTGCTTTGATACCAAAAAAGTCACACATTACTTTTAGACCACATTATATCTCAAATTGAACCATTTGAAACCATTTTTTATGGCCTTAGATTAGAAAATTTTAAACTTTAAAATTTATTAAATTCGGATTAGTATTCATGTAACCCTAATAAAGGCCAAACTTTGAAAAATCATAACTAATCCTAAAAAAATTGAAATGAGGTGGTTCTAAGTTCTAATTAAAGCTCTTAATATGATCTTTAGAGAAAAATACTCACTAGTATCCAAACTTCATCAATTAATCCCAGATTAAACGCAAAGTGGTACTATTCATATGGTCATTTTTCAATTTTTTAGAATTTATATCTAACTTTGGATAGACATAACTCTTTGTACAAAACACCAAATTTGATGAAATACCACTTGTTTTAAAACTAAAAATAAGATCTATAAGCCCGTGAAAATCCATCCCAAAACTCAACCAATTGCACAGAATTTCATTGGTGCCCAAATAAGGTATTTTTAGGGCTATTTTATCCCTTTTTCATGTATTTTCTTGGTTTTTCTTCTCTTTTAATCCCATAGGATCATTCCATGCACATATCACAGATTCAAACATGATCCCATAATCAAATATTCACATGCATATCAACCTTGGTCATTAATATATTAATCCAACATAATTCACAATAATTCGTAATAATTACAAAGCATTATTCCAAGAGGCAAAATAATCAACTATCTCCCAAGATGATCTCCTTTTCTTTGTCCTTGTTTGGTCTAACCCCTAGTTGGTGAATATTTGAATATAAAGGAATAAGGTTTCAGAGGAAATCTCAGTAGTAATGAATCATAATTATAATGCTAATCCTACTATGTAAAAATGTGACATGTTATCATGAAACTAAATTCTCATGCAACATTTCATGTGCATTTCATTGCCATGAAAAGAGAGTAACTAATCAAACCATTATACTATTTCATATTACATATTGCCAAGGCACATTTGACATAGAAATTTCACATATAATCACATACTTTGCTCAATCACATCATGGCAACATAAATCAAATAGCACATACATATTTAAACAAGCAAAAAGCATTCAAATTATGAGTTCAATGCTACCTCTTACTCAAGTATTAAATTTGGCCTCTTTAAGTATTTTGTGCTCCTCTTTGTTTTTTTGTGCAATGCCCATCAATTCAAGCATAAGCACATTCCATATTACCAATAATTCAAGTATAAACACCATTACTCAACAATAAACTCATTTAAACCCCTTTTTCTTTGATTTTTGACATAATTATTTCATTTTTGTCTCAACCAATCTCTTGGGTCATTACTACACAATTTTTCACATAGAATCCAAATATCAAATCAGATTTAACAAAATCACATTCCTTTCCCTTCAACTTGGTTTAGCCAAATAGTAGGGTCTTAGGTTCCAAAATTTTTATTTTTGATTCCAACGATTTTAAACACCTTTTGTTGGTGTTTCCCTACACAAAAATACCTTTTAAACTCATTGGAATTATCAAATCGTATTGAAACAATTTCTAACTTTAAGAGTACATAGTGGCCGAATTGCCTCCTAAAAACCCTAACTTTGGTTTTCTTCCAAAATTCAATCTAAACATCAATTAAGCATGCTATTTGAAGCTCCTATTCATGGTTTTATCCTTCCCTAATGCCTCCTCAACTGGACCAAAAATTGGCAGCATGTAGATTAGGTTTTGTTATGAAATTCCAACCAAAATAACCCTTAAATCTAACCAAAGTCAAACTTAGACATACCTTAATGGATCCTTACTTGAAGATTGATGATGTTTTTCTTGATTTGGAAGGTTTAAGGTCCTGTTTAAGGTTGAGATTTCAATCGAATAGATTTTTTCCTCTTTGTCTAATTTTGGCCGAATTATGTATATTTAGGGGGGTATTCATAGACCTCCCAATCTAACCTTAGCACCCTCCAAATGGTCTCATTTTATGCTACCTAAGGGGCCATGTGTCCCTCTTTTTAACCCTTAAATTGTAGCTCATGTCAAGTGTCCTTCTTGATTTTTCTTATGTATTTTAAGCTTGAATTGGGCTTGAACTCTCATGGAAAGAGGGACCATAGGCTGCACAAATTTGGTGGGCTTCCTTGGCCCAAATGAAGTCCAAAACTAATTAAAAATGAAAGGGAAGTGTGGCCCAATCACAAATTGTCAATTTCTAACCAAAACTCACTATTTCGGTTACTATTTTTAAAAATAGTTTTGGGCTTCCAAAAATTTATTTTTATCCATAAAAAGTTCTCTTCTAATATAGGAAAGTCCCCTCAAAATTTTCAGAATTTATCTCAACCTCTAACTATTTATTTTGAATTTTCTCTGAATTCATCCTTTACCGATAAGATTTCGGTAATAAATATTCTAAAATTAATTCTTGCACTTCGAGGGCATAAAAATAACTTTATAAACTCATTTAGATCCTTAAATAGTTATTTCATATTTTTCTAGAATTATTGATACCTCTAAATATTTAAAATAATTATTTTTGTTTAATTTTCACTTTTTTTTGGGAAAAATATCTGTTTATAGAAAATTCTGTAATAAGTTGGTTTCATGCTATTTACACCTCTAGGGCCTTAAATAAGGCTTCAAAACCTCTAATTTACTTTTTTTATCTTTTTTTTAAATTTTTCTCAAATTTTTCTATTTTGCTCTTCATAGGAAGCTAATATTAATCAACCTTCATAGGAAAATTTTGTTAATTGTGCTATAAAAGTTGTTAATACCACTACATGACCTGTTAATCACGTTACTAAAATTATAAAAATATCACTTTTTGAATTTTCTGAAAATCCTATTATTAAATGCTATACTGAACTTCTTAATAGTGATACTGAATTTATTAATCGTGTTATTAAAATTGTAAAAATACCACTTTTTGAATTTTTTAGAAAATTTATTGTTAACTACTATATCAAATTTGTTAATAGCGTTAAAGAACTTGCTAATCACATTACTAGACTTGAAAAAATCTCCAAAAAAAATAGGTGCTAGCTATCGGAGTTCCAGTGACTGGTTGTCGGCCAGTCGCCAGAGCTCTAAGGAACGGACAGCCCCGTCGACACTCCGGCGACCACCTGTGGCACCAAAGCTCTGGCTATCGGCTTGCGGGTAATGGTGCTTGGTGGTTTTTCCTCAAGAAAAAAAAAAGACAATATGGTCATTTCAACAAATTTTGTGAATCACAATTTGGACACCTATACCTAAATTGGAATTTTGCTTATTTAGATGACCATTTGAGGATTTCATTTCATTTTACCAAGCTCCTCCCTTCTTAATTGCCAATAATGTGACAATAAAACAGCGATAAATTGTACCCAAAAAAACAGCAATAAAATGAAATGAAATGAGAATGCTATCGTAAAAAGTGAACATTATAGTTATACATCTTTATGTGACATAAAAAAGAATCTCTTATAGTGACGTAACGTTAGATTAAAAGGCGGATTTTCCTTATGTACTCCTCTTTATTCTTTGAATTTTTCAAATTTAATCTGTATAATCTTAATTTAATAATTTTTTCAATATCATCAAAAAGTTATGTGCGTAAATATAGAGCATTGAAATGTGATATAAACGATCTAAAAACTGAGAAATACAGGGGGAAAGAAGTGAGAAAGAAATATGCAAGTTTAACATCATATGTAATACACTCACAATGACATTGTGAGCCTTGCATCCTTCTCTTTCTTCTTATATATTCCTTAAATTTTAAATATAAGATATATTTTATAATATAAATTACACTACAAAATATGTTTTATATTTAAGATCAAATTAGTGAGAACATAAATAAAAATCATAGTGATTCCCTAAATGCCTTTATGGATATTCCTCTCAATGTCCTAGTTATTAACGGAATGTGAGAAACAGAAGAAATTAAAGAATTTCTCGGAAATCCTATAAGATCTATTCCTTCTTTTTCCCTATAATCTCTTTTTTGAAAAAATATTTTGTAAGATTAGCTAATAAATCTAGACTTCTATTTAGAGAGAGTGAAAGAGAGAGATTGAGTATGCGTTTTTTTGGCCCTCAAAAGAGGCAAAGAAAGGGGAAGACGGAGGATTATGGAAAAACAACACAATAACAAGTTGATGCATGTACGTGTTAATAACTTGCGCCTTGCACATGATGATGATTCCTTTAATTTGGAGGGTACCTTTTCACTTAAACACAAAAGCCTTTTTCATTCAATGCTGATGGCCCTCTCTCACACGCTTCTCTTTCTTTCCTTTCTCTTCATTTCTCCTCTTTCTTTACTTGCTTCTAACTCTCTTATTCTTTAATTAGAAATATAAAATAATATAACTTCTTTTTTTGGGTGAGGAAAATAATATAACTTCTTCATTTGCGTTTTACTCACTCATTCCTTTCGTACAGTTTCTTTTTTGTAAATAAAACTATTTGAAGTTAGATATTACTATTTCAGTCTTAAATATAAAACCTATTTTGTAATGTAATTTATACTACAAAATGGGTCTTATATTCAGGATTGGAGGAGTATATCAGATAAAATTTTGAGCATTTCAATATTATTACTTAAAGAGAATCGAGTCCTTTTTATTTGACCAAACATCATCATTTGTTTTGTTCTTTCCTCGATAATTATGACTCATTTGATGCCCAGATATTAGGACTTAAAAATATTAAATGTAATTATCTTATTTTTAATAAAAAAAATGTATTACTTTTAAGTAGTATTAAAGGTTAAAGGAAATTAATTTTTACTCCTCAGCTATTTTGTTAGGGTGTCCTAAGTTATTAGTTAATCAGAAAAATTACAGAGAACGCCTCAGAAAATTACAAATATGTACACTATGGGAAAAATTAATTCCAATTAGGTCTCAGAACTTATAAATAAATGTTAAGGGACTAATTTATTTCTTACCGTTATAAATTAAAAGACCAAAATATCATTTTATCCAACTATTTTAATTATCTATCACAATTGTAACAATACTGATAAGCACTTAAAAATGTTATATTTTTTGTAATAATATTTCATTAAAATATAAATAATTTAATATTTAATAATTTAAATATTATTATTTACAAATCTCATATAAAATTTACAATTGAACTTTTAAGATTCACGAATACTCCAAAATGTACAACTTAACTAGTCTATCTATAATTTATAAGTGAATGGAAATTAACTGTAAATTTATGAATGAGGAGTTATAAATTTTAAAGGAAGGTTTATAAATTATCACATTATTTTAATTTATTTTTCAATTAACGTGAAAAAACACATTTATTTATAAACTCCTAAATACACTAGTTGATGAGTTGTAAATTTCTAAATGAGAAAAATTATTTTTTCACGCTATTTTAATTTACAACATAGTATGAAAAATACATTCACATATGAATCTCATATACACTAGTAGTTTTGGAGAAAAATTTATAAATCATCACACATTAACTTATAAATAACATGTATATTAATATTAGCTAAGTTGTAAATTTTCGAAGGATTCGTAAATCTCAAAAGTTGACTTATAAATTGCATCTGAAATCATCTGACCATGAAAATAATATATATTTAATGGAGGGGTAATATTATACTCTTTTCAATACTTTAATAGTAATATTGCATTGTTTGATAGTTGAGGATATCCAGTGCTTATGAAAGGATAGTTTAAGGCTAAAAATGCCTTTTAACCGTGGTATTAAAAAAATATATTAAATATTATCCATCTTTTTCACATTACAAAAATATATTATTTCTTATAAATCAAGTCAAGGACTCCTACTTTGTGGATATAAAAATCAATTTGACAGTGATACCTCCAACAAACCTACTAGATAGTACTGCTAGTATCAAATGAAAGTATAAAACATTATTGTAAAATTATTATTAAATAAGTATGATAAACATATAATGAAGGTTACCTATGTTGTTATTTCACATTTATATAAACAAATTTCTATTATGACATGGGAGTTAAAAATCGCCGCACCCGCACATCCATGAGAAATTTCAAAGTTTCGGCACCTCTTTGGGCAAAATTATTTAATTAGAGTGATCATTTTTATTGAAAAGGTATAATATGAAGGGGAAATTCCATTTCAAGTCCCTTGAACTAACGAAATCAAAAAATTAGGTTGGTAAATTCAATAATTTTCTAATTAGATCATAGGCCCAGTGTAGGATTCCAAAATGTGGATAAAATGACTTTACCGCCCTCTCCTTCCTCTCCTCTTCTGTCTGGTTATTTCCCCTTCCTTTCTCTTTCTATATTGCGTCCTCTCTCTCCCAGAACAATCTCAGCTAGTCAGCTCCATTAATTCCTGCCCACCAAGTGAAATCTCCCGCTGCTTGAATACAAAAGAGGCCTTCTATAAGGATTGTTTTTCGTTTGTTAATATTTTTGGTTATTAGGTCAAACTGAAGTTTATCCTTTATAGTTTCTTCTTCAATAATGCTATGCATCTATAAGTGGCGTCACGTGCAAGTTCAAATTAGATAATTAGCAAGAAAAGTATTGCCAAAAACTTGCATACTTAAACTATATCTCATAGGGAGAATTAGAGATAAGAATCAATAGGGAATAATATTTATGAAAGAGGATTATAAAATTAAAATTATTTAAAAGGACCAAATATTTAAATATAAATTTAAAAATAATATATTATTCCTATTCAAACCTCTTACATTTTCTACTATGTTTCCTCCTATGTTTTATTTTTAAAATTAATGTGAATTAATAATTAATAAATTTTACTAAATTAAACCTGGAGCACTGTTCATCTAAAAATTATAATTTTATTTTCTTTATAAAAATTAAAATTTTTTTTAAAATCATCACAGACTTTAATTTTGAATGTAAAAGATATATAATTTTACTAAAATTTAGATTATTATATCATTTATTATATAAAAAATTTTAAAAAAAATCAAAGAAAATGATTTCTTTAAATTTCTTAACATTACATGAATTTTTTATTATATAATTAGGTGGCTTTTGTTAAATGATTTTGAGAAGGGGTCATATTAAATTATAATGAATTATCTGAATTCTTTAAATTTCTCAAAATTACATGTATTTTTTATTTTTAAATCTGATATAAATTTCTTATAAAATAAAAAATAAGTTATACAAATTTTCTTTGAATTTTTAAAATCATGTATATGATAAATTACATAATAATCTAAATTTTAATAAAATATAAATCTGTGAAGGTTTTAAAAAATAAATTTTTAATTTTTAATAAAGAAAAGAAAAATTTAGTTTTTAGATGAATTAACAATGTTTGCAAATTTATTAAATTGATTTTTACGTAGGTTGTAAACGTTGAGAGAAAGCAGATTTAATTTAGTAAAATTCGTTAATTTGAATTAGTTTTTTAAAAAAAATATAGGAGAAAATATATAAGAAAATGTAGGAGATTTGGATTGGGATAATATGGTATTTTTAAATTTATATTTGAATACTTAGTGCTTTTAAATAATATTAATGGTTATAATCCTCTCCTATAAATATCACTTCTCTCTAATTCTCCCCATCTTATAACTCAATTATAAGAATTCATATTTTATAGATGAATTTATAAATGGACGTTTACATCTTAACAACTAATAATAATAGCAAAATAACAAGGGTTCATATAAAAAATTTATAAATTCTAATTTAGGTGATAAGAGCATGCACCAAAATTTACACGGTTTCATATGTTAATTTGTCTAATAAATATATATAAGTAATCTGAACTAAGTTTTATTCTCTTAAAAATATATCAGGGATCTAAATTGACGCAAACTATTATTTATAAAAATATTGTTATAAATAAAAAAATTCACATTTAGAAAAAATCATTACAGTCAATCCGATAATCATCACAGCCAAAGTGGATAATTTTTTTTTTTAAAAGCTCCTCACTAATTTTTAAAAGGGAAAACCATTTTATAAGGAATTATATTTTATTCAATTTTTAATTTGATACATATATTTTTTATTAAATCCTATAACTTTATTTCGCTAACGGCAGCGTTAATCCCTGTATATAGGGGTTAACACTACTAATTGAACAAAAGTTTAGGGTTAACAATTTTAATGGAACAAAATTGATTGATTTAACAAAGAGAAAATCCAAAAAAATACCTGTAAAATTTTAAAATTTTAAATCATGAATGATACAAAAATGTGTCCTAATTTATTTTTCAAATACTATCAATTGTTATTAAAGTGTAGTAAACAAGACTGCTTAAAATTTTGAAATTCAAAAATATTTTTTTAGATTCCCCTTTTAATAAAAGGCATAGATCAGATATCAAATCAAAAATTAAAAACTGCAAATAAAAAATCATATAAGTATTTGCAAGAGTGTCTTAATGCTTGGTCAGATTCCTCCCCTCACCTTATCATTGATTAATATTTTAGTTTTAAAATGTTTTATAAGAAGGCAGCTTTCCTTCAAACTTTTCCTTTTATAGCCCCTCATCTTAGTACTTACTCCTCTATTTCGTTCTGACCCATTTACCAAATATAGAACGCCAGAAAAAGAAGTGCCTTGCCAAAGTTACAGCATTATCAGTAGTGGCCCCAGCCCCACAAACACAATAATTCACCGTGTAGGAAAATGGGCCAGTCCACCCTTGGTGGATTGGGCCCAAGCCCATTAAATTTGGGGCTCTAATGCAAATAACATAACCTGTGGGTCTTAAATAGTTATTTGCAATTTTTCCTTCAGAATATGGATAAGGACAGACGGGCGGTGTTTTATTTTTCAGAGAGATAGGATCAGTTTAAAATAATGATTCATTCCAACCGGTTAACACCTTCCCGCCTGCGTACCTCTTCTCCTCTCCTCTCCAACGCAAAGTGCATTTGCTGTGAACGTTGATTCCTATTCATTACTGTGATCGGAATTCCGCGCGTGGCTACCTAATCTGAGATACTCGGCACTTCAGGTATGCCCGAAACCATTACACCGAATTGAAATCTCAACCTCAAAATGCTCATATTTGCAATGTCGTTTTGGCAACACATGCCCTTCAATCAATCCCTTGATTAAGAACTCAATTATATTATTATTATATGGAATCAGATTTAAAAGCCCTTGTGTGGCTTACATTTTTTCTGTCCATTTCAAATTTAAATTAAAGTTCAAACCTTTAAGAATGGATTATCTGAACTATTTCCCGACAATCGCCCCCCAACCACCTCGTAATTAACAGGCACTCCATCTTTTTGTCAACATTTAATTATTCGAGTGCGTTTTCTCCATTGACAAATTGACGGGATGGCTATATTCTATTCTCTTTTATTTAAAATCACAAAACTAGTTATTATGCGTCAATGAAAGATAAAGAAAATGAGAAGTGAGAGGATGAAGCAAACTCGATAGGGCTATAACCATTAACCATAATGGAAATTTACAGTACTATCCTTCCTGTGTTGCTTGATTAAGCCACTTCATACTCTGGCACGGCTTGCCAACCCGAAGCCGCGATGAGGGGTCGGCTATGCCAACCCAAAGTCAGACATCCTTCGTTCTCTTCCACGCAATAACCTTCAGCTGAGAACAGAGTCAAGAGCATGCTGGCCGAGCTAACTCAGCGAGTCGCAGACCAATTTCACGGAGACTGTCTCGGCCGTCCGGAGACGGCGGGCCAATGCCCGTCAACCTCAGTAAGGGGGGCCCACCGGAACGGAGGGCCAAAGCTTGAATCAAGGCCGGCCACTGGAGGCCGTGCATGAGGTTGAAGTCGATGACATGGACGTAATCCTGGCCGTTGAAAGCTTCCAGGATGGCTTGATTAGCCGTGAAGTGAGCGAACTTGAGGTAAGGACAAGCCTCGTAATAGTGATGGTACAAAACCTCGTCCTCATAAGGCGAGCCGGTGCAGGAGGAACCAGTGCCGGTGGTCCGTGGCTTGAAGATCCGGCGGCTCAGGGCGTCGATGAAACATCCGGCGACTTTTCCTATGCCACAGCTGGTGTTCACATGCGCCAACAAACCCTGCATGTCCTCGATAAGCGAGCCGGCAATAGCTAGCTCGCCACGTTGAAGAGAATCCGCACAGGTCATCAACATGTGGACCAGCCTTATCCCGGAGTTCTCTTCCATCGATGTCACCATCGTCAATTGCTGAAATTGCTGCTGCTGAGGAGTGAAGCTATGAGGGCTCTGATCATTCTGAGCCACAACCCAGCAATTATCGACCGTCGTTTCTTCAAGCAACGGATAATTTGGGAGATCCGGCAATTCCAACAGATCACACGGCAGAGAAACGGTCTGGTTCAATTCAGTGAGCAGAGTGTCAACCCAAGAGCCGATATCGGAGGGGTCGTAGTGTACAGTATCGGAAGCGAGTTGAGAAATGTCAGCCGCGGAGTTGACCATTACATTCTCGAGCCGCTCGAGACGTCGAGCAACTTGATGGAGCTCCGACGACTTGACTTTGTATCCCCCCAGCTAGGAGGCCGTCCATCTCCGTCGGCTTGGTTCCAGAGCTGGAGGAGCTACCATTGGAGGAGGCGGCGCCGGCTGCTGATGGTTCATAGGACCCCATGAAACGAGAGAAAGCAAAACTTAGTTCAAACAAAATTTATCTACTAACCCACGAGTCGAATTGGAATTTCCGTGCGATTCGTTGATCATGGCGGGGCAATTAAGAGACAGAGAAAGAGAGAGATAGGATTTTTTGTGTGTGAGCAGGTATTGGAGTGAAAAGTGACTGATGAAAAAAGAGGAACCGGGGGAGGGGGGAGAGAGAGAGAGAGAGAGAGAGGGATTCTGATTTGAGAGAAAGAGAGAGATGAAGAAAAAGCGAAGGGGAGTGACAAGTATAATGTAGCTACCATTGGAGGAGGCGGCGCCGGCTGCTGATGGTTCATAGGACCCCATGAAACGAGAGAAAGCAAAACTTAGTTCAAACAAAATATCTACTAACCCACGAGTCGAATTGGAATTTCCGTGCGATTCGTTGATCATGGCGGGGCAATTAAGAGACAGAGAAAGAGAGAGATAGGATTTTTGTGTGTGAGCAGGTATTGGGAGTGAAAAGTGACTGATGAAAAAAGAGGAAACCGGGGGGAGGGGGGGGAGAGAGAGAGAGAGAGAGAGGGATTCTGATTTGTGAGAGAAAGAGAGAGATGAAGAAAAAGCGAAGGGGAGTGACAAGTATAATGTATGACAATGAGGTGTAGCTATCTATGAAATTGATAGACAGATATAAGAGATAGTATATAAACTCTACTTTTCCCACAGGTACCCTATTCTAAGGGGTAATGCCCCCTCCATGTTTTACCCCTTCACAGATCTCGAATTGACTCTGGAACGACTAGGCAACCTAAGCCATAAAAGTAGGACCTCTACCCTACATTGCTGCTACTCCTCTCTTGGGATTTGGGAGGTACCCTCCCCTAAACAAGTGGTATAATCTGCCCCAAACTGGGTCTACCCACAAGTGGGACGATTCTGTGCTCAGCTCAGCTCAGCTCAGGAGTACCACCAAATATATATATATATATATATTCTGTAAAATTACAGTGAATTACTGCGGTTCCCCTGACTCAGTCTCATTAGAATACCCATTTCCCCTCTTACCCTGCTGTTAAAACCCACTTCCCCCAAAAAAAACCCAGTAATTACCCATCATCATTGAGGTTTATACACGGTAAATATCATATTTTCCATTGTGTTTTGTTAAAAACCTCTGACGACCAATCTTGGTTTCACTTGTGGGTTTTTGTTTCTTAATATATATAGCAGACTGCGTGCAGGTGGTGAAAAACTGTAGTTCAGAACCTCCCTGCACCAAATATGGCATGAGCCTTTTTATTTAAATAAAGCTCACAGTACCAGGACAGATCATTTTAGTGTCTTCCAGAGGTTGAAGGGTCGTTTTTAGAGTTTCCTAGTTTCCGCCATTATCTAATCCCTAAAGCTCATTTTCTGTGACACACTAATTGCAGAATGATGACCCATTTTGGTGCTCCAAAATTGAAACATGGTCACTGTCGTTAAAAACTCGTAATCATCTTGCAGTCTTAGTTAAGAAGCGTGCAGGTATCTCTAACCCCGTTCCTCTGAACCACCGTTCCCCCCCCCCCCCCTTGAGCTTAAATGTGCAAGAGATCTGTATTAAGTTGTCACTGTCCTTTGTATTTATTCCTGTCCCCAATTAATTATCTTCATCTAAAAAGGCTTGTAAAGTTAAAATATTGCTCCTTTGTGTAATCAACCTGTGTATGGCTTCTGATGGAAAGTCTTGAAGAACGCACTCATTTTTTGCTTGTCTTTTCCTTGATTATGCTCAGCTAATAATTTACATGCTTTCTGCCATGCACATATATATTCACACACACACACACGTAAAAAAAATCTCTCTTTTTAATGGCCTTGATCAAACTTTTCTCCAATCTTACCGGTCAATGACTTTATCTAATGTGCGGGTTTTGTGTCACTTTAATTGCTTAATCTTTGGCTATATGATTTGGAGAAATAATACATGGAAAAATTACGCACAGGTCCCAAGGATAAGACTTTATTTATGTAAGGTCTCACAAAATGTCAAAATTACTAGCAGGTTCAAAGGAACCTTAGAGTATTATATTCTAATTGTAAAATGACATCACTGTCCTCAGATTTCCAATTCACATTTTCTCTATCATTGAGATTGACAACCTCAGCAGTGACTATTAACAACCCATGAGAAAGTGTTGACAACCTAAACAATACCTTGATAACTTATTTTATAGGATCACATAACCTCCACATAAGAGTAAATTATAACCAAATAGTATAATATAACAACTTTAACACTGAAATGGGAAGCTTTTCAAAACATTAAGAACTTTAGCTAAACCCAATAGGATATAACAAAATTTAATGTAGATCTATTGACAACCTCAACAGTGAGTATTAATAATCTAAGGAGAGCTATTGACAACCTAGGCAGTGTCTGTTGACAACTGACTTTATAGGATAATATGACCTCTAACAACTATAACTAACTAAATTATAACTAAATAGTGTTAAAGTTAATCTTATGTAATTGTTATGTTATACTATTTAGTTATAATTTGATCTTATATAGAGGTTATATTGTCTTATAAAATCAGTCGTTAACAGACACTGCTTTGGTTGTCAACAGCTCTCTTTGGGTTATTAATACTCACCGTTAAGGTTGTCAATGGATCTCCACATTAAAATTTTGCTATAATCTTGTTGTGTTTAGCTAAAGTTCTTAATGGTTTCGAAAAGCTTCCCATTTCAGTGTTAAAGTTGTTGTATTATATTATGTGGTTATAATTTACTCTTATGTAAAGGTTATGTGATACTATAAAATAAGTTGTCAGCAGATACTGTTTAGATTGTTAATACCTCCTTATTTGGTTGTCAATAATCGCTATTGAGGTTGTTAATCGCAATAGTAGAGAAAATGTGAATTGGGAATCTGAGGGGTAATAATGTCATTTTATAATTAAAATATAATACTTTAAGGTCTCTTGAGATCTACTAGTAATTTTGACCTTTCGTGATACTTTAGGTGAATAAAATCTCTTTCTTGAGACTTGTACGTAATTTTCCTATAATATATATTTGGTTAATTATGAGAGGGCTTGATGTTAGGTACCTCACAAAAAAGTACAGCATTTTTCTTATAATGGGATGATGTCATACGGATTTAGAATTCCTCTCAGAGACATGTGTCATACAGAGACATCTACAGGTATAATTGCTGCTGTAATCAATAATAAATTTCTGAAGCCAACATATTGGTGGGATTAAGAAGGGGTATATGCTATTTGAGAAATCCTATATGTATCTCTCTCTTTTTTCTTTTGATAAGATATATGTATCTCTATCTCTCTTTCTCTCTGACAAGAACGTAGAGATTCAGGGAATATACAGAAAGGAATTGAGAAAGGAATTGATCTTGTTTATTAACCCGATGAGTCAATTTTCAAACATAGGGTGTGCTCAGATTCTAACGACTGAACCTTTGAGGGCCTCAAGATGACAACGTGCTTTGGTATTGTTCACAATGGCCCAAGCGCTAATTCAAGTGTTTATTCTCTTGCATCCTATGAACCATAAAAGTTTAGGGTTAAAATATCGAACAATTATTTTTGAGAGAGAGAGAGAGAGAGATCCATCGAGTTTTGGGGTTGAAAGGCCATATGAGAAGAGAAATATATATTTGAGTCCTGTGTGTATATTATAACATTCATCCTATATTTACAAGCAACTCACAATGAATTAGTCTCTCATAATGAGACAGAATCAATGCTCAAATTGTCATTGAGAGAGATGTGCCCATATTTAATACTAAATAATGTTTCGAATAAGATTGTTTCCAAAACAGAATACCTAAGTAGAATACCTGTGTGTAGCAAAAAAAAATCTTATATTCACAAGAATGAATAAACTATAGTTACTATGCCATTCCAGATTTGTGAAAAGTCATTCCAGGAACAGCCGATGATGGACGTGGTCCACAGAATTGAAAGGGGGCAAAAAAAGAACTAGGGACCATTTCCAGAGCCCCAAACGCTCAAAACCAGAGACAGGAGTACTAAATAAAGAAAATAAAAATAGGTGGGAAAATTAAAAACTGGGGAATGAGGAAAACGAACAAAAAGATTATTAAAAAAAAGAAAGAAAAAGAAAAGAATGAGAGGAGAAATGGTGAAGAAGTGGTCCTATCATGGGAGAGATGAAAATGTCATGGGACCATATGGTACATGGAAGAAAACGAAAGCGTCCCATCGGCTCGGTGCTTATAATGATATTTGAGTGGAATCCTTTAACATATTGTATGAAAATTTAAGTTAAATAAATTATTCAAATGTAATATACATTTTTTATTAAAAAATTAGACGAGTCAGATTTTATCAAAATCAGAACATACCTCAAGAATTAAGAGAACGCTTAAAGGATGCCTTTGGATCATCTACCAGTAAGATCCCAAATTAATGATGAGATTCAAATCCATGTTTTACTAAGATAAAGGTAAAATTATAACATTCAAAATACATTGAAATTTCAAGTGTTCTTGTTTAATTTTGATGGTAAAAAATGTACTCATTTCTAAAATGAGCCTCCATATTCAAAACGTCACAATGTAAAACTTAATTATACAATGTGTATCCTATACCATATTAACTATAAATATCATTGTGCTCATCTTAATTTGAACCATCTAAATTGATCTTGGATGGTTCAAATTGAATTTAAATTTGTTATATTTTAATTAATTCTTCATTCTAATAGATAGATAATTCAAAATAAAGATAGTATTATAACTAACACTTCTTTAAAAAATAAATTTATCATTGAAAAAAATTATATATTAAGAATTTTAATTCTAAACCGCCCATATCAAATTTTGGATAGTTTAAATTGTATTATAGTGATGAGCACTGAATAAGCATCGGATCCTAACTGAAAGGAAGCTCTCTAAATTAGACTACTTTTTATTTTAAATATATGATTTAGTTTGCAACTGAATTTGCATTACGAATTAAATCTCATATTTAGAACCAAAGGTAGTAGCTCTTTCCATTTGTAACAGCATGCATACGATATAATTTATAGGGGCCCATTTCAGTGCTCATCATAATGATAAGTACTATAATGCCCATCAAAACTCAACTATTCAATTCTAATATAGACAGTCAAAATTTAATATTTAATATTTTTTTAAAATTATTTTCTTTTTAATAGGTACATAATTCAAAATAAATGCAATATTTTAATTGTAAGTTTTTAAAAATAATTTTTATTTAAAAAGTACTAATTAAAAAATTTAAATCTAGACCATTAAAACTGATTTTGAATGATTTATATTTTACAATTGTGATGAACATGGTGCTCATCACTCAGGTGAGATAAATCATTCAAAATTAGTTTGAATGGTCTAGATTTAAAATTTTTAATTAGTACTCCCTTTGTTCCTTACTATAAGAGACAAATAACCAAATTACATTGATAAAAAAAATAGTTAAAATTAGTTGAGGACAATTAATATGTAAAAAGTATAATGTTTTTTCCAACAATGCCCCGATTAATAAGGAAAGAGAGTATGAGAGAGAACAATTAAATTATTAAAAGAAAGAGAAGTGGGAGGGAGAGAGAGTATGAGTTGGAGACAAAATAAATAGGGATAAAATAGGAAATCAATACAAAAAAAATAGATACAACTTTTAAGTATCTATTATATATGGGAATATGCCATAAGCATCAAATATCTCTTATAATAAGGAACGGAGGGAGTACTTTTTAAATAAAAATTATTTTTAAAAATTTACAATTAAAATATTGCATTTATTTTGAATTATGTACTTATTAAAAAGAAAATAATTTAAAAAAATATTAAATATTAAATTTTGACTAAACTCAACTATTCAATTCTAAAATGGACAGTCAAAATTTAATATTTAATATTTTTGTTTTTTTAAAATTATTTTCTTTTTAATAAGTACATAATTCAAAATAAATGCAATATTTTAATTGTAAGTTTTTAAAAATAAGTTTTATTTAAAAAGTACTAATTAAAAATTTTAAATCTAGACCATTAAAACTGATTTTGAATGATTTATATTTTACAATTGTGATGAATATGGTGCTCGTCACTGAAATTCATTCTATAATTTATATGCAATGAATGTGAGCGTCGCAAACTTATCCATCAAATTACCCTACGCATTCTTGGGGAATGTACATAGGCAAAAGAGGAAGAGTGTATATATATATATATATATATATATATATATATAATGAGAGGACGTGTAAGAGTAGAGAGAGGGGAGGACGGGAATATGGGGACCAAAGAGGTTGGGGGCTGGGGAGAACGTGTTGTGTAGGGGAAAGACATCTCTATAATTCATTCATTCATTCATTCTGAGCCTCTCTCCATTCCGTTCTTTTTGCTGACACACTCACGTTATTTGCATCTTCCCCCACCAAAAATTCCTACGTTCATCCGTTCCGTGTGAACCAGCCATTTCAAGCTAGCGAAAGCAATGGTTCTACTCTACAATATGTTGTGGGCCATTAAAATAATCATATTGAAATTGGTAATCCATTAGAGAAAAGAAAGTGAAAGAAAATGAGAACCCATATGAAAATTTCGCACCAGGGTGACCAGGGACTCGATTTACGAGCTTTGGCAATCTTTACGAACACAGACACAACCCATGAGTTCGTCAAACAGAAAATGTGGGGACGATGTGGGGTGGGAGATAGTGAATCGTGGTAGATTTGTGGGTTGTGGTCCGAGGTCGTCAGCAATGGTTAGTAATGGTAGGAGGGTCTAAGGCAAATTTTACCAATAGGAGCCTGATTTAAAACACAACCTTCAAACAGTTAAAAATATTTGACAGTTAAAATAATACAGTTGTTATTATTTAAAAAAAATGATTTTCAGTAACGATTTTAGTTACCATTAAAGATTGATTTTCTAAAGTCGCATTTAATAAAAGTCTTTCTTTCAACTGCAAAATTTATAGTCACTACTGATTAAAAGTCTCACTTTCAGTGACAATTTTTAGAGTCTATTACTGCTAAATGCCCCATTTTTAAATAGAGTGCATGCATGGGTGTGTATAATATTACAATAATTGCAACTAGATTCATTCTAGCTCAGTAACAATAAAATTTGACACGCGAAAAGAAGTGGTCACAAGTTTAAATCTTGGTAGAGGCATAACAAATTAGAACATTGGTAGAGGCATATTTGAGTTAATAATTTACATTTTTTGTTAGCATATTCATTCTGCCTCAATAGCAAGAAGATTCAATATATAAAGTGATCACAAGTTTAAACTTTTGTCGGAGGCACATTTGAGTCCATAATATTTAGTGAATGATATGACAACTAGGTGGCAATGAGAGAGTGAGGTGGCAACACACTGGCTGGCAGTGAGGTGGCAATCGGCCGGTGGTGAGGTGGCAATCAGCCGACCTGTACTCTACACCAAAGGGTACTTTTGATGGCGGCTCTTATTGTCACTAATAAGAACTTTTACAAACTTGTTGGGATAACTGTCTACCTATACGACTTTTAACAATGATAAAAAAAAATTGCTGTTAAAATTTAATTTTTTTCATAGTCCTTAAAATATATTCAAATTTAAATTTGACAATTTAAAATAACTTTCAAATATATTGAAATTAATTTTACATTAAAAATATCAATGAAATTTGATGATTTTGTATATAACGGTCGCCAATTCATTCAAATACTATTTTGACGGTGTAATTTTTAAAAGCTAAATAAAACTTCACAAGTAACCTTACTTCATAATTATTATTTATTAATAATCGTCAAATTTTTAAGAAACAAAGTTTTCAATTTATATAATCATAAATTTTTCCTTTATTTTTTATTTGTACATCCTTTGACAGATTGACTTAAGTGGAAATATATTAATGGATACCAAAATGATGATTTAATTCGTTATTATATCTAACATTCCCATTCATTTGGTTGTGGAGCCACCTCGCGTTATCTCTTTGGATTATATACTATGAATTATTAAAGGTAATTTTATTCGAAGCACTATCAGGCATTAAATGTGAGAACTTTTTTTAGTAGAGATTCAAATCTTAAGCGATTAGTCTGTTCTGTTGAACCTAACCACTGTTGGTTATTAGAGGAAGTAGTTATACGATAGTTATATGCTTTAATTTTTGGTTGGATTGGTAGTGGGCTTATGGGATGGGTAATACCCAATGTTCAGTTGTATGGTGTACCCTAAGCCCCATTGTGTATCACTATTATAAAAATGCAAATACGTGATAGTTATTTTTGTCCATACTTGATGTAAATACTTGACAATTATTCTCAATAACCATTAGAATAATTATCAAGTATTGTTGACCTTTTTTTAAAAAATAGGATGGCTGCTTATATTTCAAAAACAAAAGGTAGTAACAGAGAACCAGTAACAAATATCAATCCAATCAGCAAATCAGGAACATAAATTTACATTATATTTTAAGAAATCAAAAGTCATATACAATGTACTTTAAACCAAAAAGAAAATTGGACAAGAGAAAGAAAAAAAAAATTGGCCAAACCCTAAATCAAAACCAAAATTGGCCAATTAACAAATGCACAACAAAATTATCCAAGTACCAAGCCCAAAGTATAAGGCATTGAAAAGAGACAAATATAATATAAAAATTACAAATACCAAAATCAAAATTGTCTTCTTCAAGAAAAGTCAAATTGGCCAATTATACCTTAATTCTAAACTACCTTAGAGTTCATTTCATGTCAAATTGGACCACTTTGGATGGTCTTAGCTTCAAGAAAAACAAACCTGGAATTTTACAACGTGGTTACTGTTTATTTTGTAATTCTAGAATTTTGTCAAACTTTGAAAATTCATAATTAATTCTAGAAAAATCGAAATAGATTTGTTTCAACTTCTACTGAAAGCTCTTTAATTTCTCTTTAAGTTTTAGGAACCAATTCGATGTGAAATAGTGTTAATTTGTATAGACGTTTCTATTATTCCATTGGTCAAAAACTATTTTCATATTTTAAACCCTAGTTTTGAAAAATCACCATAATTCATACACATATCCAAATTGAACATTCTACCTATAGATTTAAAGCTTAAGATGTCAAATTTAATCATGCCAAATTTTAGAATTTAATACGGACAAAACTTCATCAAAATACGGCCCCAAAATCACATCTCTTAGGGTCTACCATATCCACACACACACACACACACACACATATCTATATTTACATTGTCAAAAGTCAAGGAAGATTAACAAATACAAATAATCTTTCCACCACTTTCTTCATTCTCCTTGATGGATCAGCCCCTAGGAAAATCATTTGCATTTGGAAGGAATGAGATTTCATTGAAATCCCAATAGCAAGATAAAATTAACCATAACATCAAACATGCACTATCATCAAGAATTTCAACATTTGCTATCATTAGGGAACTAATTCTTCCTCATACTTAAGGCAATCTTTAACATGCAATGGCCAAGACATTTTAATGTAAGGAATATCCACATATCCAACATAAATAATCATCATAGCTCAACCATATAGTAAACACCCAATTTTGTCTGGGCCCCACAAAATTATTAAACGTAAATGAAATTAAAGAAAAAGGAAAAAAGGATAATAAAAGATTAATATCCTCCTTGATTCTTTCTTGGAGGCTAAGTTTGAGAAGTCCATCATATCACAAATTAGAAAAGAAAATTAAATAAGAATATCCCTCTTACAATAAATGGCAATAAAAAAAAAGATAAGAATTAAAAGCCAATTTAGAAAATGTAAGGTGGACACATTAAAAAGGAAAATCAGAAAAATTAGAAAATAAAAATAAAGATTTCTCATTTAAGATGATTGACTCCTCAATTTAGAAACATATTTTGGAGTTATGATAGTAGACAAAATAAAAAAGAAAATTAAAATAAAAAATCACAATTTGATGATGATTTGGTACTTGTAACATCCAGACTTTTTGGCCTAGAGGTATCAAAAGTAGCTTGAATTGGATAAACTACCAGACCCTTTTTGAGCAGAAGTCCCAAAGATGAGAAAGGAAGTCAAAGTAGTTTCAGGGACTAAACTGCAAAGTAAAAGCTTTTCAGGGGCTTCAGTATGACTAAGGTCAGAGACTCCAATAAAGTCTTGAAGGCCTAGAGAGAGAAAAGAGACTAGATATAGGCCAAAGGTTAAGTTAGAAGCCTCAAAGAGAGGATTATATGAAGTTAAGTCCAAGCAGGGACTAAACTGTAAATTCAAAAAGTTATGACCAGCAAGGGCAAAAATGGAAGAGTGTACAGAAAATTCTAAGAAAATCCTACAAAATGGGAAATAATATTCTAAGGCTCTTCTGTGAAGATAAAAGATGAAAATACCCCTGAGATAGCTTAAATGGAATTTATGAGGTTATGGCCAGTAAAAAGTACATTTTGGAGGTAATTATTTAAAATAGCAAGAGACCTAAAAAATGTATATAAAAATGACATTAAATGGTTAGAAGGTTTTACTAATTTATAAAATTAGTGCCACAACCAAAAGGCCAGTGGAGTGACTTTAATAAATTAAAGAGCCGATTTTGCCGATAAAAGGGTATTTTAGTAAATGAATTTTATGCAAGGCTTAAAGGAAGTGTTATGGCCTAAGAAAATTCATAGATACTCTCTAGAATTAAAGGGAATTTATGGATTTGACAGAAAATAATTACAGAGACCAGAGCACTGTAATTATAGAAAAGAAGTTAAACCCGGAGTAAAAGTGCACCAATAAAGTGTTAATCAGAGTCTTGTACTTTACTTGGGCCACAAGTCGCCACTTGTCGAGCCTTTAATGGATGGTAATTAAAGCTTTCCAAGTGTCAAGCTACCAATGGAGAGGATCTTGACTTTGGAATGTAATTATATTATGAATTAAGTTAATTAAGAGAGAGGTTTCAAGAAGGCTTAGGCATTTGACACTTGGACTTTCATTAAATGTGGTAGATGAGATATTTTGAGAGCACTAAGGAGCTCATCTCTCCCCTAAATCATATGGGAATTTCGTCCAAGGCAAAGAGGAGAGGAAAAGAGAGGGTTTTGGAAGGAGAACCAAGGAAAGCTATCAACTTTGGTCATCAATCAAGGATTCAAGGTGAAATCTTGGTTCTAGATGTGTTATTGTCTTGTTTTCCTTCTCTTTTAAGGTTGAAAAATTTGTCTTCTCTCCCTTTTGATGGCTGGTCGAAATGGTTGATGAGTGGGGAAGGGAGTTTGGTTGTTAGATCTTGCTAGAACACCTCAAAGTATGGTAGATCCAAGTGGATCTATGTGAAAATTGGAAGAATTACGTGCTGATTTGATGCCTATTTCGAATTAGTTACTGTTCATATCTGGTTCTGAAATTTGGTGTGCCTAAAGTAAACTCTGTGAGATTTAAATCCATGGGTAGAACACTTCATTTGGATATGTGTACGATTTATGGTGATTTTTCAAAGTTAGGGTTTGAAATCTGGAAACAGTGTTGAACTTTTGGGAGAGTGTCGAGTTCCATACAATTCCGGTACTGTTAAGGTGCAGAATCTGAAAAGTCCAGATTTTACCAACTGAATAGTAATCTTAATCCAATAAACTGTACGTTTTCAGTGAGGATGAGTTCAGTTGAATATTTTTCCCTTAAAGAGTATTGAAAGAGCTTTCTATAGAATTTTGAAACACCTCCATACGATTTTTTTTAGAATTAGTTATAATTTTTCAAAGTTGGACCTATAATCTGAAAACTAGATAGTGAACAGTAATTTTCTGAAAATTAACGTCCAAATTGAAAATTTTAAGTGTAAGACCATCCAACATGGTCTGGAATGGTTCTAAATGACTGCTAAGATATTATATAAGTAAGGTGTGACAGTACTTAAATAGGAAGTTACATTATGAGTCATAATTAAATAAAATAAAAAAAATTAGGGAAAAGTTGGAAAACCCTAGGTGGAGCTCATAAATAAGAGAGTAAGGGTTAGAGGAAGATGCCCAGAATTTCCTAATGAAGAAAGGAGGCAAGGTAGAGAATTTTTCTATTATCTTGTTTTATGGTAATAAGTTGGGTTAGGAAAAGAAAGAGGAGGTCTAACTAGAGTAAAATCCTTTGTTCATCTTCTTCTTTCTTCTACCCAAGGAAAGTCTACGCTCTTGTGATTGTTATCATGTTTGTAAGCTGGAGTAGTGATGGCTAGAGGGTTGAATCCTACATGATTTTAGTTAATTCTCACTACTCCCCTTTCTTTTGATTTATTCGAAACATGCCTTTATCTATTTATCCCCCACATGTTCTTCTTTTTTAATTTTCATTTTATTTCATTTATTCTATTTTTGATTCATGTCTTTTACCAATATATGTGTATAGTTTTTATTTATTGGCTTATTATACAATATTTTTTTTTTAGCCAATTGATAAGTGGAGCATCAAGTATGAATTTTTATTCTCATCTATTATGCTTAACTTAAGTTTCATGTTGACTTTTTTTTTTAGTGTTCTTTCTTTTTGCTTTCAAAAATGCTTCTCTTTTTAAAATATTACCATGTGAGGTTTTCAGAATCTCCGCAGGTATCTAGATTCATTGGTAAACCATGTGAGACTATGGGAGTCTCTGCAAGAATACCAATATGGTTGTGCAAATTTTTCTTTTGAAATAAAAAGAAAGAAAATAAGTTTGGCATCATGTTTATAAATAAATAATAGAATAGAAAATCTTCTTAAAATATGTACATGTAATCTCAAAATGTTTTTGAGGGCCGTGTGAGTTTTTTAGAATCTCTGTAGGCTCGAACGATTATTCTCCCATGTGAGGTTATGGGAACCTCTGCAGGAAGGACAATCCAAAACTTCTTTCAAAAAATACTTTTAAAATTAAAAAAAACTTGTTCTTATATATTAAAAAATACATACCCACCAAAAACACTTTTTTTAACTAAATAACAATTTTCTAAAAAAATACTAACCAAGTGACACGTATTTTTCTCTCGAACTACGTGGACTTTGATCCCTCTAAAGGGTACGTAAGCCCTTGGTTCTTATCCTAGGTCAAGTCCAACTTTATAAATAATTTTTTTTGTTTTTGTAAATAATTTTTTTCTTTGTTTCTTTGTTTTAGGGTAATTAAAGTATAATTAAAAAGGCTATATTAATTTTGAGTAGTTGACTTATGGTAACCGTTCTCTTGAACGGTGTTGTGGGGTGCCTAACACCTTCCCCACACACAATTGACTCTCGAATCCTATCCAATTTTCATAGACCATATTTTTTTATGTTCCCAAAATTACCCTTTTAAAATTTTGGTGGCAACTCCTTTTTCTTTTCCTTTTATGGGATGACCAGGATTCGGGTGCGACACACATAATAGCATTCATCTGTGCACCAACAATCAATGCAATATCAACATTAAAGTTAATTAAATCTTGCTACTTTGATCTAAGTGCACTCTTGCTCTTTGCTCTTGCTCTTTTCCAGCACAAATGTAAAATCCTAACATCACATTACAAAGGGGCAACCATATTACAACTTCAACTATAACAAGACTTGTTGACAATTCTTAAATAAACTCTTAACCCTTAATTCTTGAATTTTGGAGCTTTGTTTCCATTAACCTAAAAATTATCCTTTTAGATCAATCTTGCATAAATTTTCATATAGAATCCAAACATGAGCTTGGATTCATGAAAAGAAAATTCCTTCCCTTTCAAACAGGTTTGGCTGAGAGGTATGATTTAAAAATCTTAAATTTTCAACTTTAATTCCAATGCTTCCAAAGCTTGTCATTTAGGTTTACCCACACCATTTTCTATTTTAAACCCAATGGAAGAATCAAAACTCACAAAATCACATCTTATGGTGAAGTTTCAAACCTGGTCGAATAGTGCACATAATTTTCATATTATACAATTTTTCCAATTTCAATGCAATAACACTTAAATCAAGCTATAATTAATGACTTTAACCTAGGTTTAACATCAAAATCATCCTCCCTCATTCATGACTCAATTTGACCAGCACTTCTCCTTAGACAAACCAACATTTTTCAACCACAAAACTCAAGAAAAGAGGGCATAATGCAAGGTAGAACATCAAACTAACCTTGAATTCAATCTTGCATACCAAAGTGGATGGTTTCTCCTTGCTTGATCTTCAAGAAAACAAATTACAAAAGGTTCCCTAAGGTTGGCTGAAAATATGTGTGTGTGGAGGGAGATGGCTATTTATAAGCCAAGCTCTAAATGTTTGCCATCTAAGTTTAAGCTAATTACCATGATTAGATGTTAAAACCCTATGCAATCTTGCACTAATTTTGATCCTTAAATTAAATCCAGAATTTCCAAGGTCAAAATCCTCTCCATTCTTGGCTTGACAAGTGGCATCATAATCCTCTCCATTCCTGCTAGATTTAAGGTTTTGATGATAACAAGTCAAGTATGCTCTAGTTTAATATGTTGGTTGATCACCTGATCGATCAAAAGATAATCAATCAACTGACAGATAAAATGTCTCTGTTTGCTTGAAAGTTGGTACTAAGTTTGATCGATAAATTGATAGAGAATTTAAATTTTATGTGTTGATCGATCAATTGATCGATCATTATTAACACTGTTTGCCATGAAAGTCAGCAAAAATTATCGATCACTTGATTGATAATTAGATGATCAAACAACTGACAAATAAAGAGACATAATTCTGGTAAGAGTTTATCGATCATATGATCAATAAATAAGTTATCAATGAGAAGACAAATAAATGGTAAAGCTCTTCCACTTAAGCTATATTCTGTTTCATTCACCATTTATCGATCACTTTATCGATCAAAGATTTATTGACAACCTGATCGAACATTGCTTAATAATTCACTAGATTAGCAAAATCTTTCTGTTCAAGGTTGTTGTCTGGTTTCTTAATCGATCAGTGATTTATCGATTAAATGATCAATCATCACTATCTCACAGCACCTATTATTTTAAGTTATGTTTTCGGTCACTTGATCGATCATTTGATTATCGATGAAATGATCGATCATCCAAACTTCTGAATATTCTGTTTTCATATAACATGATTGATCAAGCTTTATCCCTAGTTTTTTAACTAAAGTTTTCAAAAAATATTTTATCAATAAATTAATTAATCAATCCTTAATCAATCAACTACTCGAACATTATACACTCTATGATTTCAACGTGAAAAACTTTCCTTGACCTTTTATCGATCAGTTTAGCTATTATTCGTTTATCGATAAAATTCGATCAACAATGTTCATAATCTATTTCCCTCTTACTTAACTTTATCGATAACTTGATCAATCAAGCAATTTTTGATCAATTATTTGATCAATGTACAAGTTTATTTCATAACAAGCTTTTTACAATGATTTCAAAATCTCTTATGTTTTTATCTTTAAGCTTTTCTCAACCTTCATGTTAATCTTAATTCTCTATTTTAAGGGATTCGAAACCATAAGTGATTTTAAACCTTTTCTTGCTTAATCTTTTAAAGGTCACTCTTTTCATTTATCGATCACTTGATAGATCAATGGTTAATCCATAACTTGACCGATAAATATAGTTATCTGTTTCAAATTCTTTCACTTTGTTTAATCGATAACTTGATCGATCAACCAGTTATCAATCATGACTTGGATCAAGGATGTTTAGTTCATGTTTAATGCATTTGGTGATTAATTGATTTCACTTCCAACTGCCATATGAATATCAATTATTATTACCTCATCAGTCTTCTTCTTAAGTTTCATTCTGAAGGAAAACTTATTAGTTTCAAATATTGTTACAGAATATGAAGCTCAATAGATATTCAGCAGATATTTAGTAGCCCTTAACCTACCATGTTAGAAACATTAATGGCGAATACCATTACAACTAGGAAAACACGCAACTGAACTTCCAATGGCTAGAAGCTCTTCAGTCTAACAGTTAATTAAACATCTCCAACTATAAAAGGTGCAAAGAGCATTGGATGAGTCATTGAATACACGAGCTACGCTCTACTGAAATATTTACTGTTGCATTCAATACTCTGTTTTTCATCGAGCTTTAGTGTTTCATATTCATTTACTTTGCAAGAGAGATTGATACACCTACTTTACTCACTTTCAGAGAGTAACTCAAGAGTGTGGACTCTTGAGAGGGATTGTAACTTTACGGGTAGTAAGAGGGAGTGATTAAAAAAATCAATTGCTGTACTGAGGCGCTAATAGCCCGTTTAATCTTAGATTATAGTGAAAATCTCATGGGTGTTCTGAGGATTGGACGTAGGTCAAGTGGTTAAGACAGAACTAGTATAAATCCCATGTCTTCGCTCTACAGTGAAATCTTTCTAACTCAATGCTCTCTGTTTTTATTTATCTCACTACTTTCAATATGTTTAAATTTTATAACTCACCCAATTCGCTCCCTTTTGGGTGAGACTGCCACTAACATTTGGTATCAGAGCAGGTCTCTTCAGTAAAGACTTAACTGTCCAAAGATAGATCCATGACAGGTTTCGAAGAAAGTATGCTGCCTGAAGGATGTTCAACATCAAAGCTACCTGGCTTAAATGGAGAAAACTACACATTCTAGAAGATGAGGATGAAGATCTTCATCAAGGCTACTGAATATGGTTTGTGGGACATGATTGAACATGGCAACTATATTCCAATAAAAACCATAGACGGTCAACAAGTTCGTAAGAGTCCGAGGGAGTTCGATGAAGAAGACAAAAGGCTGGTGACATTAAACGATAATGCTATCAACATACGGACCTGTGTACTTAGCCAAAAAGAATATTTCTGAGTTTTCAGTTTAGAAACTGTAAAGGAAAAGTGGGAGGCACTGGAGATTGCTCACAAGGGTACAATCGGTGTAAAACAAAACAGAATCAACACTCTCACCACAAAATTCAAATTGTTTAGAATGAAGGATAGAGAGAGCATTTGAGACATGGAAGTTAGATTCTCACATCTCATAAATCACCTCACTACACTCAGAAAGAAGTATAGTCAAGAAGATCAAGTGAGAAAAATCTTAAGGGGTCTCACGAAGGAATGGGAGCCGAAAGTAACAACCATTGGGGAAACAAAGGGAGAATCAATTGGCTCTGTCGCAGCACTATTCAGGAGTCTGGCAGAGTATGAGAGTAAGCAGAAATACAAAAAGGAGATGAACGAGAAAAATCATAAAGGCATCGCTCTCAGAACTCAAAAGAGTGAAGATGACGACGAAGAGGACCTGGAAGATGATGAAATGGGTCTTATAGTTAGCAGGTTCAAGAAATTCTATAGAAACAAAGCCAGAAGGAGGTTTTAATCAAACGTAAAGCCTCCACATCTCAAAATGAGCCCAAGGATCCAATCATTTGCTTTGAATGCAAAAAGTCGGGACATATTAAAGTAGAGTGTCCTTAGCTGTCCAAGATGAAAGATAAGGATAAGAAGAAAGAAAAGTTTAGAAAGAAGAAGGCCTTTGTAATGTCAATCTGGGGAGATAGTTCCTTAGAGGAAGAAGAGAGCGACGATAAAGAAACAGCGAACATCTATCTCGTGGCTTGTGAAGATGAAGATTCAAAGACAGATGAGGTAATCACTTCTAAACCCTCTTATGATGAATTACAATCTAAGTACAATGCATTACATTTAGAATTAGTAAGATTTGCAAAGGAGTTGGTAAGCTTAAAGAAAAAGATAAAGCTTTTGGAGGAACAGCAAACGAAGCAAACAGACACCACACCTCTAGTATGCACAGAATGTAAGCAGAACAAAAAGAAAGCCGAGAAGCTTACAAAAATATTGGAAAAATTTACTAGGGGTAGTGAAATGCTCAAAGTAATTCTGGGAGCCTAACGGTACTTGATGGATAAAACTGGAATAGGATATGACTACTCAAGAGTCAAGATAAGAGGAAAAAAAGAAGAAAAGTGGTGGTCAGTCGTATCTTACCGTTTTTAGAAAGGCTGTTCATTCCTCTAATCCTTTTGCATTATGTTCTTATTGTAACCGTAAAAGTCATACAACCTCTTGTCATCACAAGAAGAAAGGAACCTACGGTACATTAAAATGGGTGCCTAAAGGTACTTATGTGCCTAGGACAATCCATACTAACCAAAAAGGACCCAAGAAGGTATGGGTAGCTAAAACATGATTGTGTTGTTGCAGGTATGTCTCAAAGCATCCAGAACAAACAAATGGTACATTGATAATGGATGCTCCAGACATATGACAGGCGATACTGAGAAGTTCACGTCACTCAAACCAAGAGAAGGAGGCAAAGTGAGCTTCGGTGGTAATCAATCTGGAAGAACTGCTGGAATCAGAGAAATAGGAAGTGACAAAGGGATGAAGGTTAAAGATGTGTATTACGTAGAAGGTTTATGTCACAACCTGCTCAATGTCAGTCAGAGTACCAATAAAAACAAGTGGGTGATCTTCAATTTAGAGGAATACCTAGTCATAAGTAAAGATGCCTTGCCACTAAAGAAGGAAGAATTGAACGTAAAACTAAGAGCTCCAAGGGACGGTAATTGTTATACTATTCAAATTAATTCAAAACTTTCTGAAAGCTGTTTTATTAGCAAGAAGGAGGAAAGTTGGCTTTGGCATAAATGTCTTGCACATGTTAACATGAATTAACTTTCAAAATTAACAAAAAGGGACTTGGTTATTGGTTTACCTAAAATTCAATATGAACATGATATTATTTGCGATGCTTGTCAGAAGGGTAAACAAACAAAGTCCTCGTTTAAATCAAAGAAGACTATCTCAACCGAAAGATGACTTCAAATGCTTTATATGGATTTGGTTGGTCTGTCAAGAGTCAAAAGTTTCAGTGGAAACTTGTATACTCTTGTGATAGCTGATGACTATTCGAGATTCATATGGACTCTGTTTCTTTCCTCTAAAGATGAGGCATTTGATGCATTCATTATTTTTGCCAAAAAGGTCCAAAATGAGAAAGGTATTTCTATTGTGTCAATCAGGCCTGACCATGGAGGAGAATTCGAGAATAACGAATTTGTGGACTATTATGACGAGCATGGGATTGACCATAATTTCTTAGCACCAAGAACTCCTCAATAGAATGGAGTTATAGAAAGAAAGAATAGAGTGCTCATAGAAATGGCAAGAGCAATGTTGAATGAGAAAGGGATTTCACAAGTGTTTTAGGCTGAAGCAATGAGCGCGACTTGCTACATTTCCAATAGAGCTTACATCAAAATACTGTTCCAGAAAACTCCATATGAACTTTACAAAGGAAGAAAGCCTAACCTGGCTCATCTAAAGATCTTTGGGAGTAAGTCCTATATTCATAACAACAAAGAAAATCTCAGTAAATTTGATCCTAAAGCTGATGAACGTTTATTTCTCGGTTACTCTAATCATAGTAAAGCTTATAGAGTTTTTAAGGGATCTAAGGGATCACAAAGCTGAAAGAGATCCACTTTTAGTCAAGCTAGCCCAAGACATGTCTAAACTTGCAAATACAGTTGAAAGTCTCCACTCCAACAAGCACAATCTCTTGCTTTAGTGGCTACAAGTTGTGGGGTTTGTTGTATACTATACCAAATTGCCCTGGACTGGTTGAAGAAGTCAATGCAATGTACCAAGGTAGAGAGGGGCAATATCATAAAAGAGATCCTTACTCCAATACCTACAATCCCAACTGGAGAGACCACCCTAACTTTAAATGGGGAGGAGGAGCAAATAGGCCAAATTAGTTCCAAGGCAATCAGTTTCACAATACTGGGGCTTCCTCAAGCAATTTTCAAGACCCTTCAAGAGCAATAGTTAAACCCCTCAATAGGCTATGGTATCTCAACCACCACTGAGAGGGGAAGACATTTCTCAACTTTTAAAGAGTATGGCTACATAGATGACAAATTGAAGGATGAATAAAGGAGAGTGATAATAAGTTCGTCTCCGTAACTACCATATTGCAAGGGAAGCAAAAAGATAACTCTGATGTGCATAGAAAACTGGAGGAGCTTACCTTGAAGAACACTAATATTACTAGTCATTTGACCCAACTGTCCAACCCGGTCAATGACATTCAAGCCAAGAGTGGAGGAACCATTCCCTTTAATACAGTGATGAACCCAAAGGGCCTTAATGTTATAACCCTATGAAGTGGTAGGAAGTTCACTTCGAGGATGAAAGGGTAGATAAGACTAGAGTTGATCAAGATGTTGACAGCCCTTTGCTTTCCCTAGTGAGACTTGGAAAATATGAAAGCTCACAAGAAGAGGAGCTCATGAAGAGGGCAAGGGGCACAAACTGGCCCAGAAGAGAAGCCAACTCAAGCACATGACCAAGTAATTCAAGAAGCCATGATAGAAGATGAAAACATTATAGAGAGCTCTGCTTACAAAGGCAAGCAGAAAGAAGACAAGGCAGAAACGAGCATGCAAGGAGCCTCTAAGCCTTCAGGTAAGAAGGTAAGAGCTAAAGATCTCCCTTTGCTTAAAGCTTATTTCTCTGGTAAGAAGAAGTTTGATGATGAGCTTGCCATTGATGCTTACACTCTTTTTAACAAACTGGAAATTAATGTGCCCATAATTCAATTTTTGAGGGGCAATCCTATTAAAGAAACTGTGTAATGACAAGCAAAGGTTTAGGCCTCTTAAGAGAATTCAAGTGAGTACTAATGTTTCATCCTTATTCAAAGTTGAACTGTAGGTTAAGTGCTAAGATCCTAGGTCTTACACCATCCCCTGTACCATAAGAAAGGTTCACATTAAGGGAGCATTGTTAGATTTAAGAGGTGCTATAAATGTCATGCCTTGGTCGGTTTATTTGGCTTTAGAGATAAATGGTATCAAAGACACAAGTGTAGTACTCCAATTAGTAGATAGGTTTATCAGGTACCCTAAGGGAATCATAGAAGATACTCTAGTTCAGGTTAAAGACCTAGTATTCCCTACTGATTTCTATGTTTTGGACATGTCCCATGAACTTGCAAATGAGAGTACTCTGATTCTAGGAAGACCTTTCTTGCAAACTTCCAAAACCATTATAAGCATGAAGCATAGTTGTATAACAATAGAAGTAGGGGATCATGTTGTGGCTTTTAATATGAATAAAGCCATGTGTTACCCTTTTAATAATTTTACATTCATGGGTTTAAATGCTATTGATTTAGCTGTTAAGCAAGCAGGGGATGAGCATGAGCTGCACATGCATGATGGTTATGACATGTATTCACCTAAATTGATTGATTCTTCTGTTGCATCATCACATGAATCATATAAGCTTGACTCATCTTTGAGTACATATGATGAATACTTCAATTCCCTCTCTTCTGTTTATTCATTTTCTAGCTCTTGTGGAGATGGGGTGCCATGCATTAATTATTTAGAAATTGATAGCATACTTTTCATTTCTCGAGACTTTTCTTTCCCATCAAATTTTGATTCTATTTCTGTGTTTACAACTGATGTTGGCCTTGGAAAGGGTATGTTAACTAATGATGCGGGTATTCAAGATATGGTTGGTATTGAGAGTAGAGCAAAACCTGAGGATATGAGCCTCTGTGAGATGAAGTCGCGACCTGATGATTATCAGGTCGCGACTTCTGACCAGAACTGTTGAGAGGGTAGCCTCTATGAATTGAGGTCATAACCTGGAGATGTGAAGCTGTGACCTAAGCCCCCTGTTTCACTTCCTGAACTTCAGACTTTAATCATTCCACCACCTTATGCCTTAAAGACTTTTGTTGAAGGGCCAACACTTTCTAACTCAATTACTACTTGTAACATCCTGACTTTTGGGCTTAAAAGTACTAGAAATAGCCTTAATTAGATAAGCTACCAGACCCCTATTAGTAGAGGTTCCAAAGATGAGAAAGGAAGTTAAAGCAGTTTTAGGGACTAAACTGCAAAGTAAAAGTTTTCAGGAGCTCAAATATAATCAAGGCTAGAGGCTCCAGTAAAGTCTTAAGGGCCCAGAAAGAGAAAAGAGAGTAGAAACAAGCCAAGGGTTAAGTTAGAAACCTCAAAGAGAGGATTGTATGAAGTTAAGTCCAAGTACGGACTAAACCGAAAATTCAGAAAGTTATGACCAACAGGGATAAAAATGGAAGAATATACAGAGAATTTCAAGAAAATCCTAAAAAATAGGAAATAATATTCTAAAGCTCTTCTGTGAAGAGAAAAGATGAAAATACACCTGAGGCAGTTTAAATAGAATTTATAAGGTTATGGCTGGTAAAAAGTATACCGTTTGAGGTAATTATTTGAAATAGCAAGATACCTAAAAAATATACACAAAAATGAGGTTAAATGGTTGAAAGGTTTTACTAATTTATAAAATTAGTCCCGCAACCAAAAGGCCAATGGAGTGGCTTTAATAAATTAAAAAGCTGATTATGTCGATAAAAGGGTATTTTAGTAAATGAATTTTCATGCAAGGCTTAAAGGAAGTGTTATGGCATGAGAAAATTCATAAATACTCTCTAGAATTAAAGGGAATTTATGGAGTAGATAGAAGAATTTTCTGAGCTCCGAAAGGCCATAAAGAAAGCCGGAGAAACGTGGGCCAAGTAAATTCGGAGGAAACTTAAGGATCAAGTTTGATCTAATGGCTAGGATCTAATCTCCCTTCTCCTCCACCACATTTGTGACACTTGACATCTTCTAGAAGAATGAGTTAAGGATGATGTAAGAAGATGATGCAATGATGATGTAAAAGTCAACTTAAAGTTCCAAGATTGCCCTTACTCTTTCTATTAGCTACCAAGGGCATTTTGGTCCATTCAAGCCAAAGTTTTGGCTATAAATACCCCACCTTGGAACAACATGTTGGAAGCTATTTGTAGAGGAAAAACTTTGCCAAAATTTAGAGAGAAAAACGTAGGGGTGAAGGCCAAGAAGAAGGAATAAGATTCAAGCTTCAAGATCAAGGTAGGTGATGGTTATAGCATCTGACTTGATGCCTATTTCGAATAAGTTACTCTTTGTATCTAATTTTGAAACTTGGTATGATTAAAGTAACTCTATAAGCTTTAAATCCATGGGTAGAACACTTCATTTGGATATGTGTACGATTTATGGGGATTTTTCAAAGTTAGGGTTTGAAATTTGGAAACAATGTCTAACCTTTGGAAGAGTGTTGAATTCCATATAATTCTGGTACTGTTCAGCATAGAATTGGTTCCTAAAACTATTTTTTATTAAATAGAACTTAAGTAGCTTTTAGTGAGACTTGGAACCACTCAGTTTTGATTTTTCTAGAATTAATTATGAATTTTCAAAGTTGAGCAAAAATTCTAGAATTTTTGTGTGAACAGTACCCGCGAAGCAAAATTTTCAGATTTGATCTTCTTGAATCTAAGGGCATCTAAAGTGGTCCTAATTGACAAGAAATAGATCTTGAGGATGGGAAATGATGAGATTTATGTTAGAAAAGCTAGAAAGAAAACCCTAAAACCAAGAGAAAGGGTTGGGGTTCAAGAGAGCTAGTTTTGAACATTATGTAATCTAGTGGTCCTAATAGATTGTGTGATCATTATGACTATGTTTAGGACCTTGGAACATCCAAGAGGATGTTTGGTGATGTTGACCGAATGCCCACATGGTTGCAAAGTCAAGGGAGTCAAAGGAAAAGTAAGAGGAAAGCTTGAGGTGTAAGGTAGTGAACTTACCTATTGTCATTGCTTGATGTTGTATGCTTGTGTGTTGCTGTGTGCATGTTATTTAAATGTTATTGTGACATGTTTTAGCTACTATAATTGCTATTCATGATGAGTAGATTATGTCTCCATGGCCATGCATCAAGAAGTTAGCTTTGAGCATGCTAATATGTCCCTAATTAACAAGAGAATAAACAAGTTGCGTGTAGTGTATTAGTATCCATCTAGCATGATTAATATGGTATTGTTTGCTACTGAGATTCCCCCGAATCTCACCTTCTCCCTAACCAACCATTTAGGTCAGTCAATGATGGGCAATAATGGCATGAGAAGCAAGGAGAAGAAAGTGGAGAATTGTTCATGTTAATGAATGGTATTATTATTCAATGTGTAATTCTCCTATTATGTAATTTATGTTATGGATGCCTATGATACCATGTATTTAATTAGAATGCTTATGAAATGTATAGAAATGCATGAGCATGAACAGGAAAGAGTAAGCCCATATTATGTAAGCCAAAGAAATAAAAAGAATTAAAGTAAAAAGATGTTAATGGATAAAACGTAGGTCCTGGAGTAGTGAGTTTGTAGCTCTAGTTTGACCTATCAAACGAATGAGTTAAGCCATGAGATTTGGTATACTCATAGTACACATCCCAAAATTTAAAATGAGAGGTAGATCACCTCAATTGGATGTGTACACAAGGAGATACGAATTTCCAAAGTTGAGGCACAGAATCTGAAAGTTTCAGATTTTATGAAATAAACAGTAATATTTACTAATTAAAATGTACGAATTGGGCAAAGATAAGTCCAATTGAATATTTTTCCCTTAAATAGCATTAAAATAGATTTCTGTAGAATTTTAGAACACCTCAATACAATTTTTATGGATTTAGTTATGAATTTTTGAAGTTAGACATGTAATCTGGAAGTTAAACAGTAAATAGTAACCCGAGTAATTATGTTGAAATTTTAAATCCGCGGGCTTGTGTCGTGATCTGCTTGAACCATAATACTTATGAATGCATACTCTGAGGGGTTAAAGGTAGGACATTTCACTACTCATACACATTCTAAAACTACACCCCATACCTTAAGATTTTTGAATGATCTAATCTCTAATAATAATGTAGGTATGGAGCTGAACTAACCTAAGGTTATTGCTGCTGTAGACCAACTCGAGCTTGGTGCAATATCCAATAGGATTGAACTAAGCATGGTAAATCCAAGTGAAGCTGGCGAGTACACCTTATAAGGGTCTATAAAGGGGAGTTTCTCTAACTCAATTGATTTTCCCATCCTAATTCCCTTTATTGTTTAACCCCCAACTTTAGAATTGAAAGATTTACCTCCTAACCTCAAGTATGCTTATCTTGACCTGAGAATAAATTGTCTGTTATTATTTCTAGTTCTTTAACTAAACTTGAAGAGACTAGTCTAATGGGAGTCCTTAGAAGAAATAGGGAGGCTTTAGGTTGGCAACTAGCTGACATTAAGGGAATAGACTCTACTGTGTGTACCTATAGGATTTACTGACTGAGGATTCCAAGCCAATCAAACAAAGCTAGAGGAGGTTGAATCCTCTAATTTTTGATGTGGTTAGGAAAGAAATAGATAAACTTCCAAGGGCTGGAATTATTTATGCTATATTCGATAGCAAATAGGTGTCACCGATAGAAGTCGTGCCGAAAAAGAGTGGACTCACAGTAGTTAAAAACGAGAACAAGAAACTCATCCCAACTAGGGTGCAAAACTCATGGAGAGTTTGTATTGTGACGAGAGCCTTTTTTTCGTTCTCTTTGGGGTTCTCAATCAAAAATAAATCCAAGCTATGCAGTGTAGTGCAAACTCGGGTCGTTTCACGCTTGGGAGCCTTAATTAATTACCTAAGTTAGACTAAATGCCATGCAAAGTAATGAAAAGGGGGTTTTTTTTTGGTTTTTAACATTTAATGAAATGTGCCAAAACTGATTGTAATGAAAACAAACCTAAGATACTATGTTTTTAGTGTTTTAAGATAATAATGATGTAATGGAAATGATTGATAGGAAATCTCTTGAAAATGATTTTGATGGCAATCATAGTTCACTTAAATATTGGGAGTTTCAAAATCCATTAGGTTTTCTTAATAAGAACCTCATTAACTCAAGGAGTCCAAAGCTTTCATTAATGAACTCATTAATGAAAACTTTGTTTAGCTTCCCTAATGTGTAAATTTGGAATGATCATGCAATTGGCTCAATGTAACACACAATCAACTCAGTACCGAAACATAACCATGCAAGATAGGAGAGAATCATGAGAGTTACAATAAGCATATATGTAACTACATATATTTAAGCACAAATTCAACATTAATCAATCCAAATTACAAAAGTTAATCAATAACCACTGATTACAGAATTAATCAAAGTGTCTAACTAAGACTTTACAACTCCTAGACCTAGGAAATTATAAACACATAGCTAGAAACTAAAGATTAAAACTAAAACTCCCCTTTGAAGCTTGGAAACTCATGCTACTCCACCATTTTCAAGAGTTGGAAAAGCTTAGCTCATCATAGCCTTGGAATTAGCTCCAACCAGAGGTAAATCTTCAGCCATAACAGTCAGGAGATGAAGGAAATGTAAGTGGATGAAGAAGAAGTGCAGGAAAATAGAAGATGAAGGAGATGGAGATGGAGGATTAGGGTTCTGTGGGAAAGATGAGAAGAGATGATGATAGAAAATGTAAGTGGTGGCTCTCCCCTTGTCTAATCTCACCCATACCCAAAATAGGGTTTCTAACCCGAAAATTACGTGTATGGGTCAGTTCCTGGAGGTGGGTAGGTCAGATTTTCCCGAAATGGTCAGGTCTGAAATTTGCTGATACGAGGGGTTCGCCGTGGCGAACCATGGCCAAGAGCTTTCCTTCTTGATGGACGATGTTCGCTGCGGCAAAAGCAGAAGTGTGCCGCAGCGAACTGAGGCAGAGGCTCCTCTCTTGCTTCTTGTGCCTTGAGTTCTTCAATTCTGGCCCCAATCTCTAGTGTCCTACAATAAAAAGCAACAAATTGAAGTATCAATTGTCCTAGAAATCAATTGAATACAATTAATAACCAATTATGACAATTTTATCCTAAAAAAGACACTAACTTAAAGTAAGGACTCTTAATCTAAATTAAGCACAATTATCATTAAAAAGGGCCAGAAAATACCACAAAATCATGGATAATGTAATGAAAAGATAATAATAACTTGAGCTCAATCATATTGACTATAGGAAACTAAATGAATCCACTAGGAAAGATCACTTTTCCTTGCCCTTTATTGACTAAATGCTTGAACGGTTAGCTATAAAGAGTCATTACTGCTTCTTAGATGGATATTCTAGGTATTTTCAAATTCCTATAGACCCTAAGGACTAGGATAAGACTACTTTCACTTGTCCTTTTGGAACATATGCCTACAAAAGAATGCCCTTTGGTCTCTGTAATGCCCCTGGCATATTCCAATGTTATATGCTCTCTATTTTTGCTGAATTTATTGAAAAATGTATGGATGTGTTCATAGATGATTTTACTGTATATGAAAATTCTTTTGAAGAATGTTTGAAAAGTCTTGACAAAATCTTAGCATGATGCATTGAGAAAAAGCTGGTTTTGAATTATAAGAAATATGATTTCATAGTTAACCAAGGCATTGAGCTATGACATTTGATCTCTAAAAAGGGAATAGAGGTTGATAAAGCCAAAGTGGAGGTGATATCTTCTTTACCCTACCCTACCAACTTGAAAAAGTTAAGGTCCTTTTTAGGACATGTACGATAGAAGGTTCATCAAGGATTTTAGTAAAATCACTTTACCTCTTTCTAAACTGCTGCAAAAGGATGTCAATTTTCAATTTGACCATACATGTGAGCTTGTTTTTGATGAATTGAGGAATAGGCTACTTACTCCTTCTATTTTGACCTCTCCTAACTGGGAGTTGCCTTTTGAAATTTCCTGTGATGCTTCGAATTTGAGTGTGGGGGTAATGTTAGGTCTAAGGGAGAATTCTGTTTCTAAAGTAATTGTTTATGCCTCTAAAACTCTAGATGTAGCCTAGAAAAACTACACCACTACTGAAGAAGAATTATTAGCAATTGTTTTTGCACTTGATAAGTTTAGACCCTATCTCATAAATTCTAAGGTGGTTATGTTTACAGATCATGCAGTAGTGAAATATCTCTTCCATAAGCCTCAATCAAAGCCAAGGCTCTTGAGGTGATGTTGCTACTACCAGAATTTGATTTGGAAGTAAAAGATAGAGCTGGAAATGTCAACCATATAGCAGATCACTTAAGCAGGCTACCACTAGAGACAATGGGAGTATTAGATTATGATATTATTTATGATTCCTTCCCTGACCAGTCTTTATGTGCATTAGCTGTTTCTTAGCCATGGTTTGCTCACTTAGTTAACTATCTTGTTACTGGTCTAATCCCTTCTCACCTGACTACTTTCTAGTCTCAAAAGCTTAAGCGTGAAGCTTCCTACTATATTTGGGACCCACTGCATCTATGGAGAATATGTGTTGACTAAGTGATTAGACGGTGTATTCCTGAAGCAGAGACTCGAGCCATCTTGGAATCTTGCAATGGTACCTTATGAGGGGGGTACTTTAATGCTAGAAAAACAGCTAGCAAAGTGCTAGATGTAGGTTTTTATTGGCCCACCTTGTTTCGAGGCGCATTCACTTTTTGTGAGGCATGTGATAAATGCCAACGATTTAGGGGGGTTAGTAGAAGGAATGAAATACCACAGCAACCCATCCTATTTTGTGAGATCTTTGACACTTAGGGGATAGACTTTATGGGACCCTTTCCACCTTCTCACGGTTACACCTACATCCTTCTAGCTGTAGATTACCTCTCTAGGTAGGTAGAAGCCATCCCCACACAAAAAGATGATGCACCTACATTTTCTAAATTTCTGAAGTCTACCATCTTTAGTAGATTTGGAGTACCTAAAGTGCTAATCAGTGATCTGGAAACCCACTTCTGTAACAAGCTGCTCAATAACTTGTTGACTAAATATGGGGTTTCCCACAAAGTGTCCACCCTATACCACCCTCAAACCAATGGCCTGGCTGAGGTATCAAATAGAGAAATTAAACACATCCTGGAATGGATTGTCAAGCCTTCCAATAAAGATTGGAGCTTACGACTAGATGCTGCATTGTGGGCCTACCACACTGCCTATAAGACACCAATAGGAATGGCTTTATACTAGATCATCTGTGGGAAGTCCTGTCACATTCCGATGGAGCTGGAGCATAGATCATACTGGGAGGTTAAGAGCTGTAACATTGATTTGGAGGAAGCTGGCCTGGACTGACACCTTCGAATTCAAGAACTGGAAGAAATGCGGTTAGATGCCTACAACAACTCAGACATCTACAAGCAGAAAACCAAGCTTGTTCACGATGCCAACATCTTGAGGAAGCAGTTCAAGGAGGGCAATAAAGTGTTGAGGTATTGGTAAGGAATTGAAAGACACGCAGTGGAAAATAACTTTAAAATTTTCCAATTCCTTGCCCGAATTTACCAATTGTGTTCAAGTCAAGTGGTAAGAGATGTTACCTGTGGTATTCGAATCATTGGTGGCTTGGGGATTTTGACGTTCGGGATGCCTATGCTCTCCTTTTGTTCGTGAGAAGTCGACAACTCAGATCGGCTTCCTCTACCGGTATCCACACGAACAGCTTTTAATCACGAACGACGTGCTAGCGCCTCTTGTCCTTCTAGGGTTTTTGAGAATCCGTCCTCACCGTCTCTCTTTTGGCCGTTTCTTATCTGCAAACCTTTTTGCGCTCTCCTCTCCAAACCCTAGCTCCTAATATCAAATATATAGGATGCTATGGGTATTATGAAGGATATTGGATTTCGAAATTAATCCTAAATTAATTCCGAAATCAATACAATATCATATATTGCGTAATCTGATAAGAAATTAATTAAATAAATATGGTTTATATTAAATCCGTCCCTACATATTTAATTAACCTATTCATTTAATTCAAAATAAAGATATGACGGAATTATATTTGATTTATTCTAATAAATCAAATTTGAGATAAGATATCATATCAATCTAAATTTCAAATTTAAAAGTGATAGAGATTTAATTTATCCTTATAAATCAAATCTTATAAATATCTCTTATATCATATTATATATATATACACGAATTTATATATATATATACACGTCCACCCTAGATTATTCGTTGAATCTGGACATATCTTAGATTCAATGAATCTGGACATCATAGCTCGTGTTGGGCTATTTCGTATGCGACCCTGTAGGCCCATATGAAGTTGGCAGTGAGCCATTTACTATAATGACTCACAAGTTGTAAGCGGTCTCTAGCAAGACATCACGACTACCCAAATCATATGAGGATCGATGAACGATGTAACCTTTCATACAACCATATCACGTCCTTTTTGTCACATGACATTTTGGTCATGGATGAGGCATGGAGAACGTCATCCTCCTATTCCTGACCGTTACTTTCTCGATCCCTGAGTAGTCTGAGTATAGAAATGGAACTACCTTTCCATTACAGTATGGCCATACATTTCTCAGACTCACTCATTGAGGGGCCCAGTAATATCTCTCTACGAATGTGAGGGTCAAACCAGTAAGAAATAAAAAATAAAAAATAATTTAAATTTTCACTAAGACATAGATATCAATTTAATATCTTGAATCACCAGTGAAATAATCACATTCTTACAATTTCTTATAATATCATACTACTTAAATCACTAAATATTTATCCCAACAAAATATCAAAATAGATATATGATAACAAAATATTCTTTCCTATAATTATTTAATCACTAAGTCCTAATTATCAACAGTTTTTTAAAAAAATCATCAAAATATTTTTTTTTAAAAAAAGAGGGGACTCGGGTTAACCCACCAAATTGGACAGGTTACTCGATTAATCACCGGTTTATCCCGGGTCGGTCCGGGTCACACCAGGTCAGTTGACCCCCGGTTATAATTCTCAACCAGACTGGTTACCAGGCTGGTTCACCGGTTTCTGGTCTAAACTGACCGGTTCGGTCTGGGTTTAAATACCATGCATTTTGGTGAATGGTTTTGGTTTAGGGACTTAGAATTGAAGTTTTTCAAGGTCTAGAATGTTAGAGACCTCTCTGTGATCCCAGATCATGACCTAACTGATTTCAAGTCGTGACCTGGAGGTTAGTGTAAGGAGAGGAGCCCTCTGTGAGCTAAAGTCACGACCTAACTATCTCAAGTCGTGACTTGGGGAAGACAATGGGTAAAGGCTCTCTATGAGTTGAGGTCGTAGCCTCGCTATCTTCAGGTCGTGACCTGGAGCCTTCCTGAAACCCTAAATCCCTCTTTGTCTGCTGAAATCACAACCTCGCTATTACCAGGTCATGACTTGACATGAAAAGTTAGAATTTTACACCGAGTTCACTTCTTCACCCTTACTTATCTGCACCCTAATTACCTCTTTGCCCTTTGAACCTACCATGGATTCCAACCTGGTTCACTCTAAGGACTTAAAACCCTAGCCTTCCTTTGTAAAACTACGTATACCCTCTCCAGTTCTCTCTCTAACCAAAATCTTTCATTGCCTTCAAGTCGCGACCCTCCAGCTTTTCAGTTCTCTTTGAAGTCGTGACCCTTCAATAGCCATATCTTTTCAACTTCCCTCCAAAGTCACAACTACTCAACCCCTATTTAACGGTTTGTTCTTCTTTATAACTGTTCAGTTGCCCCTGTTCTTTATTCTCTGTTGCTTTTTGAGTGTCTTCACTCTGAGATTCCCCTCCTGCAGTTTGAATCAAGCTTCCTCTCCACCCTTGCATTCAGTTCTTCCATCCTTCCACTTTTTCAAGGTCAGTTCGATCTTCTCTTTTTGTTTTCAATTTTGCTGTTCTTTCTGTTTAGTTTTTTGTTTTTTTGTTTAGGGTTAGGGAGTGCTTCTTTTGCTAAGGTTGTGTTTTTGATTGAGTAGAGTATAGATTAAGCGTTTAAAATGCTGTTTAACTTGCTTTTGAACTTCTTAGGATCACATTTGCTGTAAACTTTTGGTTTCCGAAAAACTGGTTCATTTTGCATTTTCTAAACTTTCTAGGTTCAGGTTGTAACCTCACTATTTTCAGGTTGCAACCTTAAACCTTTCTAAATTCAAAATTTCCCCTCTGTCTATTCAAGTTGCAACCTCACTATTACCAGGTCATGACCTGAGTTCACAGAGACCTTCTAACCTTTGCTTCACCTCTGTTGTTTCCAAACTGCAGTTTCTCAATGGATTTTGACTTTACCTATTAAGGATTTACAAGAAATAGATCTTGGACAATTGAAAATTATGAATACTTAGGTTTTCTTATGATTTTCCCAAAGGTTTTAAAATGTAATGTCCCAATTCAAAATTTTCAACAGTTTCACTTAAGTGAGTCTGGCAAGGGATAGCTTTTCACTAAGTGTGAGGGAGTGCTTAGTTTCTGGGCTTAGTGTAGGTTTTAGTTTCTTTTCTAAGGTTGGTTGTTTTGTGTGTTTACCTTTATTGTCTGCTGTGTGTTTGCTTTGTGCTCAGATGCCTTGCACTAAGAACCTCAAATCTTCATACTCGAAAAAGCTTCGCCTTGTGAGGAGACCAGACTTTCAAGGAAGGAAGCCATAGAATTATTTACCAACAGAGGGGTGGTTCAAGAGTAGTATTTTCTAGAAACTAAGTAGTACTACTTTTATGAACTTACCAAGGCGAGAGGCCTTGAGGAACTTATGAAGAAGAGGAACAAGGCCAATCTAACATTGGTGAGAGAGTTCTATGCTTGCTTTACCATGGACGGGCATAAGGGGATCACTTTCAGATGCAATGAATGTTATTTAACCCGAGAGGCTATTGAGAAGTTCTATAAGTTGCCCGATGTCCCTGTCTGTAAGTACTAGTGATGGAAGACCAGACTTATGGAAGTTCCCTGGGAAGAGGTTTTCTAAACCATCAGAGTAGAGGGAGCTGGTTAGACTATGAAGGAAAGTGGGAGGAACATCTTCGAGTATAAGTGTAAGGAATTGAAAGACACACAGCGGAAATTTACTTTAAAATTTTTCAATTCCTTGCCCAGATCTACCGATTGTGTTTAAGTCAAGTGGTAAGAGGTGTTACCTGCGGTATTCGAATCGATGGTGGCTCGGGGATTCCGACGTTCGGGATGCCTATGCTCTTCTTTTGATCGTGAGAAGTCGATGACTCAGATCGGATTCCTCTACCGGTATCCACACGAACAGCATTCCAATCACGAACGACGTGCTAGCACCTCTTATCCTTCTAGGGTTTTTGAGAATCCGTCCTCACCGTCTCTCTATTGGCCGTTTCTTATTTCCAAACGTTTTGCACTCTCACACACCCAAAACTCTAGCTCCTTATATCAAATATATATAGGACGCTAAGGATATTGGATTTCAGAATTAATCCTAAATTAATTCCGAAATTAATACAATATCACATATTGCGTAATGTGATAAGAAATTAATTAAATAAATACAGTTTTTATATTAAATTCGTCCTACAGATTTAATTCACCTATTCATTTAATTCACAATTAAAGATATGATGGAATTATATTTGATTTATTCTAATAAATCAAATTTGAGATATTATACTTTATCAATTAAAAAAATGATACAGATTTAATTTATCCCTATAAATCAAATCTCATAAATATCTCTTATATCATATAATATATATATGCGAATTTATATATATATATATACGTCCACCCTAAACTATTCATTAAATCTGGACATATCTTAGATTCAATGAATCAGGACATCATAGCCCGTGTTGGGCTATTTTGTGTGCGACCCTGTAGGCCCATATGAAGTTGGCAGTAGGCCATTTACTATAATGACTCATAAGTCGTAAGCGGTCTCTAGCAAGACATCACGACTACCCAAATCATATGAGGATCGATGAATGATGTAACCTTTCATACAACCATATCACGTCCCTTTTGTCACACGACATTTTGGTCATGGATGAGGCATGGAGAATGTCATCCTCCTATTCCTGACCGTTACTTTCTCGATCCCTGAGTAGTCTGAGTATAGAAATGGAACTACCTTTCCATTACAGTATGGCCATACATTTCTCAGACTCACTCATCGAGGGGCCCAGTAATATCTCTCTACGAATGTGAGGGACAAATTCCATCTTGACCATTCACATTCCTCTATATGAAAAACCACTAAGCTTGAACATAGTCTTTATGATCACTCGGTCAAAAGTGACTTTTGACTAGGTCAAAGCTGAGCGTTTCTCATATAGGAATCCATGATGATCTCAGGTTAAAGGGCATAGTGACATGGTTTGTATATGAGAGAAGCTTATGACCTAACCCATGCAGCTCTCTCATAGCGGGTCGATCTAACACCTTGTACTCTTACACGTGCCTATGACTTCGATTTATATCTCTATACATCTTCAAAGTCATACTGGTCTTATTTCATCTCTGCTCCCACATAGATGACCGACCAGGGACATTTAGGATAAAATCATGAGTTATCCAAGGATAGTCATCACAGTAAACATGCAAATAATATGATAACATAATTAAGAAATTCATAAATCAACAATGTTCATTACACAATGATTGGTCCCTAGGGCACAATTTCCAACAATAAGAACATGAATGATGAGGCCAGGATTTGGCTAAACTTCATGACTTATAACATAATGCCATCAACCCACATTTCTGATATCTTTTAAGAGGGCACGCTCTTTTTGTACCTCCTGTTAACCATGCAGCCGATTGACATTCCCATTATTACCCTGAACCAGATTGATCATTATGTCAACAATGTTCGAACCCTTATGGTATTTCCACACTTGATTACCGATTTGTGTTTGGCAAAAAGGATACTAGAGTGCAACTTTGACTCTCTTTTAGACCCTGTCACGACTAGGTGCTATGCCGCCTCCAAATCCAACAGAGAGAGGAAAAGAGGAAAGAGGGTGGTGGAGGAAGGTCCAAAAGAGGAGGTAGTTGAGGGTGACTCTAGTTTCAAACTCGCCTCCTTGAGTGAGCAAATTACCAAGCTCAGTCAGCAAGTAACGAATCTGAGTGAGGAGTTCGATGCTTACAAAGCTATCCCCATGTCGCATGAGTTTAGAAGGTAGAGGTTTAAGGATCCTCTAATGTTAGAGATGGCCAGTACTCTTAAGGTCAACTTTCCTCAAGAGTATGAACAGGCCTTCTGGGAGAACACCATTCCTGCCACCAGTTACTTTAGTGAGGGTTCGGGGCAATCTTCTGGTGGTGCTGCTGCTACTCATACTAATACTGAGATGGGAGAAGCTAATGTCCAAGCAGGAGAAGATGTCTGGGCAAAAGAGGAAAGAAGAGTGGAGGAGGATTGAAAGCTTTTCTGTTAGAAGCCTTTTGTTTTTTGTTTTGTTTTTGTGTTTTTCTTTTTATTTTCCATTGCTCTGTTCTGTGAACTCATTACTTAAAAGGCTTCACTTTGATGTATTAAAACTCTGTTGCAATGAATGGTTGGTTTACTGTATTTCCCTTTTGTGGTTGTTGTTGTTCTTTACCCTTTCCCTTGACAGTGGAGACACTATCAAGTTTATGTATAGGGGAGGGATTCATTTTGCTTTGCTGTTTCCTAGTGTTCCTTCCTTTTTGTGGTTGTTTCAGAATTTCTGGTAAAATTTTTTTGAAGATCCAATCTTTCATCACCATTATTTGGCTTTGAATTGATTGTAGATGGTGAATTGCTGCGAATTGGATCATTTTTGTCTATTTTGATGCTTTCTTTTACTTGTTAAATGTTGGCCAAGCTTTGAAAAACTTTCGTTGGTAGTTTTTGTGACCTTAGGTTGTGATCTCACTGCTTCAGGTCGCAACTTGAGGTTTGGCTTTAGCAAGGGAAGGCTCTCTGTGATTTTAGGTTGCGACCTCACTGATTTTAAGTTGCGACCTCAACCCCCCTTTTCTTGACTTGGTGCTTCTGTGTACTAAGGTCATGACCTCACTGATTTCAAGTCGTGACCTAGCCTCTTTTACTGTGCACCACTTTTCTTCTCTTTTCTTCTTGCAATGCTATATAGGAGGAACCTTTTTAAGCTACCTTTGCATCTTTTTGAAGCAAACCATTGCCTTTTTAATCTACCCTCATTGCATCAAACAATTTTTCTTGAAAACCATGTCATCCTTGGACTTTTAAGAATACAGGATTTTAAAAATGATCTCCACAAGACTTTATAGGTACTTTTGAGATTCAAGTATGTTCTTAAGTGATTATTTTGATCTTTTTAATCCTCATCTTATGGGTTGCTTTTGTGATAAATGTCTTAATGCCTCGTGACTAATGCATACTGATTGAAACTTCTTGTATGAGCAATTGGGATTTAAACCCTTGTTGGAAGGATATTCTTGAGCCTTAATCCCTATTTTAAGTGATTATTCATGTGGTTTACATTCTCTAGAACTTGTTTTAGCTCTTGGTCAAAATTATGTGTGCATTTATGATTTTGAATATGATAGAGGCATTCTTTTCTACACCTTTCTAGCCAAACACAACCCATAACCATCTATCTATTGCTTAAACCTTTTGATCCTGCACTTCCTTCTTCTCATCCATCATTTCAGGTGTTTAAACTGTGATGTTGATTGAGTTGATTTTATCTTGACAAATACGACTTTTTAACCTTCATCAATTTTTATTGGGAATTTTAATTTTTCTTGTGAAAAAAAGAGAAGAAAAAGAGAAGAAGGAAGAAAAGTTTTGGGGGGAAAAAAAGCAAAAAGAGCAAAAAGAGTAAAGAAATACTTTTTATATACATAAATTATAGCAGCAAAAAAAAGTTGAATAAAGTATTCCTTAGTGGCAGAAAGTTAGGATCTGGACTTCCTTGTTTAAGATTTGATGATATTGACTCACCTTTTTTTAATTCTTGACACTCGATTTCATTTCCATCTAGCTTTTCCATCGCTATAACCTTAAAAGTCCTCTTGATTCTTTACATGAATGCTGAGTAGTAGTGGAGATTTTAGAGTTATTACAAGCTTATTGTAGAATGTTTGCTGCTTGGATGTTTGAGAGAAAAGAACCCCAATAAGGAGAGATGAGCGAATCAAACACTTATACCCTTTGAGCAAAGCTCTACTGTTTATGCATTTAGAGTTAATTGCACTTTGTATCTAGTTACTTGGCATTATTCATGTTATCATTCTTGCCTCCCTAAAAGATGTTGATTGATTAGTTCTTGAGATCTATTTTGAACACACTAGTTTCCTTAATTGTAGCTATACTTTCTTTGGAATGATTCAAGTCTTTGTGCAGGAGTACAAAGGTTCAAGTGTGGGGGAGTGATGGAATCCAATCTTTATATGGCTTTCTCAAGTGTTTTCTAATGTTTAGCAACACTTTTACCCTCATTATGCATGCATTTATATCCATTTGATTACATTACATCGTGCATTGCATTTTGCTGTTTAGGGGGTAAAAAAAGGTCATTTTTCTCTCCTTAATTGTAATTACCTTGATTTGAAATCAATTAGTCTTTACAAAGCTCTTTGTTGTGATTTTCAGGCAATTGGAGAAGGATCCAAGACCCAAGATGGAGCATAGATGGAGTTACAAGGACCAAAACACAAGAGCTTAGAGTGTTCTGCCTCCCCAGGTCGTGACATAAACTGTTGATGTTGCGACTTGATGCCCTTTTAATGAAGCTACGCGTTTTGGACCTGAGTCAAAGATGTGTAAGAATGGCTGATCACCCAAGAAGGGGGTGAATTGGGTGTTAATTAAAATTAAAAACTTTTTCGCAATGTAATAAAATTCATAAGAAATTTTGAGTATAAAAACAATGAATCGACATAAGCATAATCATAGTAGTAAAATGGTTTAGCTGGAAATATAAAAAGCTAAGGGAAGAGAAGATGCAAATTGTGATTTATCCTGGTTCGATCCTCACTGACCTACATCCAGTCCCTAGGCTCCCCCTGAGATTTTCAATCGACTATCTCCCTCAAGTTTAACACAGGTACTTGAGAACCACTACAGCTACAAGTTTGATCCGGGCACTTGTGACGCCACTTACAATTCTTAGACTAACCAATCTATTCAGCAGCAACCTCATACCGAGGTAAATACTCCCCCTTACTTACCGTAAGGATACAATCTGATAATGATAAAGAAGATTGAATATTTCTTCTATCAAAGAAGTGGTAGATGAATCTTAAGCATGTTTAGGAAACTCTTCTCTCTATCTTACGAATACATATGTTTTAGTCTATAAAGTACAGAGATAGGGAGTTTTCTCTCGGAGCTCTAAATGAGAATATGTTGATACGGCATTTTAGCATTTGATGTTGTAAGCTCAGACTCTTCTTTTTTTTTTTCTTGTTTTGAATGCTCTTCTATTTATAGATGATGTTGGGTACTTGACCGTCAAGCATTTTCTTCCTATTTGGCTTGAAGAATATGACCGTTGAAACTAGCCGTTGTAAGCTTCTGATGTAACACCTTATGTTTACGACCTTATATTGTGCCAAGTTAAGATATTCGGAAGCGCAATTTAAGGTTACCGGGTTGAAAAACCTGAATTTGAAAATTTCTTTTCCCGCATTACTATTCACTGTAACCTTAAACTTGGCATAACTTTGGAAAATCATAACTAATTCTAGAAAAATTGAAACAAGGTCGTTCCAAGTCTCACTCGAAGCTCTTAACATCATCTATCAAGGAAAAATGACCTCAGGTTCCACTTTAATCAGAAACGTATCTGATTTAATTTCAAAAAGTACTGTTCATTTGGTCATTTTTCTATTTTCTAGGATTTTTGCCTAATTTCGAAAAGGCATAACTTCTTGCACAGAGCTCCGATTGTGACGCTTTACCACTCATTTTAAAGGGAAAAATAAGATGTATTTGCATGCCAAATTTCAAGAAAAAGTAAACCATTTGACCAGGGTCTTCGTTGGTCAAAGTTTGGTCAAATCTAGACCATTTTTATCCCCTTTTTCACTAATTCTAACAGCATTTCGTTTTTCACTATAAGCATACCATAATCACATATAAAGCTACTCTACCATTAATATACATTCAAAAAGGTTATCATATCATGTGTTCATGATCAGAGTATGCTTACATGGCTTGAAAGAGAAAGGTTCAAAACCGTATAATACAATACATAACTTATAACTTCCTCAAGCCATGATTATTTCCTTTCCCTTCTCCTTGGCAGTAGTGGCACCTAGGATATCATGTTATAGGAGGAATGAGATTTCATAGAAATCCCAGTAGCATTGAACATACAACCATCAAGTCAACATGCATAAAATGTCATGCTACATGCAGTAAAATAACATTTCTAGTCTTTATGCCATGCCATAACCATTCTGTATCCATGTCATCATATCATGGAGCATATAATCATTCTGGTCAAAACTCAATCATGCAAGAGCCAAGGCATACATTGCATGGAGTTAACATCATCTGGGCATAAACATTCTCATGGCACATAAGCACACATAGCAAAAACACCAAATGCAGATCAACAAAATAATTGCAAGTTCACGCTACCTCAATTCCACGCTTAATGTTTCCTCCTTGTTTCCTTGCTTGAGATCCTCTTAGATTTCCAGAAAATTTTCTATCAACCATACAGTAAGGGTATGGTAAATTCCATATCCAGTATACCATTCTTTCTCAGTATAATGCTACCCTTGTGCCTTTCAATTTATAATTTCTGTATACCGTTCCTAACCTTTGACCTTAGTTTGACCAGGCCTTAATCCTCAATTAAGGTCTTGGAATTCTTCCTTAATCCATGATTAATCATGCTTTCTTGGTTAATCACTAACCCTTAATCCTTAATCCAATATTTAATTAAGGTCCTCAAGTCACATAGTCATTAGTACAACATAATCTTCTAAGATTAAGTCACTAATCCCTTATGGATTAACCATTAATTATTCTCTAATCAACATGATTAACCATTAATCATTCTCTAATCAACATGATTAACCATTAATCATTCTCTAATCAATATGATTAACCATTATTCATTCTCTAATCAACATGATTAACCATTAATTAATCATCCTTCAATTAGCATAACTAATCACTAATTACTAATTAATCAAGGTAGCTAACCTTAATTACTTACTAATCTTAAATCAAATAACATGATTAATCTTAGCTATCACTAAACCATAATTAATCAAGGTAATTAATCCTAATCTTCCTCAAATAAATAATTAACTAAAAATAATTAACACTTACGGAGGTAAACGTACCTTAATTAGCTCTTAGTCGGCGATTAGAGGTGTCTAACCTTGCTTTCTCCCTTTCTCTCTCTTCTTTCTTCCTTTCTCTCTCCTAGAACTCAAGAACACAACATTCCCTCTCATGCAAACCACTTTGGCCGAATTCTTCATGGAAGGGGGTATTTATAGGCTTTAACATTTCAAAATTCCAAAAATGCCCTTCGGGAAAAAGATGCGATCTCGGCCGTCCATTTTTTTCTACTTTACACATGGACAAATCTTAGGGCACACACCATAAGAAGTTGACACATGGATGGACACCTAATCACCATGTGATTTTCATGTGGAAATAAAATATTATTTTATTGTTTTGTCTCTTATTTCCCTTTATGCCCTTGAACAATTTGGAAAATTCCAACTTTGTCCTCCCCCTTTATTTTTGGCCGAAATATTACTCTTAATATTGGAAAAAAAATGACTCATCCAATAATCAGTGCAATCCACTGATTATTTGTGTATTTCCGATCCGATTTTCCAACAATCCTGTCCAATTTACTGTCACAAAATTTTGATTTCAACACCTCATTAAATTCCCCTCATTCCAAGGGTAATCCATGATTTTTCTCAAGTTTTACCTCCCTCTATAATTTTCTAAATTTTATTCTGTCAAAAATCACTATTCTACCGATAATAATTCGGTAATAAATATTCTTTAAGCTAACCTTTGTACATCCAAAGGTGGGAAGTAATTTTATAAATTAGGATAATATGTCACATAATTTATCCCTATTTTTCCTTGAATTTTTGAGGCTCTATATATTTTAAATAATGGAAATTGGCTAATTTTCCTCAATTAACCAAAAATTCTAATAATTACAAATAATCCCCTGATAAATTATTTTTAATCTTATATTCATCTTCTAAGCCTCAAACATTATTCTATACCCTCCTTTCTATTTTTCATGATTTTCTGAGAATTTTCAGGAATTTCGGACATTATTTCCAATATTGCCCTTTCTTGACCGATCTTTTCAAAAATGACCGTTATGTCCCTATCCTGATTTTTCCTCATAGCCTGGATCCTCTACCAGTCTACTATACTATTTGGCCTTAGTCAGTCTCAAGTCATTCATCAATTAGGATAAAATTATCAGGGTGTGACATCTGACAAAAGTCAATTCTTCACATCATAAATTCATTGTGGCTTTTTACTTGAAATAATCTTCCTCAAATCAAGTGATGAGTATATGATAATCTTAGAAACAATAAGTTGGAAAACATGGAATCAATCATCAGATATTCAGATATTCAGAAAGTAAGATGAAGTTACTTAATCGATGTCTTGATCGATAATCCTTTGATCGATCATATTATCGATTAATTATATGAAGAAAAGATATAGCAGATATATGCAATTATCGAATAGATTATGGATCATATGATGATTGAACAAATGATTGATAAATGATGAAGCATGTATGCAGTGAGCTTTAAATGGATTATGTAAGGATAATCTTTTTTAAGTTACGTTTGCCTTCGTATCCTTTTAATAGAGAGTTATGTGTAAAAGGAAGGCTGCGAAAAGCTTAAAGATAAAAAGATAAAAGATTTCGAAATCATCGTGAAATGCTGTTATGAAATGAACTTGTACAATGATCGAACACTTGTTGATCGATCAAGTTATCGATAAACAAAGTGTTATAGAAATAAATTTAAAGCAATAATTTTTGAACACATTATCGATAAATAGATGATGGATAACCTTATCGATAAACAATAAGTAAAAGTATATTCAGTGAAAACACAGGCTATGTAGGTTGATCGAATAGGTGATCGATTAATGAATGATCGATCAAGTGATCGATAAAGAGGTTTAATCCTGTAAAGTTAAAGAACTGATTTATCAATCACGTTATGTGAAAAATAAGGTAGACATGTAAGTGCGATGATCGATCATATTATTGATAATCAGATTATCGATCCCGTGATCGAAGAATCATGATTTAAAAACAATGTGCTAATTATCGATCACGTGATCGATAATTTGCTGATCGATCAGGTGATTGATAAGCTATTGAAATAATTACCTACATGTAGAGAGGGTTATGAAGCAATATTTGATCATATTATTGATAAATCACTTATCGACAAAGTGATCGATAAATGGTGACTAAGGCAAAACATAGAGTGAGTAAAGCGCATTACCATTTATCTGTCTTCTTATCGATGACCTATTTATCCATAACGTTAACCTTCTTTATCAATCAAGTGATCGATAAATACATTTATCCATAACATTATTTGAAAATCATTTATCCAACAGGTTATTGATAAAACCTTAATAATGCATATGAAGATAAAAGAAAAGAATTGAAGAGATAGTACCAGGAACTCGATAAAGTGATCGAGTATGTAGTTGCTTGATCAGGCTCGAGTAATATCTAATAATGGCTTTTTATTTCCTCATTTCTTCTAGTACTTTTACTCAATAACATGTTTAAGTAGCATGTTGCTTGAGAACTTAATCAATCAGTGTAGAACTTCTGGTCTTTGCCTCAATAAATTCGAATTCTGATTCAAGCAAAACGAAGGTCAACTTTGAGTGATCATAAATCTTCCAATTCAACTCTAAATTTTACAAATGACCTATCCCCAGAAAGCTCTTTGAGTATACCTTCTAATGCAACAAGAATCACCCCAAAATTCATTGTAGTTACAAAGTTATCTTCATCACAGTGACTGAAGACGTTAATCCTTACTGTAATGTTTCAAACACTATATCTCCCTTATATGAGACTATTTGAAGTTGATTTTGGTGTCTATGAACCTTATTCTGAGTCTAGTTTCATATGAATCAAGTTTCACCTCAAACGGATTTGTGGTTTAAGAGATATAGAGAAATACCGAACCTATGTCAGAGCTGAACGAAGAACAGAGCATAACAGAGTGTGTGTTTTATTGATAACTTGATCGATAAGTGGATGATCGATCGATAAATGCCCATGAAAATCACCTCTGAAGCTTATTTTCCATGTTTATATGAAGGGTGACTCAATATATGATTATATTACTTTCGGTTTGTGCATTTTAGCTTCCAATTGAGTCATTCAAACTTCTGATTGAGCATAGCAAGCTTTAACATCAAATCTATGAACTTGAATCTTGATATTTTCATTTGGTCTTGCAAGTTCTTCTTTTCTCAATCTCTCTTCTTCTTCCTCCTCTTGATCATTCTCCACACTCAAAGTTCAACATAATAACTTCTTTCTTTTCTTGAGGAAACTACATAAGATATTAAGTATGATAGTTAGTCAAAATGTGAGGTAAATAATTTATGCAAACTTTTTGCTCTATTATTTGACATTATCAAAACTAATCATATCTAACAAGATGAAAGCTCTCTGTCTCCCTAGGTCATGACATGAAACTTCTGAGGTCGCGACCTGGGCCCCCTAAGTCGTGACCTAACACTTTTGAGGTCACGACCTGAGTACATTAAGTGAAGATGTGTGTTTTGGAATAGGTTTCTGAGCTTCTACACCTAGGGGCAGCCACCACGAAAAAAGGAGTCTCCATTCTATAGATTTGCAAGGATAACAGCCTCCTCCATTCTCTCTTGAGCCTCTATTGATCTTATGCCCAAAACCTCTATTTTCCTTCATCTCTTCATCATTTTCTACATTTCTAAACCGATTAAATCACTTCAACCACCTTCTTCTCTATTTTTCCAACCTCATTTTTAGCTTTAACCATGGTTGTTTGCTCCTGGAGCGATTATGATCGATTTAAAGACATGAGAGGCTAAACCCTTAGCCTTTTGGTGATGGAGGACGAAGGTTAAGCTCAAGGATCTAATAGGGGAGTTATCGGTTTAATACTGTATTGATTCTGTTTAGAGATTTCTAGATTTAGGGATTTCTACATCTGTTTCAGATTCAATAAATTATTGTAAATCTTGTGTTTAGACTATTGAATGTATTTGGATTGGATGCTGTGAATGTTGGATCATTTATATATATCAGTTTTGAATCCTTGTATTCATTTATTTATCAGTGATCATTGGTGATTATTCTGTGTGCTTGGTATTCAATGATTGTCGATTGACTTTCTGAGGACATTTGCATCATCCATTCATCTACACTCTAAGTGGTTTCTAACAATGTTTTTAATAGATGTTAATTAACTTTGATTAAAGTAAGTTTTTATTAATTAAGACATTAGACCCAAGTGATTACTTGGGGTTTTCTGCAGACTTAGAGATTTTCTAAAACTCTCAAATCATTTTAAAGAGCAGTGATAGCTGACTTTCCATCATCAAGAGACTGTTTCATCATAATTCCCTTTTAACCCAAAACATCTCTTCGTTCAATTAAAATACCAAAAGCATTTAATCTTTTGCACTTTTTATTTATTGTACCATCTTAAACAGTTGAAACCCCTCTTTTTCTTTACCCAAATCATCATGTTTTTTATTACCAATTTAGACTAGGTTGTTTTCTAATAAAGCTCTCCTTGAGAAGAATGATTGGTTACACCCTATACTACATTATCTGGTGTAATCACTAATTCTGATGACCCTAAAGGTGACATCCCAGTCCGATCACATAACGTATTGATGAATTGCATCCTTCCTATCTCTACTCCAATACCCAATATTGGTTCTTAGAGGTGAGGATGGTTATTGTGACGATATAGAACACCGTGAAGAGACTCTTTCTAATACTAAGAAGAAAAAATGAGTTAGTATTAGAGAGTATTTTGCATATAGGTTGATGATAAGGGAAAATGAGATGTTAGCCATACTTCATGCAGAGAAGTTATTCCAACAATTCATAGTTGATGGTTATACCATGATAGAAGCTCAAAGGTTATTATGGGTCAGAACATACCAAAAGGAACTTAGGGCAGATCTGTATCAGGGATTGATAGATGCGCTATTAACTGGAGAAAGAAGTACACCATCTACAGGGAAACGTATAATTCTTCCATCTTCCTCCACTGTAGGGGCACGGTATATGGTTACCAACTATAAAGATGCAATGGCCATTTGTAGATGGGCAGGTTACCTGAGTATTTTCATTACATTTACATGTAATCTAGCTTGGCAAGAGGTCACACGATTGATAGAAAATGAATCATTATCTAGTGCTAACAGGCCAGAGATATTGTGTAGGGTTTTCCATATGAAGCTTAAAGCTCTTATGGATACAATCAAGAAGAAGAAGATTTTTGGTACTGTTATTATAGGTGCGTCAAATTTTTGTTCACTTCTTATTATAATGTAAAGATACTTTAATGATCTATTGCTTATTGCTTACTCATTTATTATTCATGCAGATGTTCATACGATTGAATTCCAAAAAAGAGGACTTCCACATGCACACATTTTGTTGTTCCTAAATCAACGTGATCAACCTAAATATCCAGAGGATGTGGATAAAGTAATCTCTGCAGAAATACCTAACTTAGATGAAGAACCACAGTTGTATGACTTAGTTAAGAGGTTCATGATACATGGCCTATACGGATGTTTAAACCCTAAGTCCTCTTGCATGAAGGATAATAAGTGCAGCAAGTATTTTGCCAAGAACTTTGTGGAATAGACTATTGTTGATGATGATGGATATCCTACATATAGGAGGAAAGATGATAGGAGGACAATTAAAGTCAAAGGCAATCCTCTGAACAATCGATTTATTGTGCCTTATAACCCCACATTGTCATCTATGTTTCAAACTCATATTAATGTTGAGAAGTGTAACCAGTCATCTGCAATCAAGTACTTATTCAAGTATATTAGTAAGGGAAATGATAGAGTTGTAGCATCTATTTATGAGAATGTTGGGGACAGATCTTTAGGCCAGCCGATTGACGAGATTCAACAGTATTACAACTTTAGGTATATCTCGGCTTGTGAGGCAGCTTGGCACATATTTGCCTTTGATATACACCACAAGTATCTAGCTGTTGAAAGGTTAAGCTTCCATTTACCTAACCAACAGTGTGTTGTTTATTCTAATGCTGATGATATTAAGGACCTACTTAATAAGCATTGTTTTTGTGAGTTAATGTTCCCTGCTTAGATGAAAATGAATCATGATAATGATTTGGCTAAAATTCTTACTTATTCTGAGTTTCCACAATTTTTTGTCTACCAAAGAAGCAAACGATGTTGGAAAATTAGAGAGAAGGGATTTGCCATAAGAAGGATTACTCATATACCTCCTTCATCTGGTGAACTTTACTATCTACGAATCCTCTTAACTAAGGTTAGAGGCCCTTCATCATTTGAAGAGATTAGAACAATGGATGGTGTTGTGCATTCCACTTTTAGAGCTGTGTGCTTTGCTCTTGGATTATTACATGATGATAGTGAATACATAAATACTATTAAGGAGGTGTCAGTTTGGGCATCTGGGAGATCATTACAAAAGATGTTTATTAGCATGCTTCTTTGCTCATCACTAAGTCGTCTTGATTTTGTTTAGAACCAAACTTCAAGAATATTATCTGAAGATTTATTATACATACCACATAGAGATCCTTTATCATCAAGTAAGACCTACATTCATCTCAACAATACTTGCCATATTTTCATAAAATTTGTAGGCATCAATGATTTGTTTGTACTAATTGTTCTTCCTTTCAATTTACATATTCTTACTTATCACTTTAGTGATATTTATGCAAGGGTACATATATCTATAAGTGAGAAGAAAGAAGCTGCCTTGAAAGAAATTGAATCATTGTTGCAAGAGAATAGGAAGACCTTGAATGACTTTCCCTTGCTTCCAAAACCAGCATCAATTAGTCCACTTGATCTTAGTAATCATCTCATTTTGCAAGAGCTTGGTTATGACCAAACATCCATGAAAGAAGAATCGAAACACTTTGATCAACTCATTAAATTCAGACCATAAACATATTTTTGACTCTATCATATCCTCTTTGAATTCAAATATTGGTTCATTCTTCTTTGTCTACGGTTATGGCGGAACAGGGAAGACATTTCTGTGGAATGCTTTGGCTTCTACTCTTCGAGCTAGAGGTGATATTGTTATTACTATTGCCTCTAGTGGCATCGCTGCCACATTATTACCATTTGGAAGGATAGCACATTCCAGGTATGCGATCCCTATACAAGTTAATGAAGACTCTGTGACGAGAGCCTTTTGTCGTTCGCTTTGGGGTTCTCACTCAAAAATAAATCCAAGCTATGCAGTATAATGCAAACTCGGGTCGTTTCACGCTTGGGAGCCTTAATTAATTACCTAAGTTAGACTAAATGCCATGCAAAGTAATGAAAAGGGGTTTTTGGGTTTTTAACATTTAATGAAATGTGCCAAAATTGAATGCAATGAAAACAAACCTAAGATACTATGTTTTTGGAGTTTTTAAGATAATAATGAAGTAATGGAAATGATTGATAGGAAATCTCTTGAAAATGGTTTTGATGGCAATCATAGTTCACTTAAATATTGGGAGTTTCAAAATCCATTAGGTTTTCTTAATAAGAACCTCATTAACTCAATGAGTCCAAAGCTTTCATTAATGAACTCATTAATGAAAACTTTGTTTAGCTTCCCTAATGTGTAAATTTGGAATGATCATGCAATTGGCTCAATGTAACACACAATCAACTCAGTACCGAAACATAACCATGCAAGATAGGAGAGAATCATGAGAGTTACAATAAGCATATATGCAACTACATATATTTAAGCACAATGTTCAACATCAATCAATCCAAATTACAAAAGTTAATCACTAACCAATGATTACAGAATTAATCAAAGTGTCTAACTAAGACTTTACAACTCCTATACCTAGGAAATTATAAACACATAGCTAGAAACTAAAGATTAAAACTAAAACTCCCCTTTGAAGCTTGGAAACTCATGCTACTCCACCATCTTCAAGAGTTGGAAAAGCTTAGCTCATCATAGCCTTGGAATCAGCTCCAACCAGAGGTAAATCTTCAGCCATAACAGTAAGGAGATAAAGGAAATGAAAGTGGATGAAGAAGAAGTACAGGAAAATGGAAGATGAAGGAGATAGAGATGGAGGATTAGGGTGGCTATCCCTTTATGTCTGACCTCACCCATACCCAAAATAGGGTTTCTAACCCGAAAATTACGTGTATGGGCCGGTTTCTGGAGGTGGGTAGGTCAGATTTTCTCGAAATGGTCGGGTTTGAAATTTGCTGATACAAGGGGTTCGCCGCGGTGAACCATAGCCGAGAGCTTTCCTTCTTGACGGACGATGTTCGCCGCGGCGAAAGCAGAAGTGTGCCGCGGCGAACTGAGGCAAAGGCTCCTCTCTTGCTTCTTGTGCCTTGATTTCTTCAATTCTGGCCCCAATCTCTAGTGTCCTACAATAAAAAGCAACAAATTGAAGTATCAATTCTCCTAGAAATCAATTGAATACAATTAATAACCAATTATGACAATTTTATCCTCAAAAAGACACTAACTTAAAGTAAGGACTCTTAATCTAAATTAAGCACAATTATCATTAAAAAGGGCCAGAAAATACCACAAAATCATGGATAATGTAATGAAAAGATAATAATAACTTAGGCTCAATCACTCTGTTTGCAATATAACACAAAATTCTGCCTTAGCTAATTTGATTGTACAGACAAAGTTAATTATATGGGATGAGGCTCCCATGGTGCAACGTTATTGCATCGAAGCATTTGATCGTACATTGAGAGATATTATGCATGCTAATTTCCCATTCGGTGGGAAGTCAATTGTGATGGGTGGTGATTTCCATTAAATACTCCCCATCATACCTAAAGGTTCCAGAGCTGACATAGTAAATGCATGCGTAACTTCTTCATATCTGTCGGACTATTACACCATTTTTACGTTGACGAAGAACATGTGCTTATCATTTGTTTCTTCCATCAAAGAACAAAAGGACTTGTAACATTTCTCAAAGTGGCTTCTAGATGTGGGAGATGGTAATCTTGGTATGCCTCACAATAGCATAGCTGAAATTAAAATCCCTGATGATCTTTTAATCACTAATTATGATGATCCTGTTGGTGTTATTATATCTACCATTTACCCTAATCTCTTATAGAATTTATCAATTTTTGATTATTTCAATGAAAGGGCTATCCTTGCACCCACAATTGAGGTTGTAAACTAGGTAAATGACTATATGTGTTCTCTTCTACCTGGCAAACATGTTGAGTACCTGAGTTGTGATTTTGTTTGCAAATCATTCAACAATAATGATTGCTTTGAAGATTTGTACACGACTAACTTCTTAAACACTATTAATAGTTCTGGTATGCCATTGTATAAATTGTCCTTGAAAGTAGGAACAATGGTGATGCTACTTAGAAACACTAACCAAGCATCAGGGTTGTGTAATGGAACTAGGTTGCGTGTAACAAAACTTGGCAAGTCTGTCATTGAAGCAATAATATTGAATGGTTCTAAACCTAACCAGAAAGTGTTGATCCATCGTATGGACATGAATCCCTTTGAAAGTCGTTTACCTTTTTGGATGACAAGGAGACAGTTCCCAATCACTTTGTCATTTGCAATGACAATAAATAAGAGTCAAGGGCAATCGTTACATTATGTGGGATTTATCTACCGAAACCTGTATTCTCACATGGTCACTTATACGTTGCCCTATCCAAGGTTAGGAGTATGGGTGGTCTGAAGATTCTTGTACACAAAGATGTTTCCAGTACGAGTAACTTCACTAAGAAAGTAGTGTTCAGGGAGGTTTTTCAAAATGTGGATCTAAGCATGCAGATTTAAAATTAATTGAGGTGGCAATCTTATTTGTGGTTCATATTCATGTTGAATTCATCATCATTTGTAAAGGGTATATTTTTATTGTACATGCATTAGCTGTCTCCTTAGATGTATCGTCCATCATTGAACTCTTTTTTTCATAGTTATTGTTGCCAGTACCAGCATCCTTTTGTCAACTAGCTACTCCGTGTTGATGCATTGCTGTCCCAAAAATGTCTAGTAATGACTATTTCACGTTATGCAATTGTTACTACAACATATATGGTTTAATATGGATAATAATATAACTTTGTTGCTCATTCCTGAACCACATCGTTTTAAAACTACACATAATTCTTCTTGCATCTTTTTGTTGGTAAAAAAATCAATATTTATGGTAGAATTCATTTTGTTGCCAGATTATGTCTTAGTTGCTTCTTGAAGGGAAAGAAGGATTGATGATTTTTTTAAAACTAATAATGTTGTTTAATTTGGTAGTTGCTGTTGATGAATACTGTAATACAATGATACTAGGTCTTGGATTATTTATTATAGTTTGAGTGAATGGGAAGTATTAAATGAAATATAATTCTTTTTATGGTTACTATTTATGAGTTGAAGTTTGTATAAGCTTTGATTGAAAGGGAGGAAACCGGTTCTTCAATTGGCAAATTTGGATTCATTTATTTTCACCAAAAAATTTGGAATGATTTGTTTGAGTGCCATTCTCTAGGCATTGGTTGTAATGGTCTTCAGTTAAGAATTGAGTGACAGAGATTCTAATATGTTTTGAGAATTTATTTTATTGGAGTTAATTAGTTCTGCGCAATGTGTGGGGGAGATTATGCTAGTTAAAAATATGTTTAAATGTTCAAAGTTGATTAGTTCTTACATTTGTAATTTTTTTTAATAATTTTTGTATATTTTATTTCAAATTTTGTCAAATTTTTATAAAATAATTTGTTAATGTATGACATGAATATACTATTAATGTTATGTAATAATAAATAAAGATGATGGCATGTAAAACTAAATAGGGCTGGTAAAACGGGCCAACCTGCGGGTTACGGGTTATTTGGGTCGAGCTCAAAAGGCCCGTTTTCTGGCGGGTTGGTATTTTGCCAACCCTAACCCACCAAAGTGGGTTGGCAGGTCAACCCACTAACCCGCCAGATTTTTTTTTAAAATTTTTTTCTTATAAATAATCAAAAATTTAAACAAAAATCAGAAATGATTTAAAGTATTCCAAGCATTCACACAAAATTACAACACATTAAAACACAAAATATACAATTGTCTAAAGTTCAAACTCCAAACATGATAAAACACAAGTTCAAACATAAATTTTTCCTACCTTTCCAGCCCACCTCCTAATATTTTAATATATATAAAAATTAAAAAAAAAATTGGTTGACCTGTCGCGGGCTCGGGTTGTGGCAGTACGGGCTCATATTTTTTAGGCGGTGGCAAGTTGACCAAAGGCCAACCTTAACCCGCCTCTTTTGGCGGGTTGGCGGGGTCTAACCCATATTACCAGCTCTAAAACTAAACATGGTAATATATAGGAATGAATTATGAAATGTTGGCATGATTATGACATAAGAAATAAATGAACATAAATTATTAATTTTAGTAAGGGGGATAAGTTATCCCTAAATGAACCATGAAATTGTGATAGAGTGAAGGTGAGGCAAACGATAGAATTTGCCCATAAAATTTGATATGCTTAGAGTACACATCCTGAGTTTTAAAACTATAGTAGATCAATTAAAATGAATTTGTGTTTTAAGAGTTATGATTGCTCAAAATTAGGGCAGAGAAACTAGAAAATATAGTTTTTGTCAAATGAACAGTAAATTTCTAGAAATTAACTGTATGAATTGGTAAGGATTGAGTCTAGATTAATATTTTATCCTCTATAGAGAATTAAAAGAGATTCAATTGAAATTTTGAACCACTTCAATATGATTTTTCTATAATTAGCTATGAATTTTCAAAGTTGGATCGAAAATCTAAAATTTACCAGTAAATAGTAACTGAGTAATTAAACGCAAATTTTCAATTTACGGGTATGTTTTCTGAACTACTTGAACCGTAACAATTCTGAACGTTTCACTTGAGCTCTCCCTTGCTCAATAATAATACCTATTTAACATTAAGAATAATGTCATTTCCAATCAATAACACCATCCCATTAAACAATTCTCTCTAAAACCCTACCCCTTTAATCTTTAATTTAGGGTTTTAGCATCATCCTTCTTAACATAATTCCCATAGATGTTTTTCTACACCATTTTCATGTAGAATCCATATACGAACTTAGATTCATCAAAATCCAGCTCTTCCCTTCTTTTTCAATTTGGCTGATAAGTCCCCTGGGGTTCTAAAATTCTATTTTCAATTCTAATACTTCCAAACACATGTTCTCCGCATGCCCCTGCACAAATTCACCTTCTAAACTTATTGAAAGCATTAAAACAACAAAAATCAAACACTAGGATAACATACCAGCTTGGCCAAATAGTGTCTAAAAATTACATAAGTTGAAATCTTTCAAATAACAAGGTTTAATCATCAGTAAACAACCATTTTCTATCCCTTGATCCAGATATCAACCTAGTATGAATCATATTCCATCAAGAGACATTTCATGTAGCACCGATACTTAGGGTTTCTAACCATCAAACTCCATCAAAACTAAGTTTAAAACCCTGAATCTATTGGAAATCATGCTTTACCTTGATTAAAGACTTGAAATCACTTGGATTTGTCTTGTTCTTTCTTTCCTCCTCCTTCTCTCCCTCTTAGCCAAAATGTTTTGCCCTCCTCAGCTCTTAGAATAACTGAAAAGAGTGACTCAAGAGGAGAGGAGATAGTACATATAGACTTGTCTTAGCATTGGTTATGTGTTAACTCATTTTACCATTGCTTTTTACTATAGGACACTTGGCTCCCTCTTGTCTTTTCTTCCCTTCACAACACGTCATTTGCCCCCTTAGGTGTTCTCCAAATTGAATGAAGCTGCTACCTTATGGGACACATAAGCACCCATATGTTAAATGTTACACCTTAGTTCTAGGCTACCTTAAGGTCCATTTCATGTCAATTGGGACCACTTTGGATGATCTTAGCTTTAGGAAAAACGAATCTAGAATGTTATAACGCAGTTACTGGTCATTTAGTAATTCTAGAGTTATTGTCTAACTTTGAAAATTTATAACTAATTCTAGAAAAATTAAAACTGAGTGGTTCCAAATTCTACTCAAAGCTCTTTAATTTCTTTTTAAAGGAAAAATACTCTTAAGAACCAATTCGGTGTGAAACAGTGCTAGAATTGTATGGAAATTTCTACTATCTCATTGGTCAAAAACTGTTTACAGATTTTAAACCCTAATTTGAAAAATTACCATAATTCATACACATAGCCAAATGAAGTGTTCTACTAATATATTTAAAGCTTAAGATGTTAGTTTTAATCATGCTAAATTTCAAAATTTAATATGAACAAAAACTTTGTCAAATTATAGCTATAAGATCATAGCTTGAAGGGTCTGTTGAGTTTAAGTGTTTTGATGATAACAAATTAAGTTTCTAAGTAATTCTGAATATCTATGATATTAATCGATCAACTATTCGACTGATAGTTAATCAAACTTGTGTCAGATAACTGGTAGTTCTTTTTGAATCAAATATTATGGTTTAAATGTGTTGATCAGTCATGTGATCGATCATTGATAACACTAGTTGAGTGTAAGTTGTTGCAGTAAATTATCAATCATTTAATTGATAATTTATTGATTGATAAGCTATCAAGAAAAGTTATAAACTATCCCTAGTATAACATAAGGCCGTATACGATTTGAAACAAGCACCTAGAGCGTGATATGAACAACTTAGCACTTTTCTGATAGAAAAAGGTTTTGAACGAGGCAAAGTAGACGCAACACTCTTTATCAAAAGAAATAAGAAAGAGCTTTTAATTGTTCAAATTTATGTAGATGAAATTATATTCGATGCTACTAATGAAGATCTTTGCCAAGAGTTTTCTAAGTTAATGTAGGGTGAATTCGAGATGTCAATGATGGGAGAATTGACTTTCTTCCTAGGGTTGCAAATCAAACAGAGGAAGAATGAGATTTTCATATCTCAGACAAGTATCTCAAGGAACTTTTAAAGAAGTATGGTTTGGAGCAGGCAAAGAGTGTAAAGACTCCTATGGCTCAACCATATCTCTAGCCGTTGATAAGAAAGGCAAAAATGTGAATCTGGCCAAGTATAGAGGAATGATTAGATCACTACTCTACCTCACAGTAAGCAGACCAGACGTTCAGTTTAGTGTGGGAATGTGTGCCAAATATCAATCAGCTCCCAAGGAATCACATGAAAAAGCCGTCAAGAGAATTCTCAGATATCTTGTTAGAACACCAAATTTGGGAATATGGTATCCAAAAAAAAGGAGTAGAATATCTAATGGGATATTTAGATGCTGATCATGAAGGATACAAAACAGACAAAAAAAGCACCAGTAGACAATGCCAATTCCTGGGAGGATGCCTTATTTCGTGGTCTAGCAAGAAATAAAACACTGTGGCTATATCCTCTAGAGAATCAAAATATGTTTCCATTGCTAGCTGTTGTGTTCATATTCTATGGTTAAAGCTGCAAGTACAACATTTAGGAATCAAGTTGAATGAAATCCTAATCCTGTGTGATAACATGAGCACAATCAGCCTGTTTAAGAATCTAGTTCATCATGCTTGAACTAAGCATATTGATATTCAACATCACTTCATATAGGATCATGTTCAAAAGAAAGATGTGAAAGTTTAATTCATTCCCATTGAATATTATATCACAGACATATTCACAAAGCCTCTCAACTAACAGAAATTCAATTACTTCATAAGAGAATTGGGAATGGTAAATTCCAATGAGTTGTAAGAAATTCTATATTACTTCTTTATTTTCAGTATTCAAATTTAAAGTTTTGATGATTAGAAAGCTAACTTAAGCATCAGAATTGATAGAAATTTGTTTTGCAGGAAACTCTGTTTTGATGCTGAAAAATAGAGGTGAACAAAGTAGGGATTGTTTGATAAAGACATCAAAGATTTTGCTTCAAAAATAACTCAATTTATTGATCAACTGATTGATAATTGCAAGTTATTGATCAATTTATCGATCAACTAGAGTATATGGAAGCAGAATGGGAATGACAAGGAACTGATTATGGATAACCTGATCCATCACTCAATTTTTAAACAAATGATCGATCAACAGCAAAAAGAAAACTCAAGCGTCAATCAGGAAGGCAGTCAAAAAGGGTAAGATTTATCGATCAATTAATTGAACAGTGATTAATCGATCACGTGATCGATAAACTTTGACAGGTACGACTTTTTATTGTAAAATTATCGATAACATAATCGATCACTGCTTGTTTGATAATATAATCGATAATTGCTCTTATGTTCTTGCTTGTTCTTTATTTTTATCAATCACTTGATTGATCATGACTTGATCAATAACCTGATCGATCATTATGGGTAGTTTTAAGTTTAGGATTTGAAATTCCCTCATCGATTACAGAACCCTAACTTGGTAAACTGTTATCCCTATTTCCTAGCAACAGTCAAAAACCGTCCTGGTCCATTATATTTCCCTCAAAGCTTCTTCTGAAATTGCTTTTCTAACACTCTCAATCACTCCAAACCTACTCAAACTCAGAAATCACCTAACATCTCTCTAAAATCATCAAAAAGGGGGAGAATATTGAGTTTAAGTGTTTTGATGATAACAAATTAAGTTTCTAAATAATTCTGAATATATGTGATATTAATCAATCAATTATTCGATCAATAGTTAATTGAACTGTGTTAGATAACTGTTAGTTCTTTTTGAATCAAATACTGTAGTTTAAATGTGTTGATCGATCATGTGATCAATTATTGATAACATTGGTTGAGTGTAAGTTGTTGTAACAAATTATCGATCATTTAATCAATAATTTATTGATTGATAAGCTATCAAAAAAGTTATAAACTACCCCGAGTATAACATAATGATTATTGATCACCTGATCGATCAAGAGGTAATAGATAATGACTAAGATAACTGGTAAAGTTTCCTTGACTTAATTACTATGTTGAATAGTTTTGTATTATCTATCACTTTATCAATCATTATTTTATTGATAACTTGTTTGAACATCGTGTGTCAAATCATTTCTGGTTAATCAATAATGTGTTCTATCAAAGTATTCTGAGTTATTTTGCTAAACATGTTTTTTTTTCATAGTTCATATCGATCAATTGATCGATCATCCTTTTATCGATAATGTGATCAATCATCATTATAGTCTTGCATCATATCACGTGTTCGATCAAAGCCTTACTTTGGTATTTTCTAAAACAAGCTTTTCACAGTCATTAATTGATCACTTAATCGATTATCTATTAATCGATCATTTAATCGATTATCAACTTATCTTTGTGCACAATTGTCAAAATATTCTTTGAACTACTTTTTTGATCACTTGTTTGATCAATCTTTTATAGCTAAAGTGTTTGATCATCTTACTTTAAGAATAGTGTCCACACAAGCTTAGTTTTATCAATCAGCTGTATGATCAAGCGTTTATTGATTATCTATTCAGCCAATGCATCAATTCTTTACTTAAACAATTTTCTCGATAGAGTTCATTAATATTCATTAGTTTACCCCCACCTATTTGAATAATTGGTCTCAATTCGGGAGGAAGAACTGGTAATAGACATAGCTCTGTTTGCCAAGCAGAGTCTCGTGAAATCTTCCCTCTTTGCCCTCAATTAATCTTTCATAAAACGTAATTTCATTTTATCTTTAGACTTTTCTCAGCCTTATTTAATCATTTAATTCTCTCTTGAAAAGATATAAAGGCATACAAATTTGGAGGAAATAAGTTTTGTACTGAACTCGGAAGTATTTCTATTTATAACAACAGTTTAGTTATATTTCATCATTTATCGATCACTTGTTCTATCATTGTTTGATCTATAATTTACTCGATAAATGCATATATTTGTTGAATCTATCTCTTTGTTAATTAATTGATAATATGATCAATCAAAAGATTATCGATCAAGACATTGATGAAGTAAGTTCAGTTTACTTTTTAATTAGTATCTAATGATTGATTCCATGTTTTTCCAACTATTGTATCAATACCAAGAATCATTACTTCTTTTGTTACCCATTCCTATTTCCTTGAAAAAGAAAACTTACTTGTGCCAAGAGGCTTTTGCAGATTATGAAGCGCAATGGTTATTTCATAGCCCTTAACCTACTGTGTCAGAACCATTAATGGCGAACTACCGTTGTAACTGCCGAACATATACAAGCGATCTTCCTATAGCTAGAAGCTCTTTTGTCTAGCAGATAACTAAAATACTCTAACTATAAAAGGCACAAAGATCATTAAATGAGGGATTTGAATACGCGAGCTACCGTCTGCTGAAATTACTGTTGCATTCAATACTTTGTTTTACTAAACTTCAGTGTTTATCATTCATATGCTCTGTAAGAGAGTTTGATATATCTTTCTTTACTCAATTCTGAGAGTAACTCAAGAGTGTGGACTCTTGAGGGGATTATAACCTCACGGGTAATAAGGGAGAGTGATTGAGAGATTCAATCACTATATTGAGGCACTAAGAGCCTGTTCAATCTTGGAGATTTAGTGAAAATCTCAGAGGAGCTCTGAGGACTGGACGTAATTGAAGTGGTTGAGACCAAACCAATATAATCTTTGTGTTTTCATTCTTCGGTGAAACCTTCCAAACTCATCTCCACTGTTTTATCTATTCAATTATTTTATTTGATTAAATTTTTTATACATCACCCAATTCACCCTTCTCTTGGATGAAACTGCTGCTAACAGGGTCTACAACATCCATGCATATATTTATTTACATTGTCAAAAGTCGAGGAAGATTAACAAATAAGAATCATTTTTCCACCACTTTCTTCTTCCTCCTTGATGGTTCAGCCCCTAGAAAATTTATTTGCATTTGGAAGGAATGGGATTTTATTGAAATCCCAATAGCAAGAGAAATCAACCATAATGTCAAATATACACTATCTTCAAGCATTTCAACATTTGCTTTTTTTCTTTCGACCAACAAGCATTTCAACATTTGCTATCATTAGGGAAATAGTATTTTCTCATACTTAAGGCAATTTCTAACATGCAATATAGCCAAGGGATTTCAATGCAAGGAGTAGCTACATATCCATTATAAAACAATCATTATAGTTCAACCACATAATAGCAATCATCCATGCATCACAATCAATTCAATATCAATATTAAAGTTAATTAAATCTCGTTACCTTGATCTAAGTGCACTGTTGCTCTTTGGTCTTGATCCTTTCCACCACAAATGTCAAACCCTAATATCACATTACAAAGAGGTAACCATATTACAACTTAAACTACGGTAAGACTTTTTGATCAATCTCAAGCAAAACCCTTAACCCTTAATTCTTGAATTTTGGAGCTTTATTTCCATTTACATAAAAATTATCCTTTTAGGTCAATTCTAAATAATTTTTCATGTAGATTCCAAATATGAGCTCGGATTCATCAAAATAAAATTCCTTCCCCTCCAAACAGTGTTGGCCGAGAGGCATGATTTAAAAATCCTAAATCTCCAACTTCAATTCCAATGCTTCCAAAGCTTGTCCTTTAGGTTTACCTACACCATTTTCCATTTTAAACCCAATGAAAGAATTAAAACTCACAAAATCACATCCTAGGGTACATTTCCAGATTTGGCTGAATAGTACCTTCAATTTCCATATCATACAATTTTTTCAATTTTAATGCAATATCACTTAAATCAAAGCTATAATCAATGACTTTAACCTAGGTTTAACATCAAAATCTTCCTCCCTCATTCATGACTCAATTCAGCCAGCTCTTTCCCTTAGAGAAATCAACATTTTTTAATGATCAAACTCAAGAAAACATAGCATAATACAAGATAGAACCTTAAACTAACCTTATGTTCAAGCTTGTGTCCCAAAGTAGATGGTTTCTCCTTGCTTGATCTTCAAGAAAGCAAATTGCAAGAGGTTCTCCTATGTTGGATGAAATGTGTGTGAGTGGGGAGGAGTTGGCTATTTATAAGCCAAGCTCTAACTACTTGCCCTCTAAGATTAATCTAATTACAAAGCTTATGTGTCAAAAACCTATGCCATCTTACCATAATTAACATGTTTTATTTAATTCCAAACTAAATTGAATTTTCAAAGTCAAAATCCTCTTTATTCATAGCTTGACAAGTGGCACATTTTTAGCCAAATAAAGACAAGAGTGTACTTTTATGCTTTATCAATACACTTTGCATTGAAATAAATTCTTATTCCATAATTACAGTATCCTGGGCATCTTAATTATTTTCTATTAGATCTATAATACATTCTTATCATTTTTTCCTTCCCAAAATGCCCTCCTTTGTTACCATCACAATTTTTCTATTAATGGTAAATAAGAAAACCAATTAAATTATCATGCTAACTTCTTTACTCAGGAAGAGATTTCTGGAGTTTCTAAACTCATAAAAGACTTCTGTCTATTTCATAATCTCTTATTAACTCTAGGAAAACCCTGTAAATTTTCTTGGGATTTAGTTATCCTCAAAAGTGTTTATTTGGAATTTTCCAAATAAAAACCCCAATTTGGCTTAATTGGTTGTTAAATTCCTTTATAATTGTACTAGGGGTAAACTGGGCACAAGACCACTTATAAAATATCATATAGTACCCAAGATATATTATCTTTATTTTTTCTCAATTTTCTGAGGCTCTAAAGTATTTTCAATAATTAATTTTTGACCAATTTTTCTTAATTAGTCAAACCTCCATAATTACTGAAAATTCAATAATAATTATTTTTCATCGTATTTTTGAGTTTTGATACTAGTACACTATCTAGGGAATTTTTCCCTAATTTCTATAATTATCTGCTAAGTTTTTGGAAAATTTCATATTTTCTAAAATTACATAAACTTGCTTGTAACTTTTGAAAATTGCACTTTTTCCCTGACACTAACTTAACCTTAAGAATTGTGTCATCTCATTTCTTCCTACTGTCTTGGCCTTTAAGTGTTTGGAAACATCCTTACTCTTATTTATCAAATTATTAGATGTGACATAAAAATCTTCATATTTTATTCATAATTCTAATATTCCAATTATATCCATCAACAAATTGTATTATTCCACTTTGGTCTTCTCCCTCCTCAAATGGCACTATTTAGGTCAGAAAAATGGGAGAAAATTTAGGCTCACCAAGCTTATAGTTATTACATTGTATAATTTCATGATATCATTAAAATTTTTCTCGGATGCTGTTAAATTCACTATCTCCAAAAATTTATTTCCTTGCCCCAATAGCTTTTGATGAGTACAGGTTCTCTTAATTGCCTTAGATTTTATTTTGCCTAAAACCCGTTCAATTAAATTTTTCCTGAAATCAGCCTTTTACAGATATAATTCCAACTTAAAATAATTTAAAGCTAACCATTGCATCTATAGAGATTGAAAACAATTTTAAAATTCATAATAACTTCTCAAATAATTTTTTTTAATTTTTTCCTAAATTATTGAGGCCCCTATATATTTTAAATAATTTAATTTTGCCAATTTTCTCATAATTAGCCATAATTCCAAGAAAATACAAAAAATTTCAAAATAAATTATTTTCATATTATTTTTATCTTTCATGTCTCAAATACTACTCTATGAACTTTTTTCTATTGTTCATAATTTTCTGAGAATTTTTTAGAGTTTTGGGTATACTTTTCCACTCTGTTCAATATTGACTGGATATTTTAAAAATAACAATCTGGTCCCCGTTCTGGTTTTAGTTCAAAAGTTGTATTGTCTCTCTATTAACTACCCTGATTGACCCATGGTTTATTTTATATTCCTTATTTTTAGGGTTAAAATGAACATGACGTGACACACACTACCCTAGAGTTTTAGATTTCAAACTAAGAAAGATGTGCAACTATTGTAAAATTATTCCCTATATTTACCCACTGAGTATGGTAAATAAGTCTTTTAATTTCACTTATCTAAATCAAGATGACTACCTACTCCTAGCCAGAATCATCAACAAAGACATAATCAACATTAGCGAATTGATTTATAATTAGATAAGGACTTTACTTGATAGCAAATCCAAGCACACCCGTATGCCTTACCCTCAATTAATATCCTATATCTTAAACCTCCAGAATGTGAAGCGCTTGCAACCTGATGATAAAGAGGTTAAAATCTCAAAATTTGAAGTTGCGCTATGCATGTCAGGTTGCCTTTCACCCTTGCCTAGGGAAGACTAGCCAAAGACAAACAGAAGTACCCGGTCGTGGGCACATCATGTGGAAATGATGAAGCTCATTTGTCTATAACTCTAGAGCAATCCTCTAGTCTATCATTTTGGGAACCTCCATCCAGAAGCTTCTAAGAAATCAATTTCAAGTCTTTGAGACAAGGGTATACAAAACGAGACAGGGAATGGCTACTTTGTGTGATAGCAAGATCAATATTTTGGGAGTATTGATGGTAATATTCAAGGAAGAGATGAACATGTTATAAGCTAGTTTGAACTCAAGGGTTGATAGCTTGGAGAAGAAGATCTTGAGTAGTTTGGATTCTATCGAGCAACATTTGGCTTCTCTGGCTTAGAGACAGGCTTTCCCTTTTTCAAATCCACCCTTTTTTCTTAAGCCATCTTTTTCTTGCAATGATTTCTTTCCTAATCACTCTCCTTTAATTCTAGTTTCCACTACTATCACCTTTGAGCCTTCTTCCATACCTCTACCACCTATTTCTCATATTCTTTCACTATCCTCTCATATTTCCCTGTCTCACTTTCTCCTGCTATCTGTACCTCTTCACCTTTCATTATCTTCGTACTATAACCGTCTAAAGCCCTTTCACATATCCTACTATCTACCTTTGACCAACCTTTGTCTCCAATCCCTTTGGCCCCCTACTACTATATACAAGGGGAAGATCATGCTAAATAATACGTGGCGGTTATTCTTGTAACCATCATGTATTTAATTCTAATAGATCACAGTTGTTTTCTCTAACCGTCTTCTTTTCTGGTCACCAATAAAATGATTTTGGAAACACAAAGAGGATGATTTTTCAGAAAAACCACGATGTATTGCCTCTACACCCTCTTTCCTCAAACTGTGAAATTACGTAAATAATGATTATACAGCTATAGTGAGTGGCTATTCATCTCTAACTCCCAAGGATCATTATGATGATATAACCGATGGCCATTGAAGGGATGTTTCATACTATTTAAACCCCTTACCCTGACTCCTTTTTATACCAAAAATCTCTCTCTCTCTCTCTCTCTGCGCCATGGTTTGATGGCAGCACCCTCAAGCCATGTGTCCCCTATACTAAGAACCTCCCTTTTTACTCCCTGCTCCACCTCCACCTTCCCCTTCCTTCATCCCTACCACCTTCGCCATCTCCTATATCTCCTCTACCCCCACCATATCTTCCACCTTTGCTAGGAGGCCTTTCTCCCTCACCCACTAGAAAACCTGCTTAGGCGAGTCACATGCCTGAACAAAGGGATGCATAGGCTCACCCTCTATGTCCACGACCACTATTGGAAGTTCAATCTCGTCCTACAATGAGACAACGTTGACTATGACCTAACTTCTGACGCGTCCCTCTATCCTTCGCCAAAGACTTCGAGGAGGAGGAGCTATAAATATATATATATATATATATATGAACTTAGTTTTTCTTTTCTCTTTTGAAGCTTTTTAGTTCCTTTTTTAGTTGGCCTATTTTAGAAGGGGCTTGAGCCCTTTATATAATATATATAATATAAAAAAATTAAAAAGAAAAATACGTGTCAGTTATTTAAGTATTACAGACACTTAATGAGGAAAGTTATATTTTTTAAATTGATAATAATTAGCGTGATCGTTTTCTAAAAAAGATAGTCGTATAAATATGTCTTAGTTTATAAATAGATAGACCAAATAGGTGTTGGTTATTTAGGAAAGATCATCATATATCACTACAAAAAAACAGACAATTAGCGATGGAATTTAATTCTGTCGCTAAAACGTTTTGTGACGGAAATCAGCGACGGAATTCCATCGCTAAAACTTTTGTCGCTAATTAATTTGCGACGGATTATGAGATTCCGTCGCAAATTTAGCCACGGAATTTGTGATGGAAAATTCCGTCGCTGATTAGCGATGGAAAATTCCGTCGCAAAAATATGATATTTCGTCGCAAATATCGGGATAGTGCATTCCAACTCTACGACGGATTTTCGACGGAATTTCCGTCGCAAACTTTGCGACGGATTTGCGACGGAATTTCCGTCGCTACTTTGCGTCAAAAATTTTATAGATTTGCGATGGAACATGTACCACGGATTTGCGACGGAATTTCCGTCGCAAATCTTCAGACGGAAATTCCGTCGCAAATCCGTCAGAATTTTTTTTTTTTTGCCAACGTTTTCTTTCGTCAAAAAATTTTTTTGGTAGCTTTTTCTAAAAATAATTTATAGGGATAGGAATAAATTTTTAAAATGTTAATCAAATCAAATTTTTTTATAAAAACCAACATGAATTAAAGATAATATGAAGTACAATAAATTGTCTAAAATTTAAAAACATAACAACTGAATAAAAAAGAAATATCAGAAGTCTGTTCTATAAATACAAATAGACACAACTAATGTCTCAACAGTCATTTCCTGCACTATCTTGGTCAGATGGCCGGATATTTTGTTCTCAAGTTCCTTGAGCCTGGACAAGATTGTATCTTTAAGATTTTGATTCTCTTGGCGAATCTCCCGATTCTGTTGCATAATCTCTTGATTCTGTTGCCTAAGCTCTTGCACCCTATTTTGCAATTCGGACTCAAATTCTGGATGGAGTCCTGTGTTGTTGATAGAAGAAGAAGACACATGAGAGGAAGAGCCAATGTCTTTACCCTCAGATCCTAACCCATAGAAGCGGCCCTTCTTATTTTTACCACCAGTAACCTCAAACCATATATTAATGTCTTCAAGATCATTTGATTGCACACTTTGAGAAGTTGCATCAAAATTCATGGATGCCTTCCGCCTCATATAATCATCCTATAATAAAGCAGTGTTATTTGACAAAGTTTGAATAATGCATAAAAGTATATAAACCAAATAATTATAGAATAATTAGATAGCAAAACCAATTATCGCAATTTTAAGGAAATCTATCAACTCATGCTGAGAAAAAATAATTCACCCAAAACATTAAAATAAATCAAAACATTATATATGAAGGAACATAAACTTCAAAATTGGTTTGTATAACCTTTATTGTTGGCCCCAAAAAACTGAAAAGCACTAAAACCAATCAGCAATCATTCTTCCCTTTCTTTTTTTGGTACGAAAGAGGGATTAAATCCCAGGCCCCCTCTGTACGCAAAGCCTCCCAGATCATCTGGGCACACATCAAAATAAGCACAAGTATTGATATCTTTTGTTGCAAGACGTCAAGGGGATTAATGCGAGGATTTTGAAGTTTGGGCCTTCCATTGGGCGTGTATATCTTGGAGCAATCCCCGTCTGGCCTGTGCGCATTACCCTTTGATGATCACAGGGGAGCTTCTCTCCCCTTTTGTTTTTTTTTTTTTTTAATCTTTCCTTTTGTAACCATAAATTTAATTTTTTAAAAAATGTAAAAGCAATCTTATAAATATTACAGCAGTTCCGAGAAGGAAAAAAGAACATACACTTATATAGTAGGCTGACTTTAGATCACAGTTTTATGACATTTGAATTCCTCATGGTCAAAAGAAAAATACTGCTAGATTCTAAATATAAGATTTAATTTATAGTTTGAACTGTAAATTAAATATTATATTTAGGACCAGATATGGCATTCTGATGTAAATCGTATTCTGGTATATCATAAGCACAATCGAAATTACAACCTCCCACTTACTAGGCTTCAATCTTTTGCAGTGCTTCCAATTATAAGAAAGTTTTCATACCATTAGTGACATGAGATTACTAAGATGTTTATTCTCATGTATACAATTAACTCAACCACGGTTCAAAATTAAATTTCAGAATTATGACACCATTCAAATCATCCCCCAATATATTTTGATTAATCAGAATTATGACACCATTCTTCCATCCAAATGACCCAATATATTTTGATCTTTGCTCATTTTTCAAATAACTTTGCTTCCAGTTACTTCAACAACTTCAACAAGAATTGGATATTAAAAGTAACAAATGACCAACTCTTTTGAAATGTGATAAGAATAGTTTTAAGATTTTGAACATTTTTCAATGATAACTTTTCAATCAGTAATGACTTATTTTCAATCAAATTAGTTAATGAAAAAGACATCAATCAACAATGTCATGTTCAATCACCTAATTATCCAAATTATTTTGGTGTTTCAACTTCACAACAAGATTTGTCACAAAAAAAAACATATTTAAAAAGACTCACACTATAACTAGTTAGGTCCCCGGCCATCAGCACAATTCCATTTCAGTAACTCAATATGACAAGCATATTAAACAAAGACTCACACTACAACTAGTCAAGCCTCCGGCCGTCAGCACAATTCCATTTCAGTAACCCAATATGACAAGCATATTAAACAAAGACTCACACTACAACTAGCCAGGCCTCCGGCCGTCAGCACAATTCTAGTAATCAAATATGAAAATTATATTAAATGAAGACTCACACTCCAATCAATTAAGCCTCCAGTCGCCAGCATAATCATAGTGATCCAATATGAAAAACATACTAGAAAATTGTCACTTACATAAACTGAAGCCGACCTCTGATCCACAAATTGTTTAGTTTTCTCATTGTAATGTGTCTTCTTAAACAATTCAAACATTGTAGGGTTTCTTCCCAGCTCCAAAGCCTGCAGTTTGGTTAAAAAATTGAAGGGTTTCTCATTATAATGATGATGTATCATGTAATGCATTATAAATAATGATTGCATTTGAAGATAAATCATTACCATCCTCCTCTTATGCTCACTAATAGGAATACTGCTTGCTTTGTGTTGAGTTCCTCCTGTGGAAGAAGCTCGATTGGCTTTAGCTATCTCAGACTTGGCCTTATAATCCTCTGATGTCCATATCTTCTCTAAATCATCCATCACACTTTCTAGAATCCAACCAGGCCTCGCATTTTTTTTAAACAAGTCATTCCTGACATTATGCATTGTATTTCTTAAGATTTCAGCACACTTTGCATTCCAGTTTCTTTTAATATCTTCTTCATGTTGTGGCAGCCACTTGTAATTTTTCTACATAAAGGAGAAGCAAAAAGAAGAAATCATACCATATCATAATGAGAAAAAAATAAAGACACAATAGAGATAAGATATACCGCCCATTCAGCAAACCACAATTGCTTATATGAAAGAGGTGTCGCTTTCCAACAATAACATGGATGGTCAAATTTCGCTTGAATTACAGGAAGAATATTTCGCACAGTAGCAACAGAAGGATTAAACCTAATAATCATTTTAAAAAAATTATTATAAATGAAAAATAACTTTAAGCCATTAAATGAAGATATCAAATAATGTAAATTTCAAGACTTACGTTTTTTTTTCAGGATATATCCATGTCTTACCATCCGAGGCATCACGACCCCATGGTGTCAACCTACTAGGAGCATCCTGTGGATTATGAGGTTGAGAGTATTCTATTCCAGGTGATGGCATTTGAGGAGATGTAGGCGATAATGAGGGTCTAGGTGGTAAAGGGACATCTGGAAGTCTAGTGGATGTTTCTGCCATAATAGGAGATGTTGCTGCCATATGAGGAAGAGAAAGATTTTGATAGTCTTGAGGCAATTGTGCAGATAATGGACTACTCAATTGCTCTCTACCATGCTTTGGGCGACGACTAGCCATCTGTACACTCAACAAAATAAATTAACAGTTAATAAATGAATAAAAACTAAATCATTACAAAGTAAATAAAAACTACAACCAATGGACAAATCATCACAAAATTGAATGTAAATAAAACTAAATCTATAAAAGCCAAATGCAAGCAATGAATGAATCAAACTCAATACTAAATAAAAATGAAATATCATAACCGTGGTTTACGCATCCTCATCCTCATCCTCATCGTCATCGTCATCCTCATCTATATAAGAATCTTCCTCACTATTTTCTGTATCTTCATCATCTTCAAGTTCTGCTTCATGTTCTTCAACTGCATCATCATCTTCTTCATCTCCACCTTCCTGATCTTCATAAATCATATTATCCATTGGCATATCTACTTCTTCATAATGAATTTCAAACTCTCTTTCATTGTTCAATTCATCATCATTAACAATTACTGGCAATATGACTTCTAATCTATCTGATTGAAATACCCCCATGTTTATTTCAGATGCAGGAGTGTCAATTATACTACGAGCCTTAATGTTAATAACAGCTAACCAATTTGACTTTTTTGGACAACAAGGATAATATGTGTAGTACACTTGCATTGCTTGTTGAGCAAAAATGAATGGATCATACTTGTTGTACCTCCGTCGTTCGTGAACTTCAACAATCCCATATTGTTCATGAACCCTCATACCACGATTAGGTGTTGGATCAAACCACTCACATTTAAACAACACTAATCTCTTCGTAGGAAGACCCATATATTCAATCTCCACAATTTCTTGTAGAATGCCATAAAAGTCATGTTCTGATTGTACATAGTCAGCTCCCTTAATACATACACCACTATTATTGGTTGATTTTCGAAGAGCCCATGAACTAGTATGAAACTTATACCCATTGACAAAGTACATAGACCATGTCTTTACTTTCCTCTTTGGGCCCCAAGAAATGTCATGTAAAAATGGATCCATAATGTTATTGGCAAGATTTTGAACCTGCATGACATCATCAATTAGTATTTGTCAAAAGGTTTATTTTAGGTATTATGTAAAAAAATTGTTACTTACATGGTCTTTAAACCAAAATGGAAATTGTTCATTGATTTGAGTTTCTATCTCATTGTCTGTAGCTTGGGGCTTCTCTTCCTTTAATATTTGTACAAAGAGACTGCATAGAAAATAATACATTAATCATAGGTATATTTGGTGTGAGCTCTAATCAATCATATTGTAGTAACACTTACTTTAAATAAGGTTGCACCTCATCACAATTCATTAGAACATATCTTGTCGCAACATTTGCTTCTTCATCATCCAACCAACGGCTTTTACATTCCCCAAACGGTCTTCCAGGATAGTTAAATATGGAAATTGTTGGCAAATCTGATTCTCCACCATCATCATTTCTTATAGGTCTTGCTATTCTTGGGGGAACACCTGGCTCAAAGTAATGTGAGCAAAATATTGCAGTCTCCTCAATTATATAAGCTTCACATATAGATGCTTCAACCCGAGCTATGTTTTCACCTTTTGTTTCAATGTATAGAGAAACCTACACAGAGAGAAATGAAACTTAAGATTAATTATTGCACTAATCATATATTTACTTTCAATTCACATGAATAGGTTTCATTACCTTTCAAATGGATACATCCATCGATAATGGACAGGTCCTCCAACCTTAGCTTCATAAGAAAGGTGAACAGGCAAATGCTCCATTGAGTCAAAAAACCCTGGGGGAAAAACCTTTTCTAACTTGCACAATGTGATTACAATATTTTTTTCTAGCAAATCTAGTTGATCTACCATCACCGTGGTGGAACAAAGTTGTTTAAAGAATTGACTAAGCTCCACTATAGGATTCAAGACAACCTCAGGTAAAGTAGCAAAAGCAATGGGAAGCAGGCGTTCCATAAAAACATGACAATCATGGCTCTTCATTCCGTACAACTTTGCTTCTTTCATGTCAACACATCGGGCTAGATTAGATGCATATCCATCTGGGAGCTTCAACTTCTTTACCCACTGACAAATTGCTCGTTTTTGTTCTAAATTCAAAGAATATTTTGCACTTGGTTTCACCATTTTCCCTCTTCTTTCAACAAGTTCATCATCAATCCGTCGACAATATGCTCTCAAGTCCATTCGAGCTTGTGTATTATCTTTTGTTTTCCCTTTTGTGTCCATGACAGTATGAAACAAATTGTCAAAAACATTTTTCTCAATGTGCATGACATCAAGATTATGCCGAATGAGATTACTTTTCCAGTACGGCAATTCCCAAAATATACTTTGTTTTGTCCAATGATGTGCCTCGTTGTAGCCTTCAATTGGTATAGTTTTTCCATAATCAATGACTTTTGGCAAATTTCGTACTCTTTCCCAAACTTCCTCTCCACTTAACCGACGTGGAGGCATTGATTTCTCAACTCTGTTTTTGTAAAATGAGATTTTATTTCTCCTAAATTGGTGATCACCAGGAAGGAATTGACGGTGACAATCAAAGAAAGATGTTTTTCTCCCATGCTTCAGTTGGAATGCTTTTGAATTCTCCATACATATAGGACATGATAATTTCCCCATTGTTGTCCAACCAGACAACATACTATAAGCAGGAAAGTCATTGATTGTCCACAATAGTGCAGCACGCATACAAAAGTTTTGTTTCAATGAGGCATCATACGTTGATACCCCCTCATCCCATAATAATTTTAATTCATCTACCAATGGCTGTAAATACACATCTAGTTTTCCTTTGGGATTATTAGGACCAGGGACGATCAATGTTAAGAACATATATTCTCGTGTCATGCACAGTTCAGGTGGTAGATTATATGGAGTAATAATCACAGGCCAACAAGAATATTGTCTCCCAGATTGCCCAAATGGCGTAAACCCATCAGCACATAACCCAAGCCTCACGTTTCTTGGATCATACGCAAAGTCTGGGTATGCAATATCTAAAACCTTCCATGCCTGGCTATCAGAGGGATGAGAAAGGACATTGGAACCTTGATTATGCTCATAGTGCCATCTCATTTCCTTTGCCCTTTTTTGAGAAGCAAATAATCTTTGTAATCTTGGAATGAGAGGTAAGAACCATAATTGCTTCCTTGCAACTTTCTTTTTTCTTCCATGAAACTTTTTAGAAGAATATCTTTCCTCACAACAAAACTTACATTGAGTTGCACTATCATTATGTTTATAATATAACATATACCCATTCACACAACAATCAATCTTCTTATAGGAAAGACCTAGCTTGGATACCAACTTCTTTGTTTGGTATAAATCTGTAAGCATATGATTGTCTTTAGGCTGTGTCCTCTTCATGAGTTGTGAAATTAAGTTGTACCCTTGTTGTGACATATTAGTTGCTGCCTTAATACATAATAACTGCAAAGCTGCTGAAAGTTGAGATTCCTCTTCACATCCTTCCCACAAAGGTTGTTGGGCAGCACATAGCATGTCATAAAATGCTTGTGCATTAGGATTTGGCATCTCTTCAACACCTTCATTATAGTCATCTCTAAAACTTGGCCCAGCTGCATCCATCACCAATGTCTCATATTGACTTGGTTGGTTACCAAGTACTCCATGTGAGGCATGTAAGGTACCTTCTGTTGAAGACATGGGTGAATGATATTCTATGTTTCTCTCACCATGATTTGTCCATATATAATATTTTGGCATGTATCCATATTTATAAATGTGTGTCTTCACCTCATCAAGAATTAGATATGGCCTACATCTACATTTCACACACGGACACCTAAGCTTTCCTGATTGTTGAGTATAAGGTGATTGAAATGCATAAGCGAGAAACTCCTCGACACCTCGCTCAAAATCTACTGTAACCCATTTAGTACTAGGATCTATTCTATTGTACATCCATCTTCGACTTTCAGGGACTTCCATTCTAGAGGAATCCTATGTAAATATTATGTAAAAGTTGAGAAAAGACAATCAATATATATTGCAAACAAATATATATAAATGAATTAAGCAAAGTTTTAACATCAACATACAAATATAAGCAAACCAACGAATTTAAGGACAACTTTAGCAAAAACAAGACTTCCAAACAATCATTAATGGACAACTTTGAAGAAAAATTTAATATTTTTACACGTGGCTATTGATTATTATCTTATCTTGTGCATGTTTTAGGGCATAAATTGAAGATTGATGATGGAGACTATAGATTTATAACTTGAACTAGTAGACTTTTGAAATTTCAGATTTGATAGTTTCAACAATTCCTCTCTGTTAAGATTTAATTTGTGCAAGTTTATATTTTTCAGATTTGGAATATGTTTACTTTGCTACTTTTCTTGAAATATTGAGAGGTCATAAGCCTTTATTCGATTGATTGGAAGTTTGAGAGGAAAATTAAAGGAGGAAATTGATTGATTTTCTCTGTTTGTTAAAATTCCAGGATTAATTGTAGCTTAAGTTTAATTTGGAGTTTAAGTGAGATGTCATTGAACTTTGATTTCAACAAGAGCATAAAACTTGAATGACAATTCAGGGATGTTAGTTTGCAATTTTCTTAAGGAATCTCAATTAAACGAGTTGAATTTTTTATGTCAATTAAGAATTATCTAATTTCTCAGGTTATTTCATAAATATTCGTTCCCTGATCTAGTTTTAAAAGTGGGATGGATTATAAGCAGCATAAACATTCACTACAGGGCAAACATTGGTGAAATAATTGCAGCAGATTATATGAGAGTCAACTTTCTATCATTCAGGTTGGTTGTTCGATCAGGACATTGGAGGAAAGAAAAAAGGAATCAAGCAGCAATAATTACCATAACAGTCCAATACTATTTTGAGTTCAATAATCATCACAACGTTCAAGCACCAACTACATTCATAATTCCTTTGACAAATGCCTTTACATACCAACGTACTAATCAAAAAACTTTGACTTAAGCTTTTGAGCAGCCATTATGAGAAAAAATATCCAACGGAGCCAAGAACAATCCTTAAGCTCATTAATTGCTAAACATACCAAAAATCCTACATTAAGGCGATATAACCTTGCTATGCAAATGAATGAGGATCAAGATGCAATAAAAACAAGACTGATCTGCACAGAAAAGTAACCAAAAATGCAAATCCCATGAGAGAAAACATAAAAGCAACGCACTGTCCATGAACTATATAGCAGTCTGAAAATCCGAAAAAAAATTGCACGGACCGGCATAAGGCAAAATGACAAGGCAAACTTTCTTCTCAATCCATGTACAAGTACAGAAGCGAAAGAGTATGAAAAAAAAATTGATGCTGCTACTAAACAGATGCGAATTCTACTAGTAAAATGTGTATTTTGTACCTGTGGGACAAATTAACGAATCCAAAGCCTGTCAGCAAAACCCAAATGAATAATTTTGCAATCTAAACCTATTCACTTCAAGAGAAAGAGAGGGATTAGGATAAGGAAGAAAAGCGAGTCTGAGAAAGAAAAGGATCGGGACGAAAAAGAGAGGAGAGGCCAAGAGCATAATCAACTAACTGAAATTGAGGGCAGATAGCGTAGATCATTGAGGTGGGTCTATGATGGGAATAGTGCCGAGAGCCACCACCGATGATGCAAGACCGAGAACCAGAGCAAACTGAGTGCAGTTGACGGTGAACAAGAGAGGCAGAGGGTGCGATGCGGAGAAAGTGAGAGTGAGTTGATTTTGGGGCTACGGCTGAGTGCAGTTGATGGTGAACAAGAGAGGCAGAGGGTGCGATACGGAGAAAGTGAGAGTGAGTTGATTTTGGGGCTAGGGCTTCCAGTTGAAAGCGCCGTGGAGAATGAGGGAAAAATGAAAAATTTTATTTCGCTCCTTTTTTTGGTAGAAAGCTTCCCTCCTTTTTTTTCAATCACCAATTTCTTCCTCTGAGTATATAATAGTTAGAAAAAAATACATAACCAAGTATCTAAATAGTAATAATACTATATCAAATAATAATAATACCATGAGAAAAGGAAAATGTTATAAATAATATAAACATATATTAGTTATTTAATTTAAACCTTGCTTTTACGAGAACTTAACAGAAATTCAATATATTTTAATATCTAATCATATTTTTCTAATTATTATCTTAGATATATTTTATCATCTCTAATTAATTTTCTAAATATTTTCTAATTTCAGGATGACAAATTCAAAGTATTTCTAATTATTGTCTTGGAAATTTAAGATATTGATTCTCCTTTTTATACTTTACCATCCCTTTATTTATCTTAAATATGTATAAAATATTCCTAATTATTGTCTTAGAAATTCAAGATTTATACACAAATATGCATAATTTTCACATTTAATCAGATTTTTCTAATTATTGTATACTTTGTCATCCCTAATCAATTTTTGTCGTAGTTTCTAATTTCAAGATAACTATAAAGAATTTCAAAATATTTCTAATTATTGTCTTAGAAATTTAAGATATTAATTTTCTTTTTTATACTTTACCATCCTTTTATTTATCTTAAACATACATAAAATATTTCTAATTATTGTATTAAAAATTCAAGACATATACACAAATATACGCATAATTTTTACATTTAATCAGATTTTTCTAATTATTATATACTTCGTTGTCCGTAATCAATTTTCCAACTAGTTTCTAATTTCAAGATAACTATAAAGAATTTCAAAATATTTCTATTTATTATGTCATAAATTCAAAATAATGATTCTCTTTTTATACTTTACCGTCCTTTTATATTACTTGTTTTAAATATACATATTTATAATATACTATTACTCCAAGACACAAATGAGAATAGGGATATATATATATATATAGATATGTTAGTGATTATATATAATACTCTAGGTCAGTTTGAGTACTTCTGTTAAACAAGCTAACCCAACCTACTGGATATATACATCAAGCATGTAGGCAAATTGGACTAGGTTGACTTAGTTATTGTGTTTATTGTTTAGTCCTAAAGTACATGGCACCATTATTGATTCAATGAAAACAAGCTAATAATTAAATATGTTGTTAAATAAGTTATCAATTAGATAAAAGTTCAACATATCTTTACATTTTCCACATATCTCTCATTGTATCTAACTAACTAAAACTTACTCCATGATGATGTAGGAAGAGAAAGAGAAGCAACCCAACAAAAAAGATATTCATATCTTAACAAGACAATATAATCATATCAAATTCTTAGGAACTATATTCATATCTTTTAATTTAACTTCATAAGTTCAAAAAATATTTCACGTCAAAAACTTGCTCCAACAATGAGATTGATTAACCTTTATTTTCTTATGAAAAATATGTATCAATCATCATATTTTTATATATTACATAAATTATTCAAATATTATAAGAAAATTAAAAATTACATAAATTTTGCTAGCAAAAAAAAATTCATAAATTTTGCATTAGCGACACAATTAGCAACGGATTTCTGACGAAATTTAGCCACAGATATTTTTTCCGTCAGAAATTCCGTCGCAAAGTTGGAATAGGCTAACCCCACCTCTTCTGCAAATTACCCACGGATTTGCGACGGAAATTCCGTCGCTAATTTTTCCGACGGAATTGCGACGGACTTGCCACGGAATTTAGCGACGGAAACATTCCGTCGCAAATTCCGTCAGTATTGGTCATTTAGCGACGGAATTTGCGATGGAATTCTGACGGAATTTAGCCACGGAAATTTTTTCCGTCAGAAATTCCGTCGCAAAGTTGGAATAGCCTAACCCTACCTCTTCTGCAAATTACCCACGGATTTGCGACGGAATTGCGATGGATTTGCGACAGAAATTCCGTCGCTAATTTTTCCAACGGAATTGCGACGGACTTGCCACGGAATTTAGCGACGGAATAATTCCATCGCAAATTCCGTCAGTATTCGTCATTTAGCGACGGAATTTGCGACGGAATTATTCCATCGCTAAATTCCGTGGCAAGTCCGTCGCAATTCCGTCGGAAAAATTAGCGACGGAATTTCCGTCGCAAATCCGTCGAAAATTAGCACGGAATTTCATTCCGTCGCTAATCCGCTGTTTTTTTGTAGTGTATATTTTAAAAACCAATACGTGTCAATTTTTAGATAAAAATCAACATGTAATGATCTTTTAAAATGTTTTCTACCCTCTTCAGCTACTCCATTTTCAAACTTAGCAATTATTACCTTCCTCAAGAAAGCTCTCTCGTGTGTGCACCTTTGTTAAAACTAGCACCTACACAACCTTGTTGACCACCATTCTATACCTTAACCCACCCCTGTTCGTTGCTGTGTAGACTGCTTCTACCTTTAACAAAGTGGTTTCACCAGCAAAGGCTCAAGTCTTTCTCCTAGAGCGAGTTCAGGTTCACTTCTCTATTCTCTGTTGTGGACTTCTCTACTCGTTTTCCTACTCTATTCTCTGTGTTGTAAGTTTTCTAAGCTTCCTATGCTCATTTTCCTAGGACAAGTTAGTGTTCACTCTTATGTTCTCTATCGTGAATCTGATCTATTTTCTTTCATTTTTTCTTTCTTTAAAATATTCTGAGCTAGTTTGTTTATGTTGTGTGTGTGTATATATGGAATGTTTCTTTTTTACTTTTGATTTTTTTTCTCTATATGATTATCTATGCTATATCTAGATAGGGACCATAGACAAAGAATGGATGTCTACTAATTTTCTAGGTAAGCAATATTGGGACGGGGTGGTGGATTTCATTCTTTTTGCAACTGGCCATTCTAAAAACCCCATTAGGATTTTAGGAGCACTATTCTCCCTTTTTTGGTCGGCATCTTATAATATTGTTGGTATGCGTCAATTAATTTTGCTAATAGGTGATGATTAGTAACTATCAACATTTAGACGTGTCATTTCTTCTTTAAGAGGAGTATGTGAGTGTTATTAACCATCACGTATTTTATTTAATACATGTCGGTTCTACATCCAAAATGGTCATATATTTAAGTTTCCTAATAAGGCCACATTGTCACACCTTACTATTATATTGACTTAGGTTCCTTTGGAAACCATTTTAGACCACATTGGATGGTCTTGAGCTCACTTTTACCATAAAAACGCTAAATTTTGGATTTTTACTGTTCATCGGGTAAAAATCCAGTTTTTTTTATCCAACTTAAAAAATCCATAACTTATTCTACAAAAATCCAATTGGGGTGGTTCAAAATTATACTTAAATCTCTTTAAGTCCTTTTTCAAGGAAAAATAATCTCATTATCCAATTCCTTATGAGAAAGCGTCAGGTTTTTGAGAAAAGCAACACTGTCCATTTGCCAAAAACTCTGGTTCCCAGATTCTGACCATTAACTTTGAAAAATCATTATAAATCGTATACTGGGCCATTTTTAACGTATTAGCTATCAAATTGAAGCTCAGGACGTTATCTTTCATTATGAAAAATTTCAAGATTAAAAGCGTTTGGGAGAATAATCAACAAGTCACGTGATTCAGTCAGTGTCAGTGTGCTTCTAGCACTGTTAGTTTAATATTTACATAACCAAAATGAGCTCACAAATTTTTGTGGCTAAACCCCACAAATTAGCCTTCAATCTGCAGCTTTCCCTTGAATGATTCAGGCCCTAAAATGTTACATTATTTTTTAGGGATGAGATTTTTGAAAATCCCAGTAGCAAATTAACCAACTATAGCACCAAGCAAGCATCATTATTATGCATGATCATATTAGCTACTATTGGTAAACTAACATGCTTATCATTTGGCAAACTCAAACATGCAAAGGCCAAAGTAAGATACTATAAAGAGCAGCCACATAACAATCAAGAAAGCTCAACCACAATCATAGTAATTAACCATACAATAATCAACAATGCTAGTTAGTGGTAGTCGCTAGGTTTAACTTACTATCTTACTCTAAAAGTCTTAGCTTTTCTTCCTTCTCCTCTTTCCCTTGATAAATATCAAACCCTAACCATGTAATCCATCAACAAAGGCAGCCATAATCATTATTCAACCATGAAAAGCAAGAACATACATCAAAATGATTCTTGAACCATAAAGCTCCCTCCTTTGTTCACTACTTTTAGATTTGGTTCTTTTAACCCTAAAAATCACTCTTTGACTCAACCCTACATGGATTTTCATATAGATTCCAAAAATGAGCTTAGATTTATGAAAATAAAATTGCTTCTTCCAGCCACACATTGACCGAACCACTAAAGGGTTTAGACCAAAAATCACAACTTTGCTTTAAAGCTTCCAACACTTGTTCCTTTTAGTCTACCCTACACCATTCCTCATTTTAAGCATCATGGAAGCCTTAAAACATTGAAAAACTCATCCTAGGGTTCATTTCCTCACTTGGCCGAAATGGAAGCTCAAGAAAACAAACATGAAAAATGCTTTAAAACAACTTAAACTCACTTGCAAACACTAGGATCTAGCTTGTGTTGTTGTATCTTAGCAAGTGTGATGATCAAAACTTCTTTCCCCTTTTTATTAATCAGTTCGGTCAACATCAAGAGAGGGAGGAGACAGATTTTTAACCATAAAAAGGAAAGAAAACAAAGTAAGAACACCTCTAGGACTAAGATCTAACCTTAAAAGCTTGCTTGAATGACCAAAGGTGCTCCCTTTCTTCTTGTTTTCTCTCAAACTCTCTCTTTTCTCTCCCTTTTCCTCCTTGGCCGAAATGAACATCTGAAATTAGGGGAGAGAAGAGCTTGATTAATGCTTCAAAATATCCCATCCACCTTCTTTAATAATAGTCCAAGTGTCATTACCCTACTAAGTCTTGATTCCTCTTTCCTAATTAACATAATTCCAAATGAAATTAATTACTAAAGTTAAGATCCTCTTCATTTATGGAATGACACTTGGCTAATTCAAATCTTCTCCTTCAAGAGCTTGACACATGGCTCAATAGGATCCCTTGGATTTGCAAGACACCAATCTTGCTTTATCAGTATACTTTAGGCTCTGAGTTTAACTTCTTTTCTATAATTACAGTAGCTTAGCCTTTGTAATTATTTTCTGTTAGATCTTTAATTTATTCTCCTCATTATTATCTTCCCAAATTTCCCTCTTTGTCTCAAAATTAAGTTTCTAATAATTAAATATAAAGGAAAATTAATTTCCTTCCCTTTAGGGATTTTTCCACTTTTCACATTTATTTGGAAAAATCTTGGACACTTGAGGGTCTTTATTTAATTCCATAATTCCTTATAATTCCTTGGGATCTCATATGAATTTTCTTGGAATTTTATTCTCCTTAATTTATTTATTTGGAATTTTCCAAATAAAATCCCTTAATTAGCCCAAATCACCCTTTAATTCTCTCATAATTTCTCTAAGAGTAATTTGGTCATAAAACCAACTTTATAATTTCATATAACCCTCAAAGGATATTATACCTATTTTTTCTTAATTTTCCAAGGCTCGAAAATATTTTTTCTTATTTACATTTGACCAATTTTTCTTAATTAGTCAATTTCCTATAATTGGCTTAGAAAATTACTGTAATTATTTCCCACCAAAATCCTTTAACTTTTCCTTATCATTTTTAATCCTCAATAATTTGATAATATTTCTTATATCTAATTACCATAATGCTGGATGTGACACACATGACCTAAATGGATATGATTATGCGATGGTTCGAGTGTAGCAACCATCACATATTGTATATTAATACATGATGGTTATAACCAATAACCGTGATATTACGCAGCGGTAAATAGAGGTGGGTTTGGCTAGTTAGGTAGCCGAAAATGATTTATTGGTGCTGGTTTTCATAAAGATATACATGAGAGAGAGCTTTTTTGGTCAAGGTAATAGATGCTAAGTTTGAAAATGTAGTAACTGGAGAGATATGAAAACATTTTAAAAGGCATTACATATCATTTTTATATAAAAACGGACATGTATTTATTTTTAAAATATATATATGATGGTCTTTTATTAGGTTTATCTATTTACAAAATAGGCCACATTTACATGACTATCCTCTTTGAAAAATCATCACGTCAATTATTATCAATTTAAAAATGTAACTTCCCCTATTAGGTGTCAATTATTCCTTAATAACGAACACGTAATTGCTCTTCTCTGTTTTTTTTAATATTTTTATATATTTATATATTATATATACATATATCTTATAAATATATTTTATATAAGGTGCTAAAGATCCTTCCAAAAGAGATTAACCAAAAAAAAAACAGAACCAACAAATATTACACATACACACGCGCACGCATTTGTGGCTCCTCCTTGGAGTCTTCAGTGGAGGATGGAGAGGAAACGTCAAAGGCCAGCTCATACTCAATGTAATCTCATTATAGGATGAGTTAGAACTTTCAATTGAGGTCATAGACATAGAGGATGAGCCTGCGCATTCATCTGCCAAAGCGTGTGACTCGCCCAAGCAGGTCTTCTAGTGGGTTAAAAGGGGAAGGCCCTTTGGCAGAGATAGAGGAAGTAGTGGGGTTAGAGGAAATGTAGGAGAGGGCACCGGAGGTAATAGGGGTGGAGGTGAAGGTGGAGGAGGAGGTAGAGTAGGGAGTGAAAGGCGAGGTCCCCAGAATGGAAGACATATGGCTTGGGGGCGCTACTATATATTGAACTATGGTCAAGAAAGAGAGAGGAAGAGTAGTTTTTGGCATAGAGAGGGCTTGGGATAAGGGATTTAAATAGCAGTGAAACGTACCTTCAGTGGCTGATTGTATCGTCAGAAAACCCTTTGTGAGTTAGAGATGACAGCTACTCAAAATGGCTGCATAGTCATTATTTACACTGATTCATAGTCAGACAAAGGAGGCGATGCAAACGATGCAAAGGCAATATGTCATGATTTTTCTAGAAAACTGTCTTTTTCTCATTTGCAAAAATATCATTCTATTAGTAACCGAAAAAGAAGGAAGTTGGAAGAAAAAAAAGGCATCTATTGAAATTAAATGCCTGACAGTTAGAAGAATAAGCATCACATATCATTTAGCGTAATCTTTGCCTTGCGATAAGTGACCGTTTTGTTTCACTATTATTTATCCAGCAACATACATTTAAAAATCTATAGTAGTGTATGAATATCATTATAACAGTTGAAGACTATGTTACAAATGTTAGGGAAAAAAAATGCAAGTTTAAAGACTTGAAAAATATATGGTTAATGAAATTAATAGAGTTGTCAATATCGTTACAAGAGTTGTTAATCATGTTATGAATGTTGTTTGTAAAAACATTATTTGCATCCCATTGATGTTAATGATTTGCCTTGCAAGGAAAAAAGTGCAAAACGGATCAGGGCTAACATTTTCATAAATAAAGCTATTGTGAACCTTCCAGATTGACCACAATGTTGAGCAAAGCACAATCTTCTGCCAATGAGACAGACCAATGTTGTACAAGTAGTACTGAAGCCACCGAATAAAATCCAACTATAACCACGTCATTTTAGCACAATGGCATTTTAGCAGTGCATGTTATAGATTCAGATTTTTCTTTGCAAATCAAGCAAAGATCAAATACAACAGACTTTCTTTTACAAAAATTAACAAAAATGGGGAGAGAATTATGCAAGGTTCTCCAAAGAAAGTTTTTGATCTTATTTGGAACCTTCAATTGCTAATTTTCTTTCCCTTGGTAGAGGGACCTTATAAATCACCTCTGTTTAGAGAGCATGTCCCTTTGGTAATGATAACCATCCTTTAGAACATAGACTCCCTTCTTCCTTTCTGTCCAAATCCATTGTTCCTCTTTTAATCTTGCACATGTGATAGTATTAAGAATAGCATGTCTTTCATACTCATTAATCAATTCCTTACTAGAAAATAAATCAGCAACTACCATATTTTTCATATTTTCAAAAGGACAGGAAGATATAAGCTTCTTACAAGGTAACCTAGCCATTACTAGAAAATAAATCACTAATATTTTTGCGAATACTGCTATTAAGAATTTCTCATCCAGAAAGGATGCTAGACCATAGGCATAAAGCTCTGTCTAGCATTGCATCGCTGTTAGACAAATAATAAATTATAGGCTATACAAATTATTATCTTTTATAATTTCTCTCTTCCCCACCCATTTCATCTCTTACTCCTCCTCCTGCCACTATTTCCCCAGTCACTCCTCCAACAATTCAACAATCTCTTCTACCCGTAAGATCTCTACCACCTACATACCCACCTCTGGCTACTTTATTACTAGGATCACCATCCTCTCACTTCTCCCCCTCCCGCTACCCCACCTCTAGCTTCTCCACAGCAACAAGGTGGTTATTTATGGCGGAGCTTCCAAGCTTGCTCAAAGAGTATTATCTGTTGATGGTACAGAAAGGGAACAAGAAGTAGATGAAGTTGGAGGGGAAGAGAGAGAAATTATCAAAGATAAAAATTTATTGGACGATTTATTATTTTCGTGATAGTGACGCCATATAAGATTGAGTTGGTGCCATTTAATTGGGGAGAGCATGGAGGAGTTGTTTACACTTGGAGTACCTAAGAATTTCTCTAAAATTCATATAAAAAAGAAATTGGGACCAATCAAATATCTATTCTATAAATGTCATATTAACGATTTTATTCATCTCATGCAATTAGATCATTTATACTAACAATAAGAGTTAGGTTACTAGAGAAGTGTGGTTTGATTTTCAAGGCTACTTGATGTTACACCGGTACATGTGTATGTTTGGGTTTTCTCAAATTTGTCAATTTTTATATTTCATCATGGTTCTAAGGCTTGTAGCTTATTCATCTATGAAATTTGTTTGATAGGCAATTGCTAATTTAAGTTATATAAATTAGCATAACACCCAACTTTTTATTTAAATCATTAAGGCATGAATTTTATGTGATAATAAGTTTTAATAGCAAGTAAAAATTAAAATAAAATAAGCTTTTTAAAAAATAGATAATAGCATCCGTGGAAAAAAAATAGATAAAATGTTGTAAAATGGCTTGTTCACCCTTGGTTGATTAAGCCCACGCTCGTTATATCAGAGCGATGACTGACCATGAGGCTATATATAGTTTTGTTGCATATGTTGTACATATATGGCTTTATACCATATATACATATGCTTCATAGTCCATCGTTCGTACATGTAGCGTCGTTTCTTTTCACCCATGACTTATTTGACTCATGACTTGTCACACCTTATTTTAATACCAAATTTTATATCAAGTAGGAACAATTGAAACTATTTTTCAAGTCATTAAGTTAGAAAATTTTGAACTTTTAAAATTTTCTTCTTCGGTTATTATTCTTGAAAATCTTTAATTTCTCCAAACTTCGCAAAATCATAACCATTTCTGGAAAATCAAAATGATACGGTTCTAAGTCCTACTTGGAGCCTGCAATGAGCTCTTTAAGGAAAAAATATAATCAGAGTACGAATCTAGTTCATGTGTGCCCAGTTTTCACATCAACATATACTGTTCATTTGGTTATTTTTCTAATTTTTCAGAATTTATGCCCAACTTTAGAAGGGCATAACTCTTTGTACAAAACTCTAAATTTTATGAAATATGACTTGTTTTAAAGCTAAGAATATGATCTATTGGACTGTTAAGTTTTAAATCCAAACTCCATCATGCTCAAAATTTCATATGATCAAACTTTGCCCTTAAAAAGTTAACTTTTATCCTTTTTCAAGTATAACTTATCCAAACAAAGCGATAGCCATTGCAACATGATTTAGTCTCATTTCACAACATATAGTGAGCCATTTAATATAACTTACAAGTCACAAAGGTCATCCATACACATATCCATACATATTACAAGACTTGTACATAAAGTTCTACATAACTTCATAACAATTTTCCTTTATGGAAACATCACCTCTTTGCCTTTGGTCACACCACTTGAGGGTCCTATTGGTTGTTTATACATAGAAAGGAATGAGATTTCATAGAAATCTCAGTTGTTAGATTTAAGGTTTTGATGATAATAAATCAAATATGTTCTGGTTTAGTATGTTGATCGATCACCTGATCGATCAAAAGACACTAGTGCAAAATACCCCTTTTAGCTTCTGTTAAAAAGAACCTTTCTCTACTATATATGTACTGTAGTGGAAGCAACTGTAGCGGAAAGTAGGACTTACGGCTTCTATTCTTAGAGAACAGAAGTCGTAGGTTGCGTGAATATAAGTGAGGCCATACATATTCGGATACGGCTTCTGTTCTGCACTAGAACAGAAGCCATAGGTTGGACGTATGGCTTCTATTCTCCACTAGAACAGAAGCCGTAGGTAACTTATGGCTTCTGTTATATGCTATAACAGAAGCCATATGTCTAGGTAGTGTTTTTTTAAAAATATTTTTAATTAAATAATAATTGCACTTAAAAACCTGTTAATTAATACAGCCAACTATATCTAATATTAAATATAACCACCAATTTACAATGTATTTTTACAACCAAACCACATAAATTGTCAACAAAAGTATGAACCTAGTATTAACATGTTTAACAAAAGGATAAACATGTAGAACTTGCTATACATCACCTTCTATTCTAATTTTGTTAAATTCAAGAAATACTCTGACCATATGCTGCGTATTTCTCTCATCTATAAATCAGAATATGGGTCCAAATTTTGAAAATGTTGCCAAATGCAAAAAAATTGTAACATCAGTAATATTAAAAACAACTCAATATTTATACTAGAATTATTATTTTCATATAATATTATTACCTTGTGGAATGAGTTGGTTATACCCCCAGAGATGATTTCATACATATACCTCATCACATAATATCCACATTCCACATCTTTTAGTTGTTTATGGCACTACAAATATGCACAAAACAAGAGTGATCAATATAATTAATCTCACCATTGTTTAAATTTAAAATACATACCTTTACATAAACCCAATTGACAAAACTTCGGCTATTCTTTCTCATCAATTTAGAGTGCATCTTCAAAGATCTATTTATATCAAATACTTGTAAGAAATTGATTTATAATGATAATATATTTGTAAAATAAAGTTACACACAATACTTACGATTCAAGAACTCCTTTCATATCTTCACTTACTTCCCATTGCAGAGAACAAAACCAATATATGGTCCAGTCAGATGGACAGATAACAACAAGTCTCCAATGACCACTACAACATGAGTTAACATTAACACCATATCATTAAGAAAGTTTTCATTTAATTAAGAGGTGAATTAGAACGAAGTACCTTTCTATAATTGGTGCAAACCAACACTTTTTATTTCCTTCTTTAATCGTACTTCCAATGTATGATGTTCTCCCACTGAAAGTATTTCCGATTGGTTGAATATGATGTGGACATAAGAATCCATAATTATTAGCCCTACCCAATTCTTTGCAAAGATTGTGGAGATACCTATAAGAATGAAAAATAAGTTAGTAAGAAAATTAAAAACAACATATATGTAAAGTTAAAATAAAATTCATACTTACATGAGACAAAATTGAATTATTGATATGTTTAGCAAATCAAAAGCAAGAAATTCAGCAACATCTCTCTTGAAGATTGTTAATTCAATAGCTCACCCCACAATCTCTCTACTCATATCTAGTTGAACAGTATTGTCCATATCAACAAAAGCTAAAGCTAGCTGGCTCAAGCTATCTCGCTTTGGTTTGGCACTACGTTCAATAGCATGTTGAGGATTTGAATCAAAAGAATCCCTTGATTGGTAGACTTCCTAATCAATGACAAATATAAAATTAGAAATGCATACCATGTGAATTAGGAAGTGAAAGATCATAAATAATTCATACCTCAGTGGTAGTGGTAACTAGATGCCTTAGCCAAAGAATGAAATTATGTTTAGCTTGTCCCACTGTTTTTACCTCCTCATCAGGGAATGGCACTAATGCATTAGCATCCACAACCTCTTCAACCACCACCTTCACCTGGTAATCTAGAATCTCTTGATGATGGATCCTTGTTGCAAATTTGTATACCTTTCCATGTGCAACTAAACGTTTATTAGGATCCTTTACATAAAGCATACATGACACTTCTTCTACCACACAACTACCTTTTGTACTTAGAGGCATAGAAGGTTGTTGTGCTTGCAAAGACTGCGAATGCATCGAACTAAAAGATTTCATCATTGATTGCATTTGCATAATTTTTTCTTGAAAATCTTTCTCTAGTGCTGTTACTCTTGCATCAGCTTTCTTTTCTGCTTCCTCTATCATCATCTGCACCTGCTGTAATGGTACACCTTTTGGGCCATGAGTAGAAGGTGGTAGTCCAAAGTATTCTCTAATACCGACACTTCTTGGTAATCCTCTAATGCGGCCAGGGTGCTCTTCCTTCTCTAATGTTGTGGTTAATATATCCTGCCTACCAATAGGAACAAAGGTTCCTTGAGTAACTGCTTCTTCCAAGGAGTCCTATGACAAGTAAATAGGAAATGCAATCAGAAAACTATTCCTTTAGCATATAACAAGTTTGTTAATTACAAAATACTTACAATCTTTTTTGCTACTTCTCTAGCCTTTTTAGTAAGAAACTCCCCTTTCTTATTCATTCGAGCTCTCTTCCATGCTTGAGCATGATTGACAGAAGATGGAGGAGAAACATCTCCATCATCCTTTGCCTCTGCAAGTTGTCTCTTAGCCTCCCATTTTTCTTCCATCATTTTGTTGTTTAGCAATGCATAACCTCCACGAGACAAGGTATGGGGGTACAGATTTTTTTCCTGTTTCTCCTTACCTCTTTTTCTTTTTTCCTAATAAAACAATGAAAAATATTTATAAAAAAGAAAACATTAAATAAATACTGCTTTAACATCAAATTCTTCTTTTACTTACCAAAAAATCATAATTGTATCTGCTTTCAACAAATTTCATCCATGTCCTTTCATCAATATATGAGTATTTCTGCCAAGGCTTTTCAAAGTTAGTGTCATCATCAACATCATGATCACTTTCACTGCCCTTTTCATTAAATATATAATTTCTTGTGAGTTTGGACTTAAAGTCCCTCCACCGCGCTGCTGCATAAGAGCCACTTGTCCTTCATAAACATTGTATCAGGTATGTCATAAGTAATCTGCAAAAGCAACACATGTAAGTAATAAAATTAGTAATAACATATACTACAATACAATAGCTAAATAAAAAGTAGATATAGGATACAATGAGAGGTACCAATATAGTATCCCAAACTTCATTTCTATCATTTTGTCTCACTTTATCCCATTCATCTATCAAAATGCTAATTTTTTGACGTGCAACAAGTGCAACAAAACTTCTAAATGTGTTCCCTTCTTTCCAATCAGTAACAAAACTTCTAGATAGGTATTCAGTACAAAACTCAACAACCTCTTCAGCAACATATCTTTCAACAATAGACTCTTCAGGTCGATGTGGATTCTTCACATACCCTTTAAGGATTTTCATATATCGCTCAAATGGGTACATCCAACGCAAATAAACTGGGCCACACAACTTTATCTCTCTCACCAAATGTATAATTAGATGTACCATGATATCAAAAAATGACGGCACAAAGTACATTTCAAGTTGGCATAAGGTAATGACAATATCATTATGCAATTCATCCAATTTCTCTGGGTCAATGACTTTACTACATATGGCATTGAAGAAGGAACATAATCTAATTATTGTATTTCTCACCTTTTTCTCTAATATGTCTCGAATTGCTATTGGTAAGAATTGTTGCATCAAAATGTGGTAATCATGGGACTTCATGCCTACTAATTTTAAATCCTTCATTGATACAAGCTTTTTGATATTTGAAGAATATCCTTGCGGCACCTTAATACTTTGTAGACATTGACAAAAGCTTTTTTTCTCTCTTTTCGACAAAGTATGATAGGCTGGGGGCATGTAAGTTCTCTTTCCATCAGTTCTTGGACCCAAGTGTGTTCGAATCCCCATTTCAAGTAAGTCTAATCTTGCTTTCTTACCATCCTTGCTCTTTCCCTTTATATTTAATAGTGTTCCAATTAGACTTTCACACACATTTTTTTCCACATGCATCACATCAATACTATGCTTTACCTCAAGATATTTCTAATAAGGGAGATCAAAAAAGATAGACTTCTTCTTCCAGAGATTCTTCTCAGTTACTCTTTTTTGGCTTTTACCCAATACTGTATCAATGTCTTTCACCCGTTCATATACTTGGTCTGCAGTAAGTGGCTCTGGAGGGTCCCTATACTCTTGAAAGCCATTAAATTCCTTTTTCTTCCTTCGATAAGGGTGTCCTCGTTCAAGAAATCTTCGATGACCAAGATAAATTGTCTTCTTTCCATGTGATAACTGCTGGTGAGATGTCCTGTCTTCACATATAGGGCATGCATTGTGCCCTTTAACACTATATCCAGATAAGTTTCCATAAGCAGGAAAATCATTTATTATGCAAAAAATCATAGCTCTTAACTTAAAAGACTCTTCATGATATGCATCAAATATATCTATACCTACCTCCCACATCATCTTCAAATCATCAATCAACGGTGCTAGATAAACATCTATATCATTTCCTGGCTGTCTTGGGCCAGAAATCATCAAAGATAACATAATATACTTGCGTTTCATACACAACCAAGGAGGTAGATTATAAATCACTAAGAGAACAGGCCATGAGCTATGTTGACTGTTAAGATTTCCATAAGGATTCATCCCATCCGTGCAAAGTCCAAGCCTAAGATTCCTAGGATCATTACTAAATTCAGAAAATAATTGATTAAACCTTTTCCATTGAGAAGAATCAGCAGGATGTCAAAGCATTCCGTCAGTTTTCCTTTCTTCAACATGCCATCTCAACTTCTTTGCCTCATTTGCATTAGCAAATAAACGTTTAAATCTTGGTATTATAGGAAGATACCACAATACCTTTGCAGGAGGCCCCTTAGTAATAACATCACCACCCTCCATCTTTTTTACTTTATAACGTGATGTCCCACAGACCGGACATGCATCCAGCTCATCATATGCCTTTCTATATAATACACAGTCATTGGGGCAAGCATGTATCTTTTTATATCCTAATCCCATTGGGCACAATATCTTCTTTGCCTCATAATTACGATCTGGAAGTATATTACCTTCTGGAAGCATATCTTTCAACAATATAAGCAACTCTGTGAAACTCTTATTACTCCACCCATTTTTTGCTTTTAAGTTGACTAGCTTTAACACTGCTGTCAACTTGTGTACTTTGTACACCCAGGATATAAAGGCTTTTCGGCATCATTGCACAAGTTACTATATTTATGTAATTGCTCAACAACATCAACACCTACATCATGAATCATATCTTCCACTCGCTCATCCATATCCATATCATCTTTCTCAATCTGGCACACTTTATGTTTTTTAGACTCACCATGCAATACCCATTGTCTATATGCTTTGTAGAACCCAAAACAAATCAAGTGATCCTTTATTTCTGTTGTAACTTGTCGCAACCCATTCATGCATTTAACACAAGGATAATAAAACAATCCATTGTTATTAGGAACATTATTCTTTGTAAATTCCAAAAATTGATCCACCCCATGCTCATATTCGTCACTTGTTCTTAGAGCGTTAATCCAACTACGATCCATGATTACCTAATTCAAATATCAACACCTTATTATTTTTTGAGGTAATAAAAAACCCAGCAGCATGACAGCTTAAAAAATGACGTCTCCCATGCATTAAACCCTCAATTTAACCTTGTTATCTCCTAATCAAACATATATTCCAACAAATCTCAATGATATTTCTCATTTACACTAACTCCAGAGCAATGTGACTTTTATAAACTCTGATCAAATTTAATTCAACTTCAAAGCTATACATTACAAATTCTAACTTCATTCAAACTCTATAAGTTCTAATTCAACTTCCAAGCAATAGGATACCAAATGAAACAACAGGGCAAGTTTTCAGAGTCAATATGATATTCTAACAAATATAATCTCAATAATACTCATCAATACTAACTCTAGAAAAAAAAGTGACAATTATCAAATATCATCAAAAAAACTTTGGTCAAAGAATGATTAAAATTTTATTAATATGAGAAATTATATATTATAAAAAAATGCATTATTTATTTGTAACCAAAGTAATTTTGTGTATGTTACATCAAGTATTATGCATATGCATCAATTCTATTTCACATTATCATCTATTTTTGTCCCTTTTCGACATATATAATAAATTAAATCAAATCAAACATATTTAGTCCTCAAGTATGATATATTAACTAAGATAAGTCATGTTAATAAAATTTAACAGCTCATAAGTTTAATAACAAGAACTAATCTAAACTTTCTGAATATTAGGATCTAAAAATTGAATAAACTATATGACAATAGAAAATATTAATTTAACCCAAAAGAATAAATAAAATAATTGCACACGGTTGAATATTTTATTCTTCCACATTCATTTAATCTCTCTCTTCTCTCGTATCTTATTTGTTTGCTCTCTAAAGCATTCATCTTCCATTATCACTTCCTTTCATTTTATGTATGTTGTTAGGTCTAAATCATCATAAAAAAACCATATTTGTACAGGATTAAGCATTTGGAAAAACACAATGACATAAATATGTAAACTTGCCTTTTTAGAAAAAACCATCAGAAGATTTCTGTGATAAAAACATAACTGAAATTTCAGAACAAGATTTCAGGAGAAAAAACAAAACCTGTTACATTTGAAAAAAAATTGCTCGCCGCATAAACAAAATATGATTTCAAGAAAACTGTTACATTTGAAAACCCAGAGTTCAGCAATAGAAATAGAGTTCAACAAACAAATATTTCAACAAGACAATTTAGAACTAGTTTTCGGGGGGAAAACCTGGTGCATTCACTTGCCGCACATATGATTTCAGCAAAAGTCTTACTTATTAAACTAATTGGTGCCAAAAGCATAAGAACTGATTTTTGATAGGTTCACAGCTAAATTGACTGGTATTGGTTCAGCAACAGATCAATCGCGCAACCTCATTCCTTTACTTTTATTGGTTTCTGTTTCTATCAAATGAATTAGTTCAATGACCACTGCTCCATTTTCCTAGTTTGATCAGAATGTAATTTTTGCATAACATAGTGACATTTAACACAAAAAAAGACATTCACATTCTTGACAGCATCCCTTCGTGCACAACAAAAATTTGGACTCCTAAATCACGGTAAGGATTGGTCATCACGTTTGCAAGTAAAACCCATTCAACCAAATAACTTCTCATCTCATTTACAGCTGCCAAACTAGCATTCTATGTACAATAAACAGGAGGCTGGTGGAAAATCCCATAGCAACAATTTAAAAAAAAAAACCGAACGAACAGAGTATACGGCAATCACACGATTCTTCAACAGATCAAACAATTTTTTAGTTTCAGCAACAATCCAAAATGATCAACAAAACTAAAATACTCACTAGAACCTAAGCTTCAAACAAATTACTGTCAACGCACGGCACCAAGATATGCAAGACCTAAGGCATCATCGACGACGGTGAGGAGGAAAGAACAGAGCAGCTTCGGTGATACCCAAATGTCGATGAAGGAAGATTCCAAGTGCCACCCAAAGATAGATAAAGAGGAAGATGAGATCCCCAAACCTGTTCGAACCCAACGTCAAGAAGAAGAACACCAGCCCCAACTGCCACCTTAAAGACAGAACGAAGAAGGTGAGACCCGGAACCAATTCAAAGATAGAACAAAAGGAAGGCAAGACGATCAGCTCGAGACCCATGGTACACTGATTAAACTTCCAACCAAACCCACTCGACCACCCATGAAGACGGATATGGAGGAATGGGGCAAGAAGAACCCATAGCTGATGACCATATACTGAAGACGGGAAGGCACGCTGATGAAAATATGGAGGGAAGGGGGGAAACGATCAGCTCGAGACCCACGGGACACTGATTAAACTTCCGGTGAGACCCACTCGACCACCCACAAAGATAGACACGAAGGAACGGGGCAAGAAGAACCCAGAGCTGATGACTGTATACGGAAGACTGGAAGGCGCGCTGATGAAAATATGGAGGGAAGCGGGGATTTTTTTTTTTTTAAGTTCCTCAATGTGTTATGGCTTCAGGCCCGAAATGGGACTGAAGCCATATGCACCATACGGCTGCTGGTAATGGGCCAGACGTAGTAGGCCTTTAAAAAACTTACATACAGCTTGTACTAAAAAAAAAAATTTGCACACAACATCTGGTTAGATATATACTAGATATTATACCTAATATAAATAGATAATTTCTTCATCTAAGTTTGAAATAAATCAAGTTTTTAATTGTATAAAATCATTAAAAAGAAAATTTCTCATTAAAAACCATTTAGTTAGTGAAAAAGAAAAAATAAAAAGAATTTAAAAAATATATTATTTCTATTTAAATAATTAAAATTTTTAATGGAATTAATTAAATAAAAATGAAACCATAGTATGTAATAATGCCTTTATACCTTATAGAAGAAGATGTCCTAATGCTATTATATGAAATGAAATATAATTTAAAATTATTTGGTATATTTATGGAGTCTGTTCAAAATTGAACAGAAGTCATATGTAAGTTTATGGCTTCAGGTCTAAGCAGGTTAGAAGCGAAAAGTGTTGAACAACATACAACTTCTGTTTCCTCTATAACTGACACCAAAAGTAGAAGCTAAATTGGTATTTTGCACTAGTGAGATAATCAATTAAGTGTCAGATAAAATGTCTCTGTTTGCTTAAAAGTTGGTACTAAATTTGAGCGATAAATTGATAGGTAATTCAAATTTTATGTGCTGATCGATCAATTGATTGATCATTATTAACACTGTTTGGTATAGAAGTCTGCAGAAAATTATCAATCACTTAATCGATAATTAGATAATCAAACAACTGACAAATAAAGAGACATAATTTTGGAAAGAATTTATCGATCATATGATCGATAAATAAGTTATCGATGAGAAGACAGATAAATGGTAAAGCTTTTTCACTTAAGTTATATTTGTCTCATTCACCATTCATCGATCACTTTATCGATTAGAGATTTATCGATAACCTGATCGAACATTACTTAATTACTCACTGGATTATTGATATATTTTTATTCAAGGTTGTTGTCTAGTTCTTTAATCGATTACTTGATCGATCAGTGCCTTATCAATCAAATGATTGGTCATCACTATCTCACTACACCTACTATTGTAAGTTATGTTTTTGATCACCTGATCGATTATTTAATTATTGATGAAATGATCGATAATCCAAACTTCTAAATATTCTGTTTTCACATAACTTGATCAATCAAGCCTTATCCTTGGATTCTTTAACCAAGTTTTTCAAACAATATTTTATCGATAACTTGATCGATCAATCTTTAATCGATCAACTACTCGAACATTATACACTATGTGATTTTGATGTGAAAAACTTTCCTTAACTTTTTATCGATCAATTTCTCTATATTTCATTTATCAATAAAATGTTCGATCAATGATGTTCAAAATCTTTTCCCTCTTACTTAGCTTTATCGATAACTTGATCGATCAAGCAGTTTTCAATCACTTATTCGATCAATGTACAAGTTCATTTCATAACAAGCTTTTCATGATGATTTCAAAGTCTCATATTTTTATCTTTAAATTTTTCTTAGCCTTCCTTTTACTCATAATTCTCTTTGAAGGGATTTAAAGGCGTAGGAGAATTTAAAAGCTTTAATCTTGAAATATCTCGTTTGAAGTCATTATATTTATTTCTCATTGTTTATCAATCACTTCTTCAATCAACTGTTAATCCATAACTTGATCAATAAATATACTTATCTGTTTCAAATTCTTTCAATTTGATTGATCAATAACTTGATCAATCAACCAGTTATCGATTATGAATTCGATCAAGGACATCTAGTTCATGTTTAATGCATCTGGTGATTGATTGATTCCCTTTCCAACTGCCACATGAATGTTTATTATTATCATCACTTGATCAGTTATCTTCATGAGTTTCATTCTGAAAGAAAAACTTATTAGTTTTAAGTATTGTTACAGAATACGAAGCTCAATAGATATTTAGTAGCCCTTAACCTACCATGTCAAAAGCATTAATGGCGAATACCATTGTAACTGTGAAAACACGCAAGCGAATTTCCAACAGCTAGAAGCTCTTCAATATAACAGTTAATTAAACTTCTCTAACTATAAAAGGCGCGAAGAGCATTGAATGAGTCATCGAATACGTGAGTTATCTTCTACTAAAATTTTTATTGTTGCATTCAGTACTCTGTTTTCTTCTTCACTGAGCTTTAGTGTTTTATACTTATTTACTTTGTGAGAGAGGTTGATATATTTACCTTACTCACTTTTAGAGAGTAACTCAAGAGTGTGGACTCTTAGAGGGATTGTAACCTTACGAGTAGTAAGGGGGAGTAATTGAGAAAATCAATTACTGTACTGAGGCGCCAAGAGCCCGTTTAATCTTAGATTATAGTAGAAATCTTAGAGGTGTTCTGAGGACTGAATGCAGGTCAAGTGGTTAAGACCGAACCAGTATAAATCTTGTGTCTTCGCTCTGCAGTGAAATCTTTCTAACTCAACGTTCTCTGTTTTTATTTATCTCACTGCTTTCAATACGTTTAAATTTTATAACTCACCCAATTCACCCCTCTCTTGGGCGAAACTGCCACTAACATCAGTAGCAAGAAAATTACAGCAATAATGTTAAACATGCAAGATACATTACAATCAATTTCATAAAACATTTCTCTACCTCTTTGCCATATAAAAACCATATCAAATCATTCCAAGTCAATATATTAAGGCATTATCTCAAGGCATACTGAAAGAGAGCCTTTCTGTCGTTCGCCTTGGGGTTCTCAATCAAAATTTAATCCAAGCTATGCAGTATAGTGCAAACTCGGGTCGTTTCACTTTTGGGAGCCTTTATTAATTACCTAAGCTAGACTAAATGCCATGCAATGCAATGAAATGGGGTTTTGGGTTTTTAAGACTTAAATGAATGGTGCCTAAACTAAATGCAATGAAAACAAACCTAAGATACTATATTTTTGGTGTTTTAAGATAATAATGATGGAATGGAAATGAATGATAGGAAATCTCTTGAAAATGGTTTTGATGGCAATCATAGTTCACTTAAATATTGGGAGTTTCACAAATCATTAGGTTTTCTTAATAAGAACCTCATTAACTCAATGAGTCCAAAGCTTACATTAATGAACTCATTAATGTAAACTTTGTTTAGCTTCCCTAATGTGTAAATTGGAATGATCATGCAAATGGCTTAATGAAACACACAATCAACTCAATACCCAAACACAACTAGGCAAGATAAGAGAGAATCATGAGAGAGACATTAAGCATACATGCAACTACATATATTTAAGCTCAAAGTTCAACATCAATCAATCCAATATACAAAAGATAATCAGTAACCACTGATTACATAATTAATCAAAGTATCTAGCTAAGAGTTTACAATTCCTAGACCTAGGAAATCATAAATGCCTAGCTAAAAACTAAAGATTAAAACTAAAACTCCCCTTTGAAGCTTAGGAACTCATGCTACTCCACCATCTTCAAGAGTTGATAAACCCTAGCCCTCCATAGCTTCAAGAAAAGCTCCAACTGAAGTGAATCCGTCGGCCATGGTAGCTGGGAGTGGAAGGAATTGAGATGGAGTGAATGAAAGATGAAGGAAATGGATGGGGAAGAAGATGGAGGTGGAGAGGCAAGAGGATGGGAGAATAGAGGTGTTGTAGGAGATGGAATAGAGTGATAGGTCGAAAATAGGGTTTCTAAGGGTTTTAGGGGTCCATCTGGGTCGGATCATATGATTAGAAGCTCCATTTTCGCGTTCTGATCCGGATCTGGCGTTGCTGATACGAAGAGTTCGCCGCGGCGAAGGATTTCCTTCGCCACGGCGAAGCATGCCCGAGAGGAGCTCCGCCTAATCTTGTGATTTCGCCGCGGCGAAGCTGTAAGTTGGCCGCGGCGAACTCTGCCCGAGAGACTACTGGTGAGATTTCAATTTGGCGCCGCGGCGAACTCTATTAGTGTTGATACTCTGATCTTGTGTTGTGTCATCCTTTGGTCTTTGATCTTGGCTCCAATTCTCAATTGTCCTACAATAAAAAGCAACAATTTGAAGCATCAATTGTCCTAGAAATCAACTGAATACAATTAATAACCAATTATGACAATTTTAACCTCAAAAAGACACTAACTCAAAGCAAGGACTCTTAATCTAAATTAAGCACAATTATCATCAAAAGGAGCCAAAATCTATGATAAATACCCTTAAAATGATATGAAATAACATAGAATAATTGGGCTAAATCACATACCATGCAAACAAATCAACTACATTATCATCAAACAATTTCAAATACCATGTGGCATATATTCAAAGAGTCATATAATGTAACCATTAGGCAAGTTAACATTAAAATTGCAAATTCCATGCTACCTCTTTTTATTCCCAAAATTTTGGCATCCTTGATTCCTTTGAATTTCTCCTTATTCTCTTGCTCAATGTCTATCAATTCACACATAAATACATGCCATATCATCAACCATAACACAAAATACCATTTGGCATCAATATAACTCTATAATCCTTTCTTTCTTTAACTTTTGGACTTTAGTTTTCATCTTTGTTTTAATCAATCTCTTAGGCTATTGCTACACAATTTTTCATCTAGAATCCAAATATCAAATCAGACTTAACAAAATCACACTCTTTCCTTTTCAACTTGAGTTGGCCGAATAATATGTTTTAGGAATCCAAAATTTTAATTTTTGATTTCAATGATTTTAAACACTTTTTCTTGCCATATTTCCACATAAAAACACCTTCTAAACTCATTGGAATCATCAAATTAAGGTAAAACAATTTCTAACCCCATGAACACGTAGTGGCTGAAATGTTACACTAATTAGAGAACTTGGAATTTCTTCCTAAAATCAATCCAAACATCAATCAAACAAACTCAGCTTAAATCATGGTTTCCATCCTTTCCTAATCATTCTTCCTCAATTCAAAAATTTGGGCAGCAAGATACCATTGGAATTTTGCTATCAAACTCTACTTGAAGCAAGCTAGAATCATAGTCAAATTAAAGCTTGAACATACTCTAATTAATCCTTGATTCTCCCTTGATAATTTTTGGCTATTCTCAGCATGAAAATGGCTCTCTAAACTCAGCTTTTCTGCAGCAAGACCTCCATCCTTCAAGTGCTCAAAAAACTAAATATTGAAGGTGTAAGAGACGGTATTTATAGACCTCAATGTGACCTCCTCTTTCTTCTAAGTGTCCCTTAAAAATCTAGAGTTTTTGGGACATGTGGACACCTTAAGATGCTATAGAAATATAGGAGTATACAAGTGTCCCTTAAGAGATAATGTTTTGGATAAAATCATATGATATTTTATATTATTTTATTTCGTAACCATGTGCACCACTTGGATCACAAAATTACTATTTATTCTTGGCCCAAAATCAAGTCCAATAGGCTGGAGAAAGAATGAAGAGGTATCACTATTCATCTCCAAACAAATTTTCACCTGATTTCATCGTATCAGCTAAAATTCCTATCTAATTTTCAATAATATTTTTGGACCTCCAAAAATTTATTTCTCCTCATCAAAAATCATATTTTAATATATAAAAGCCTCCCCAAAAACTTTGGAATTTATCTCAACCTTTAACTATTTATTTTGAATTTTCTCTGAAATTGTGTTTTACCGATAAGATTTCGGCGATAAATATTCTAAAATTAATTCCTATACTTTCATGGCCTAGAATAAATTTTATAAATTCAAATAAATCTTTAAATAATTTTTATATTTTTTTCTAAAATTATTGAGGCCTCTACATATTTGAAATAATTGTTTCGGGCTAATTTTTTATTGTTTTTCTCGAAAAACCTTTATTTACATAAAATTGTGTAATAAATTATTTTTACACTATTTCCACTTCTAGGGCCTCAATTTTTTTGGAGTTTTTCTCAAAATTTTTCACTTTGTCCTTCCTAGATCGATAATTTCAAAAATATCAGTCCAAAAAAAAGTCAAATCTCAACTCAAAAGTTGTTTCACCTCTAAGTCTACTTGAAGACTTAACCCTCTGTCTAATTTATTATTCACATTCCCAGGGTTAAAATTGATGGGATGTGACATGACTGACCATGAGGCTATATATTTTTTTGCTAAGTGTGTTGTATATATATGGCTTTATAACATATATGCATATGCTTCATAGTCCATCGTACATGCTTTTAGTGTCTTTTCTTTTCATTCATGACATCTTAAATTAAAGAAATACTTTAATTTCTTGGAACCTCATGTATCATTGGGGCTAATAATACTCATGAAGAAATTGTTATGCGAAAGGATCTTAAATAGTATCAATATCTTAATCAGTGTAGGAGCTCTTATTGCCAAAAAAATTGCAAGTTCATAAATACGAAAATAAAAAAAAAATCATTAAGATCAAATAATTAAAAAGTCAATATAATAATGATAACAAAAGTAATTATTACCTACTCCAATTTACTGGTACATCTTGCCTCAATAATTCCATACATGCTCGAATTTACTAGTAGATCTAAAGTCAATAAGTTCATACATGAAATAAATAATATAGTACTCCTCCAGTCCTTAATATAGGACCTAATTTTTAAATTGATTTTGGTCCTAAATATAAGACCCATTTATCATATTTATCAGTTTTTCCTAAATTACTCTTATTGATACTCTCTCAAGCCTAATTACGTAAAAGAGGGAGAGAGGATATTAAGGAAGATGATTATTGTGTTTTAAAAAAAATATATCATGTTTCTTATAATCAACTAACTTACTTAACTTCCTTAATCTAATCAAATTAGTTAAATAGGTCTTATATTAAGGATCGGAGGAGTATTAGTATTTTGTATTCCCTAGTTGCATATGGCACTATAAATGAAATGAAAAGAATAATCATGAATAAGAGCAAACATGAAGTGATTGTTGATGAAAGAACTTGAATTCAAACTGCTCATATTTTGTTAGATCTAAGTTATCACTCTATGTTTACCATTGTGCTTCCCGCCTCATATAATGGATGATGCAATGTGGGTTAGAACATTATTGGAAGTACTCACATATACAGACATCTGGTGTCATGAGTTCTATTATTTCTATCATTCAAACTTTGTTACTTTTGAACAGATGGTTAGCATATTAGAACTTTACATTTTGTTGCATTTTTTTGTAGATGATTATATGTTATGGCCTGAACTTTTGAGTAGAATGTTATGTGAATGCTGGTTATGTATAAGTAATTTTGCTGCCTCCTGTACAAAGTAGAAATGAAACATAAGTTTAGTATATAAAATGGCTTTGTTCCTTTTCTAGTTTAATGAAATGAGATGGTTAGTAATTAGAGAAACATTAGAGCAGGAGAATGACTTAAGGAACCTCTTAGGCCCCCTGTGGATCCAATTCAAGTAATCATAAATCGATTAGAAGAGCAACAGTGGACTATGAAGAAGAATCAAGTTAACTAGGCTTGATAGGAATAAGAGTAGGATACTGCGATAGTAGCAGCAGTAATAGTAGTAGAGGATGGTCGGTGGGCCATCTCAACTCGTCTAACCTCAAGGTCTACCAGTTGATCAAGCGAGGCCAGTAGCGAAACAAGATATACAGTACTGGATTAGTCGATTCCAGAAACATAATCCACCTACCTTTGAGGGGACGTTTGATGTACAAGTAGCCGAGGATTGGATAACCTGACTAGAAAAGATATTTAAAGTCATGGATTATCTGTCAAAGACTAAGGCGTAAATGACTATCTACAAGTTAGAGAGGGAAGCTAATCATTGGTGGAAAAATACCGAGTTAGTACTGGAAGCAGGCAACATCCCAATCACATTAGAGGTATTTAAGGAGTAGTGCTTTTAGAAATACTTTCTGTGGTCTGTGACATCTTCCTTTTAGATCATATAACCTTTAAATAGAACTAATTGGAACTACTTCTCAAGGCCTTAAGTTAGAAAATTTCAAATTTGAAAATCCTTTAAATTCATTTTAATATTCATGTAACCCTAAACTTTTTCTAAAATTTGAAAAATCATAATTAATTCTAGATAAATCAAAATGAGGTGGTTCTAAGTTCCACTTGAAGCTCTTATAATATTATTCAGAGAAAAAATGCTCTCTATTATGAGACCCTTGTCAATCATTTCTAGAATTCATGTAAAGAAACACTATTCATTTGGTAAATTTTCAATTTTTCAAAATTTATGCTTAATTTTGGATAAGTATAAATTTTTGTACAAAATGCCAATTTTGATGAATTAGCCCTTGTTTTATAGATAAAAATATGAGCTATATGTTTGCCGTGTTATAGTACAAAACTCATTCATTTAGCCAGAATCACATTAACATGGAAATAGACTATTTTTAGGGTTATTTTATACTGTTTCCATATCTTTTCTTAATCATTCTCTTCTTTAACACCACATAATTATTCCGTTCACATAACTCATGTCCAAGCACAATATTTTCAATCGTTTACAGCCATCAAAGTCACAAATACAAGTATCCAAACTTCACTCATAATTATTACAAACTTGCATAACAAAATCTACATAAATTCATAAACAAGACAAGCATAGGAGCCTTCATCCCAATATGACCTCTTTGCCTTTCTCCTCTAACTCCTAGATCTACATAAATTCATAAACAAGACAGGCATAGGAGCCTTCATCCCAATATGACCTCTTTGCCTTTCTCCTCTAACTCCTAGATTGTTGATTATTTAGACATAAGAAGGAGTGAGATTTCAAAGAAATTCTAATAGTAAGAACCACAATAATCATACTAAACATGCAATGCAAGAATGCCATATGTTACTAACAAAATATCATGCATTCTAATATGCTCTTATGCCATGGAAAGGAAGCAATTAAACATACCATCAATCCACTCAACATTACATAAAGCCAAGGCACATTATGCATAGAGTTAACACATCATTATCTATCTAGCTCTACAATATCATGGCATAGAAAAATGAAGCAACACAGAGCAAAGAAAAGCAAAGCAAGTTAGCATTCAAATTGCAAGTTCATTGCTACCTCTTTAATATCCAAAGCTTTTGGCCTTCTTTACTTCTTCTTGCTCCTCTTTGTTTCTTTGATCAATGCCTATGCCACATTACCATCAATGCCATATAAAATATCATTAGTTACCAAAACAACTCCATAACCCCCTTTTCTTTGACCTTTGACTCAATATTTCACTTTTGTTTTGACAAGTCACCAGGACCATTCCTACATAATTTTTTATGTAGAATCCAAATATCAATATAGTATTATCAAAATTAAACTCCTCCCTAGTCTATTGATCTTAGCAGGGAGGTATGTGATTTAAGGTTCAAAGTTATATTTTTTTATTCCAATGCTTCCAAACACTTTTTCTTAGTGTTTTCCTACAAAAAATCACATTCTAAACTCATTGGAATCATCAAATTAATCTGAAACAATCTCTAACCCTTTGAACTAGCCTTGGCCGAATGCTACAACAAATTAAGGAATTTGGAAATTCTTCCAAAATCAATCACAACAACAACCATACAAGCTAGTCTAGGCATTTAATCATGGTTTTTATCCTTTCCTAATCATTCCTTATTAATTTCAAAATTTGGATAGCATGATGTATGATAGAACCCAATTTTTACATGGTTTTCTTAAGTGTTTTCTGATATTTTGCAACACTTTTGCCCTCATTTTTGTATGCATATCCTTTTGTTTATATCGATTCATGCATTGCATTCTGCTAGTTTAAGAGTAAAAAGGGTCAATTATCTCGTCCAAACTGAAATTGCCTTGATCTTTAATCAGTTTAATCTTTACAAAACTCTTTACTTGTGTTTTTGGGCATTTAAAGGAGGATTAAAGACCTAAGTAAGAGCCAAAATGCAAAACTAGAGTGTCTCTATTATTTGAGTCACAACCTGGATGCTTTTATAGTAAAGTTGTGCATTTTGGAGCTAGGTTAAGACTAAATGTGCCTTTATGTTCCCAGGTCGCAACATGGCTTTATGAGGTCACGACATGGCTTGTTTAGGTCTCGACATGTGTCACACCTTACTTATATAATACCTTAGAGTCTATTAAGAACCATTTCTGACCACATTGGGTGGTCTTATGCTCAAAAACATAATTTGGACGTTACTTTATGAAATTACTATTCACTGTGCAATTTTCAGATTACAAGTTTAATTTTGAAAAATCATAACTAATTCTAAAAAAATTGTATGGAGATGTTCTAAAATTCCACAAAAAGCTCTTTCAATGCTCTTTAAGGAAAAATAAATAAATTAGACTTGTCTTTGGCCAATTCATATAATTTAATCAATAAAAATGACTGTTCATTTAGTAAAATCTAGAACTTCCAGATTCTGTGCCTCAAATTTGAAAATTTGTATCTCCTTGTGTACACATCCAACTGAGGTGATCCACCTATCATTTTAAATCTTGGGATGTGTGCTATAAGCCTACCAAATTTCATGGCTTAATTCATTTATTTGGTATGTCAAACTGGAGCTCGAATTTAACTACTCCAGAACCTATGTTTTATCCCTTAGCCACTCTTTACTTTAATTCTTATTATTTCATTAGCATACATAATATGGGTTTACTCTTTCTCATTTATTCTCATACATTTCCATTCATGCCATAAACATTATACTCAACTACATTGCATTGATAGCATTCATAAATATAATGTACAGAATAGGAGAATTATACATTGAACATTAATCTCATTCATTAATATCAATAATTCTCCACTTTTTTTTCCTTGCTTCTCATGCCATTATTTCCCATCATTGATTGACCTAAATGGTTGGTTAGGGAGGGGTGAGATTTAAGAGAATCTCAGTAGCAAACATTACCACATACATATATATGATGGATGCTAATGTATGGTTTGTAGTTTTTCATAAACTTAAGTTAACTAGTGACATGCCATCATACTTTATGCTTGGTATAAAAATTTATAGCCATGGAAACATATTAAAAATAGCATTTTCAACAACAATCAACATGTCACAATATCATTCAAACAAAGGGTAAGTTTACTACCTTGTACTTCAAGCTTTCCTCTTGCTTTTCCTTTGATTCCCTTGACTTCCCAACCATAATAGCTTTCGTTCAACATCAATAAACATTTTCTTAGATGTTCTAAGGTCCTAAACATAATCACATTGATCATACAATCCATTAGGACCAAGAGATTACATAAAGTTCAAGACTAACTTTCTTAAATTTAACCTTTTCTCTAAATTTTGGATTGATATTTTAATTCTGTAAAAATTATCCTCTTAGGCTAATACTACACAATTTTGCCCAAGACATCCAAATATGATTTTAGATTAATGAAAATCCAACTCTTTCCCTAGAAATCAGTTTGGCCGAAAAGGGGTGTTCATAACTCCAAAACCAATTTTGCTTCTAATGCTTCCAATGCTTGTTCTTTAGTCTACCTTACACCATTTTCCATTTTAAACATAGTAGAAACATCAAAAATATGAAAAAATCATCCTAGGGCATGGATCCTAAAGTGGTCAACAGCACCATTATGAACCAAACATGAAATCTTTCAAACAATAACTCAAAACCACTTAAAACAACCTTGAATCAAAGTGCTTTAACTATGTTTAAATTCAAAACTTCCTTCCCCTAACCTTAACACATTTTGACCAGCCATGAACAAGAGGAAGAACCAAATTTTCAACCATCAAACTCAAGAAAAACAAGCAAGGAACAACATAGAACCACTTACTAACCTTATATCTAAGCTTGGATGACCAAGGTAGTTGCTTCCTCTTGATTATACTTTCAAGAAACAATTTTACAAGAGTTTTTCCTCTTAAACTTATGTTGGCCAAAAATTAAAGGGGGAGAGGCTCTATTTATAGCCAAAACTTTGGCTTGAATGGACCATAATGCCCTTGGTAGGGCAAACCTGGAAGTTTAATTGGACTTTTACATCATCATTATATTGCATCATCCTTACATCATTCTTCTAGAAGATGCTAGGTGTCAATAATTTGGTGGAGGAGAAGGGAGATTAAATTCTAGCCATTGGATCAAAACTTAGTCCTTAAGTTTCCTCTTAATTTACTTGGCCCATATTTCTTCGGCTTTCTTGATGGCTTTCTGGAGTTCAGAATATTCTTATGTCTACTCTATAAATTCCTTTTACCTTTAGAAAAAACCTATGAATTTTCTCAAACCATAACTCATCCTTTAAGCCTTGCATAAAAATCATTTACTAAAATGCCCTTTTATTGGCATAATCGGCTTAATATTTTATTAAAGCTATTTCATTGGCCTTTTGGCTATGGGACTAATTTTATAAATTAGTAAAACCTTTCAACCATTTAACCTTATTTTGTGTACATTTTTTAGATCTCTTGCTATTTTAAATAATTATCTCAAACAGTATACTTTTTACCAATCATAACCTTACAAATTCTATTTAAGCTGCCTTAAGGGTATTTTCTTCATTTCTCTTAACAAAAGAGTCTTAGAATATTATTTTCTATTTTTGGAAATTTTCTTGGAATTTTCTGTATACTTTTCATTTTTACCCCAAACGGCAGTAACTTTCTGAATTTATGGTTTTACCCTTGCTTGGGTTCAACCTCATAAAACCATCTCTTTGAGGCTTCTAACTTACTCTTTGGCCTGTATCTAGTTGCTTTTCTCTTCCTGAGCTCTTGAGATTTTACTGAAACCTCTAGCTTTGATTATACTTCAACCCCTGAAAATTTTTACTTTGCAGTTTAGTCCCTAAAACTACTTTGATTTCCTTTCTCATCTTTAGGACTTCTGCTCAAAAGGAGCTTTGTAGCCTACCTTCTTTAGGCTACTTCTAGGGCTCTTAGGCCTAAAAATTGAGATATGGCAACATAAATTTTGGAGTTCATGACCTGAACGCGTCTAGTAAAGCTGTGCGTTTTGGAGTAAGTTATTCTGCAACCAGACTTGAGGGAAGTAGCAGCCACGAACTAAGGAGCCTCCATACTATAGATTTGTAAGGATAGAAGCCTCAAACATTTTCTCTCAAGACTCCATTGATCTCTTACCTCAAAATTCCATTTTTCTTCATTTCTCCATTATTTTCTGTGATTCTGAACTAATTAAATCACTTCCACCATCTTTTTAGCATTACTCATAGCTGAACACACATGGAGCAATTGTGACAAGTTTTAAAATATGAAAGGCTAAATCATTAGCCTCTTGGTGATAGAGGACAAAGCTTGAGCTTAAGGACATAATAGGGGAGTTTTCTTAGTCTAAATCTAAGCTTAAATTTGTGTTGAACATTTCTAGATTTAGAAATTTCTACACTTATGTGAGACCTGATTACAGATTTGTAAATCTTGTGTTTAGACTATTGTAATTGGATTGGATGTTGCTTAATGTTGAATTATTTATATAAATATATCAGTTTTGAATCTGTGTGGTCAGTTGATTATCAGTGATCATTGGTAATTAATTTGTTTACTTGGTATTCTGTGGTTGTTGATTGACAATCTTTGAGGGCATTTACATCATCCATTCAATTACACTCTAAGTGGTTTTTAACAATATTTTAAGAGGTGTTAATTAACTTTGATCAAGGTAAGTTTTCATTAATTAAAACATTGAACCCAAGTGATTGCTTGGGGTTTTTATCAGACTTAGAGGTTTCTAAAACTCTCATATCAATTTAAGAGCCATGGTAGCTAAGTCTTCATTATCAAGAGTCTATCTCCTTATACTTTCCCTTAAATCCAAAGTGTCATATTCCAAAATTTGAACCCCGAAGGAAGCTGAACTGGTGATACTAGACTCCCAGGGGCAAAACTGGAAATTTACCGGACAAATTCCCCAAAAATGGAAAAAGACCAAATTAGAGGTTTTTGAGGTATATATAATGTTTTGGGAGTAAAAATGGCCTAAAATAAATTATGGTGGAATTTCCCCAAAAATAATTAGTTTGGGGCGAAATAGTGAAAAATGAAGAGAATATAATTATTTTTATTATATAATAGCCTTAATAATTCAAGGAAAAATATGGATAAATTCCTTGGAAATATATGTGTATTTCTTAAATTATTCTCAAGCCTTGGAAATGAAGGGAATAATCTATAGGAAATTTATGTCTGAAATTCTATCAGTAAGAGCCTAATTTCAGAGAAAAATGTGAAATAAATAGTTAGATGTTGTAAAAAAATCCCCAAACATTCCAAATCATACTTTTAGAATAAATGAGGATTTTTCACAAAAAGAAATAGATTTTTAGAAGGCATGAGCTATTTTTCTTAACATAGGGCTAAAAAGGAGTAAATTGGAAGGAAGATTGTAGTTGAATGTGAACCAAACCAACTCCATTACTTTGCAACTAAATCTGAACATTTAGTTAGCCTAATTTAGTTAGGAAAAACATGCTCCCCAAGTCCCAAGGTCACATGTCAATTTGGTGGCACATTTTTGACCATAAGATCAACTTTTCTTGGAGAGCAAGTAAAGAGTGGCCCATATTTTCTGCCACTTTGACCAAAATTTTGAGAGCATTTTGGTCAGAAAAATAACTGACCAAGGGCAAGTTTGGCCAGCTTATGGAAGTCTATAAATACCCCCATCCTTTCATATTTCGGCCAAGTAGAGAAAGTATTAGGGAAGTTTCAACCTAGGATTACTCAAGGTATGTGTAAGCTTGATTTTTATGTAATTGCAAGGAAAAAATCATGACTAATCCTAATAGGAAAATATGTTGAAAATTTAGTCAAGCATGAGGAACATTATGGAATGATAGAAACTTTGATTATGAGCTTGGATTGGTATGTTTGGATGTTGTTTAGATTGATTTATGGAAGAAAATTAAGCTAAGGTTTATGATACCCAATTTGGCCAAGTCTTGTTCTTAGGTCAGGGTTTGTCTCAATGTGTTTTGATGATTTCAATGAGTTTAAAATGTGTTTTTGTGTAAGGAAACACCAAGGAAAAAGTGTTTAAAATCATTGGAATTAAAATGAAAACTTGAAACCCTAAACCCTATAATTCGCCCATATTGAGTTATTGGACAAGGGATTAGATATGTTGAGAAAATGGGTTTGGAAGCATTAGGATCAAAAATAAAATTTTGAACCCTAAACTATATACTATTCAGCCAATTCATGTTCATAGGGAAGGAATGTGATTTAGTAAAATCTAATTGAATATTTGGATTCTACATTAAAAATCATATAAGAATGACTGTAGAGATTGATCAGAACAAAGGGGAAATAGTTAGGTCAAAAATCCAAGAAAAAGGGGTTTAATGTTCAAGTATTATATAATGTGTTTGAATGGTTGGTAAATGATTGGCATTACTATTGGTTTGCTAGGTACTTTGCCCAATCATCAAGGAGACACCCTAAATCGAAAAGGGAACAAGTCACTAAGTACACAAGAGGTAGCATTGAATTATGATTAAAGTGCTTTCTTGCATTTATTTATGTGTATGTGTGTATATGCTATGAATGTCATGATGTGACTAAGCTATGCTGTTGAGTTATGATTACAATGCTTATGCTATGCTGCTGAATTATGATTGTAATGTTTATGTTATGCATGCCTTGGCACTATGTTATGTGAATACGTATGAATTGGCTTACTTTCGATGGCATTTCACTAAGTATGAATGATAAAATTATATGCACAAAAGCATATCACATTATGTTTGCATGATTGCATGATAATTATGATTCTTTGCTACTTGGATTTCGTTAAAATCTCATTCTCCCTCTGTTTAAACTAACCTTAGGAGGAGGATCAAGCAAAGGCAAGGGCAAGCAAGTGGTGAATGAAGGCATGTAAATGCTTAATGATGTGACTAATGGCCATTATGCTATATTATGTAATATTATGAACGTTTATATGTTGTTAGATAATAGCTCCTTTAAGGAGATAAACAAGTATGAATATGTCTAAGCATGCTAGAGTGTATGTGCGAGTATGTTATAAGTCCCAAAAGGTAAAGGATGGGTAAAAGGTAAGAAAAAGGTAAAGTTGGACTTAATTAGGGGATAAAATATCCCTAAAAATGGTCAAATTTGAGACACATAAAATAATAAGCATTTCTTTGAGTCTGGACTTGAAACTTGACAGACTTATAGATCATATTTTTAGCTTTAAATCTAGTGATAGAACATTAAAATTGGAGTTTTGTGCAGGGAGTTGTGCCCTTCCAAAGTTGGGTTAAAATACTGAAAAATAGAAAAGCAACCATATGAACAGTACACTTTGTCAAATTTTCTGGCTTCGTTTTAGATGGATATAAATCAAATGAGTATTTTTTGTGTTAGAAGACATGACAAGCTTTAAATAGAAATTGAAACTACCTCATTTCAATTTTTCTACAATTAGTTATGAATTTTCAAAATTGACCCTAAATTTTATGAATAGTGTACGGATGGTAAGAATTGAGAAGTGTTGTTTTTACAAATTCTCTTCCCTAAGCTTTGAGAAGTGCTCTATAACGGTTCTTATGATAGGACTAAACCATCACATGGTTGATTTAAACAGCATACTTGGTCTATAATTGCATAATGTAGTCATATAAGATCATCACAAAAAATTTAATTATAGTCATCCCCAAAATGCATGAAATGATTCAAGGTCATAAAGTGACATTGCAATTAAAGTTCCCTTACACATTGACCACATCCTTGCTCTTTCCTTTTGAAGTTGAAGGCCCTAGGATTTTGTTAAACATAGGAGGGGTAAAATTCATGGGAATCTTAGTAGCATAGCACCGCATTCATAATGTTAACCAAGCAAAGCATTTATGCGAAATGAACTTGCTAATGCATACTTTCACTTAATGCATATACCATGAAAAGGACATAACATACTTTTCATTCATAACACTCTTTTCATTCATAACACTCAACATAGCATAAGCCAAGACATTACATGCATGGAGTTATACATCACATAATATCATCATCTCATCCACATCATGGCATAGCAACATAGCATAACATAAAGCAATAAACACAACGCAAGTCAACATTAGATGGTAATTGCTAGTTATCTCTTTCAAGCTTTATCCTTTCCTTTAAGCTCTTCCTCTCTTGAGCAAATCTTTTTCTCTTCGGATGCTAGGCCTATTGATAACGCAATAGGACATTACCATTTATTATCCATCCAAAATATTAATCAAATAACCCTTAAACCCCTTTTCTTTGACTTCTGGGTTATTCCTTACAACTTTGATTCTTTAGATCTCTTGGGCTATTTCTACATAATTTTTCATGTAGATTTCAAATATCCACTTATATTTATAAAAATCCAATCCCTCCCTATAGATCTCATTTTGGCCGAATAGGGTGTCTTGGAAAACCAAATTTTGTTTTCAAATTTAATGTTTCCAAACTTCCTTTCTTGTTGTTTCCTTACACCATTTCATCATTTAAACACATTGGAAGTATCAAATTAAATCAAATTCAACTCTAACCCCATTCTCTCTCCTTGGCTGAATTGAATTATCATGAATAGGGGTTGGATTTTCTTTCCAAAACTTACTCAAAACTAATCAAAACCTATTCTTTTCAAATGTTTAGTCTATGCTTTAAACCTTTGATTAAACCCCTTCCATATTTTTTTGAAAATTTGGCAGTATCTTCCCATGGAAAATGGCCATCCAAAACCTCATAAAATCATATATAAACAGCCCACAATAATTAACAAAGAGTTTAGGAGCTTACCTTGGTGATTCCTTGAATTTAGGTGGACTTTCTCTCACTAGAAATAGCTCTTTCACTCTCTAAATGCAAGAGCAGCATAGTCTCCCCTATGGTTCCTTATTTGGCTGAAATGTGAGGAGTCTTGGTGTCTATTTATAAGCCAAGTATTAACTAAATGCTATCAAAGTTCAAAAGAATTACAATGCTAAAGTGTCAAGCTAAGCTTCCTTCTTGATTTTCCTCTTTCCTTAGTTTAATTCCAAATGAAATGAATTTTAGAAGTCAAAATCCTTTCCACCCCTAGCTTGACAAGTGGCAGAATGAGAGCCAAGCAAAAATGAGTGTACTCTTTACCCTTTTCAACACCAATTTGATACTGAATTAGCTCTGTCTTTTTCTATATCAGTGATATGAGCTTCTTAATTAATTTTTATCATATTCTTAACACCTTATCAATTTTCTCTTCCAAAAGAGCCCTCCTTTACTCTTATAATTAATTTATATCATTAAAAGAAAAGAAAACCAATTTCTTTACTGTATTATTTTTTTGCTCGGGAGTTATTTTTTTGAATCTCTAGGCTCTTTAAAACTTTCTTGATATTTTCATAATCTCTTATAAATCCCATAGGAGTTTCTTGAATTTTCTTGGGATTTATCTAGCCTCATAAGTATTTATTTGGAATTTTTCCAAATAAAAGCCCAATTAGCATAATTGGACTTTAAGTTCCTTTAAAGATTAACCAAGGGTATTTTGGAAATAAAATCACTTATACAATATCTTATAATTCTCAAGACACTTTATCCTTATTTTTTCTTAATTTTCTAAGGATCAAAACTATTTTTCATAATTAATTTTTGACCAATTTTTCCAATTAGTCAATATTCGATAAATACTGAAAATTCAATAATTATTGCCTTCCATCATAATTTCATCCTTTGACCTCAAATACTGTCCATGGACCTTTTCTTTACCTTACATAATTATTTGCCAAATTTTGAGAATTTCTAACATATTATTCCAAATTTTCATATTTCTTTCCACTACTCTGGCCCTTAAATCTCCAGGGATTTCCTTACTCATAGTTGTAAAATTTCTGGATGTGACAGAAGCCATATAACTTTGACTTTCAATCTTATGGCTAGAAGACATATATCTTTGATTTTTTATTTTTGAATTAATGTCTAGAAGCCATATAGTTTTGATTATGTATATGATTTGTGTTTATAAAGAAAATTATGGTAATTAGAAACTTTTTAAAAAACTATAAATAATATAGTCAAGAAGGCTAATGGCTCAATATTTTTTATTATGAGAAACTATTGACTATATAGTGAAGGATGGATTTATATGTTTGTTGATGAGACCTTTATCTATTACATGAAGTAACTAGCTAACAGCTACATTTATTCCATATAACTCCAATTTATTGAGAGGAAATATGGCTTTGCAATAGATTCATATTTGGCATATGAGGTATAAGAGCTTATGTAATGTCGCCACTTACCTAACTAAAACTAATCATGATAGAAAGTAATAAAACCAATAAACACACCCTATCATGGTTATTTAGAAGCAATCACATCTTTAAAGGGCTAACCATGATAGAAAGGCATTAAACCTCAATTAAGGCTATCATGGTTAGAAAAAGAAATATCTTATCATCTATAATCAACATATACTATCATATAGCACATTCACATGCAACCCATGTTATGAAAGATTAGTCATAGCTAACCTAGTTATAAGACAACATGCCCCTGATTGATAAATTATAACAACAACTCGTATTTGACTATCTAAATTGACATTAAAAAGAATTAAACTTGCAGAAATTTCCATTATCGTATCATAGATCTACAAATAATCTAATCACATGCAACCTAAGGGCCTTATACCCACTACTCGTACTCCAAGCTGGTGTCCAGACAAAATAAACCAAAGATAAAAGATGCAATATGTTCTATGTGAAAGTAAAATAAGTTCCAACTGAATACAGTCCTAATACGTGGCAATATACAAAAAGATTGCATAAAGTAAGGTCCATAAGATCTACACTGTCAGCTGCAGCTATTGAGTTTTAAGAATCTTCACTAAAGGTCTTGCTAACGTATTGTTTCTTAAAAATAGTAAAACAATGGGAGTGACACAACATCTTAGTAGCTAAATCCCTACCTATCACACACACTAGCATGAGCTAGCATGGTGTTAGATAGGATATGCAGAGTTGATAACAATCAATAGACATTTATTTAACATTTAAACTCACAACAACCATATAAGTCAAATATTTCCGCTAATCTCATGCAGCTGATAATTTCAAAAGAGATAACATAGTTTTTATTTACTTAAAAGATATAAATATCAATAAAGATCCCATGTCATATGCAATCTGTAAACCCAAATCCATCCTTATATCCTTCTTATTTCTGCCAACTAGATCTATGGGCTAAGTTCTTTCTATTTGACTGGCTACTTTGACAAGCTCACCATATGAGTGATATGGACTGGCCAAAGACTACAGAGCACTCAAAGGACCATGGGTGCCCCCTTGAAGAACTAGTGGGGCGTCGTAGTTCCTCGAAGAACTAGTAGAATAATAATAGTGGCTAGCCATAAAGCTCTATATGGAGGCCAATACCATGTGGCAAGTATATATATCTCAGTAACTCTAATCATCACCTTCCCCTACCCAAACTAGAGGCACAAGATTCATAATAACACATTTATATACAAAACCAACCAAATTCCAAAATAATACCTTATAGTCATAATTATTAATTTCTAACAATACAAATAATTTCAGTCCTTTTCAAAATAGCATCCCACAAGACAATTCATACAAAACATAATATACATATAAAAATTGGACATAAAACCACTCACCAATTTCATATCAGAGCACGTAATAGATAGAAATTTAGTTACATGGTCTCTTAGCTGACAGTCAAATACAATCAAAGTCCAACCTCAAAAACACCACAATAGGGTTTATATCTACAAATAAAATTAAAATATTATCACTACAGTATTAGAGTATGCTACTCACAAAATCCTAGCCTCTAACTCCTCCTTTAAAAACTTCAACTTTACTCAGAATTCTAGCTCAAAAGGCCTTTTTTGAAGGTTTGGAGTAGGAACATATATGTATGATTTGGACTCAATTCCAAAATTTTTCTTAACTTAAATATCCTTTAATTATTAGAATCATCAAATTCATAACGTAGATAGAAAAACCCTAATTTATATCTTGTGTTCTATCTTCAAAGGACTTAGATAAATATATTTAATATGAACTAGGTCATTCTCAGTACTGAAGTTAAACCATTGATCTAACAGTTGAATTTAGTTTCCTATCTATCGTGATTCTATTTTCCAAATTATGGCTAAACCTAACGGTGAACGAACTTAAAAACACTAATTTACTATTCTAGACTCTATCTACTAAATCTAAAAAAAATAACTTGAAAACATACCTAATAATTTGTAACTTTGAGATCGAACTGATGATCCAAGTATTGAAATTGATGATTTGGATGCCCCAAATAGGCTAACCAAATTTTAGTCTAATCCACCGATTAAGAAACTCAAAATAGCACTTTTGAGACTGCCTCAAATATGTGCAAAAATTATTTACTTACTCTCAATTCTACCCACCACCTCCTATATATATAGGCTTCTCAAGTTCCTTTATTTTAGTAATTAGTTAATGTGGGACTTTTATACCATACTATAGTTATATATTTTTATAATATCACACACATATTCACACACACAAAATAATGATTAATGCAAAAAATAATTTACCTATATTTAAATTTCCATTAGCTTAATACTCAAAGATATTTATTTATAAATTTAATTAAATTCTAGGCATAAAAGAATAAGGATATTATATTTCTTCCCACCTAAAGGAATTTTATCTTCAAAATTCAATAAAGGATAATGTATTCATACCTTTATCGAATAGGTGAGGATAGTCACGACGCATTCTCTCCTCAGTTTCATAAGTAACATCACCATGTGACATGCGCTTCTAAAAGACTTTAAGAAGTCTAATAGTCTTATTCTGCAATTTCTTATCCTTGATATCTAGGATTCTCTCGAGTTCTACCTTATAAGTCAAGTCTTCTCGTAGTTCCAACTCTTCTAGCTCTATAATATGCGGTGGCTCCGGTTAATATTTCTTCAATTGGGAGATATGAAATACATCATGCACCTTTGACAAGCACGGACGTAGTGCAATATGATAGGCTACTGGCCCAATTCTTTCTAGGATTTTGAATGGTTTGATGTATCTGGGTGTCAACTTTTTATCTTTAATGGATCTACCAATACCAATAGTAGGAGATACCTCTAGGAACACATGATCCCTCACTTCAAACTCTAATGGTCTTCGTCTTTGATTAGTGTAGCTTTTTTGTCTACCTTGTGCAGTTAGCAACTTTTGTTTGATTACTTTAATTTTTTTTATGGTCTCAACCACATAATTGGGGCCAATAATAGTCCTTTCACTCAACTCTATCTAACATAATGATGATCTACACTTTCTATCACATAATGCCTCAAATGGTGCCATTTGTATACTAGAATGGTAATTATTGTTATAAGCAAATTCTGCTAATGATAAGTAGCTATCCCAACTCCCTTTAAATTCAATAACATATACTCAAAGCATATCTTCTAATGTTTGCATGGTTCTTTTCGTTTGTCTATCAGTTTACGGGTGGTATGCAATACTAAAACACAATTTGAATCCTGTTGCCTCTTGTAACGATTTCCAAAATCTTGATGTGAACTTGGGATCGCGATCTGAGAGTATACTTGTTAGGGTCCCATGAAGTCTAATTATTCCTGAGACATATATTTATGCTAACTTTCCATCAAGTAGTTTATCTCAATGGGTAAAAAGTGGGGAGACTTTGTTAATCGATCCACATTAACCCATATGACATCAAAACATGCCAATGTCCTTGGTAATCTTGTAGTGAAGTCTATAGAGATACTCTCCCATTTCCACTTAGGTATCTCTAGATCCATAACAAGCCTGGGGGTTTTAAATGTTCGATATTTACTCTCTGACAAGTGAGACACCTCTATATATACTCTGTCACATCCTGCTTCATCCTTGGCCACTAATATTGTTGCCTCAATTCATGATATATCTTAGTGGCTCCTAGATGCATGATATTGCTAAATATTTGCCATATGCAATTACTGACCTAAATGATAATTATTAATTCTCATATTCTAGATAAAAAGGCTTCTATCATTATAAATGAAAATAATGTATGTTTGAAACCTGAGAGAATGATTGGTTCCAAAAAAAAAAAAAAGAAACAGAGCGAATAATCAAAATGATCATACTTAGGAGGCAAGAACCACAAAAGAGGCAAAGACATAAGTGTTTAAGAGCAAATAATCAAGATGATCGTACTTATTAATTCTCATAATTATTTATGGTTTTGTCCCATTTAGTTTTCCTAGCAAAGTTTTTAATGAAACAGCAACGTGTATGTATTAATAAATGCTGTACTTCTTTTCTTTTACTAGGTTTTTGTCCCACAAGGTTTTTTTCTAATTAAAGTTTTTTTAATGAGACACATTAATATAATGGACATCTAAGGAAAAATGTTATGAATATAATAATATATCTTTGTGATGTCTGTATCTCTCCTATTATCTCCAATGTCATATCTTCATGATCTCATAATTATCTCTTATTATGATGTAATCTATAGATTTTGTTGAAACTGTAAAGTTATGCCTGTATATATATGACATATATAATGTATTCAGGATCTTAAATAGAATGAAAAATACTCTTATTTTTTTTCCTCTCTAATTCTCTATTTTTCTTCTTTACTATTTCTTTAGCTTTATAACATTAGTCATTTAGATATTTATTTTTTTCATGGCTTTCTCTCATTTATTTAAATAAGAGGGGTGATAAAATTTTATTTTCTTTCTGATCATTCTCATTTCCTTTTCTTTCGACTTTTCTTCTTTCTAAACCGAGCGTTAGTCACTGAAATTTTCCCTTCGCCCTCTGAACCTCCACTCCGTTCCAATATGCCGTGTAAAATTTAATTCTCAGTCTATAAAATTCCGTCATTAGCCTTCCTTCCCTTGAATTCCACCAATCATTAATTTGTGGACAAAATTCACGCCGGCAGCAACAATGAAACCAAGTCCACAAGCACAATTGTAGGAGGAATGTGGCGCTAACCCCACGACACTATGGCCACTCCCCAACTCCGCCACCATCTTTCTCGCTCTGTTCCCGTTGTTTGCGCCGGCTTCCGGTCACCGAACCCCATCTCGAGCCTTCGGCCACAACCTCTCAAAACTTCGAAATGCATAAACTTGGCCGTCGAGGCTAACAAACCCCGCAAATGGGCCATTCAACTGAGTTTAGTTGAACATAGCCCCTTCAAATCAGCAGTTGATATTGAGCAACTCGTGGGGTTTCTGTATGATGATCTTCCTCATCTCTTCGATGATCAAGGCATCGATAAGACGGCTTACGACGAACGCGTCATCTTCCGCGACCCCATTACCAAGCACGATAGTTTGAGTGGATACCTGTTTAACATAGCCCTCTTGAAGACACTATTTAAACCTCAGTTTCAGTTGCATTGGGTTAGACAGGTCTGCTTCCCTATCTTCATTTCTAATGTATTGGATTATAGTTTACCCCCTTGTGTTTTAACTTAAGAAGCACCGGGTACGAATTTCGGACATACCATGTTATGCAAGATATGAGTACGTTATATTTATGTAGTTTACGTTATCCCCAAAATTTTTAAAAATATATTATCCAGTTTACTTGTATACAGGCCCGCTTCAATATCCTTCCGATAGTGTAAATTATAGTCTACACCCTTTTGTTTTACCTTATTTCAGTTCGGCATGTGGCTCAATAGTCTGTAATTCAAAGCTCCTGTTGTTCATTTCCATTCTGCTATGTGAAAATGATGAACAGTTCAGTAAATTTCTGTATCACTTATACGCTTTCACTTCGATATTTTCATAGTAACACAACTTCCAAGAAGAAAGATTTAAATGGGCAATTTTCACTTCCGAATATTAGTTCATACTAGTAACGATGAAAGTATTTAAGGTAAAAGAAATGTGTGTACACTCACACACATATTAAGAAATGGAGTTATTCCTTATTTTAACCTTTTCCAAAGTGCTAAATTTTCCTCCCCTTTTAAGTTTCACTGTGCTTTAACTTTAATTATTCATGTGTATTTTAATAACGCTTCTGTATAATTTTGAATTGATTGGATTTCTATAGACAGGCCCATACGAGATAACCACAAGATGGACTATGGTTATGACATTCATGCTTCTTCCATGGAAACCAGAATTGGTGTTTACCGGCACGTCTGTAATGGGAATCAACCCAGAGACTGGCAAGTTCTGTAGCCATGTGGTAGGTTTCAAGAAGTAACGAAATTAGTGGTTGGATTTTGAATATATTTGCCAGTTGGTTTTAGAAACTAATTTTTGTTTTCAATTTTCAAGGACTTTTGGGATTCAATAGAGAATAATGATTATTTTTCTTTAGAAGGTTTATGGGATGTATTCAAGCAGGTATCTTCTATGTCACTCTGTTATATAACTTGTATACTCATATTCTCATAAAATCGTATTAAAATTTGTTGTAACTATTTAATTTCTTTGTGCTGCAGTTGCGGATCTACAGGACGCCAGACTTGGAATCACCCAAATATCAAATATTCAAAAGGACAGCAAATTATGAGGTCTATTTAACTTTTAATGAATTTAATTATTTATTCTCTTAGACTATTCATTCTCTGTTGTTTATTCATCTGCATCTGTCTAGTAGTATGCTAAGTCCTTAATAATATCTCATTGAACATGTTTACTTTTATGCGCTAGAAAATCAGATGCTTCTGTCATACCCACTTTGCAACCCCGAACTACACTACATATCATTCTACAAAATCTTAAATCTTTAGATTCACCAGTCATAGCTGAACAATTGAAGCCGAGTAAGCATAAAAGTTGAGATAAATTTTTTTTCATAATTGTTCCATGCTTAAAATACATTTGTTGTTTGTTTTCTATTTTGTAACAGGTTAGACACTATGCCCCATTCATAGTAGTAGAAACAAATGGAGACAAGCTATCAGGGTCTACCGGCTTCAATACTGTTGCTGGGTTAGTTTGGACATTTCAAGTGCAACTGCCTAGTTGTTCTTATAAAATGAATTTCAAGCGTTGATCAATCTATGTATTTCAGATATATATTTGGAAAAAATTCAACAGAAGAGAAGATACCTATGACTACTCCAGTCTTCACTCAAGCCATGGATGCTGAATTATCCAAAGTCTCAATCCAAATTGTTCTTCCCTTGGATAAAGAAATAACCAGGTATTTACCCTGTGATCTGATGAACCTTAAAAACTGATTCCAGAGTTGTATATAACTATATCTTATAGAAGAGAAAAAGTGAGGCTTTCTGTGAAAAACTGTAGTTTTTTTTTTTTAATAATTAAATTATAGTTGCAGTTTGAAAACTGGAACTTGACATTCATCTTTGACCAGTTTACCAAATCCCAATGAAGAAGTGATCAATTTGAGAAAAGTCGAAGGAGGCATAGCAGCTGTAATAAAGTTTAGTGGAAAACCTACAGCAGAGATTGTTTGTGAAAAGGAAAACCTACTTCGCTCTAATATCATTAGAGATGGTCTTAAACCTAGGATGGGTTGTTTGCTAGCACGCTACAATGATCCGGGTCGAACACCTAGCTACATAATGGTATGCTATGAAGTCTTTTTAAGTATGTTACTGGCTGTTTAACTGCTATTTGAATTCTATTTTGGTATTTTCTCTACATTTTAACTAATTATAGCTACATTCACAGCCTCAACAATCATCTGTGTGCTGAATCCTGGAATTGGGAGCATATAGATTGAGCTTAGGGTAACAGAAGAAAAATATCATGTTGCTTTTTGTCTATGCGGTATAATATAATCAACTGGAAATTACCTTATGGCTGTAATGTTGCACTTAGTTCCCCTAGTTTTGCCGTTAAAAAGAGATGGAGAGAAAAGTTTGGGTTGTACATGAATAAATGAAATGAGCTCCATATACTCCTACTTTTGAATATCACTCTATCTCCTACGCTATCACAACATGACTGCAGAGGATCCAAGTTTGATAATAATTCATTTTGTCTATTAAAACTGGTTGTGTTGCGTCCTTCCCGCCAATCCAAGACCTAGTTTGATATCACAGTAAGACGTCTTCTGTAAACGTGCAAATCATCCTGGGCTTGGAAGTCCTTTATGCCTTGACGCTTTCGCCAAATTCTTTTAACATGTCAATGTATTACTGTTATTGGTTTAGTTTCTTATCATATGATAATTGGTATTTCATTTCTGGTATTTGTCATATAAGTACTGACAATATCTTCATTTATTGTGGTTTATGTCGTGGAAGAGGAACGAAGTGCTTATATGGCTAGAGGAATTCTCACTGGATTAGCATTGTTGCAGTAATCACAGGTCATTCTTGACCATCATTTGCCCTGTAAATTCTCCCTACATATTGCCATTTTATATATATATGTTTGATTGAGCTTACGAAGGGGTGCTTTGGGAGCAAAGAGCAATAGGGAAGGGAGGTGGGACCCACATTCCTCTTAGGCTACCTTCCCCCCCCCCCGCCCCGACAATTATCCAGAATTGGAAAGGTTTGTGGGAAAGCCCAAAAGGAAAAAGAGAACATTAATGTGCATAAATTGAATGGAAGAGATATTTATGTTCCATTAATTGCTGTTCAAGCTGTAAAATAAGAGTTGATCTTTATTGTAACCACTTGGACCTTTTCCCCCTATTTGTTTCGCCATGATGTGCATTTGCTGCTCCAAGTAATCATGCGTCTCTTTCGATTTCCAGGCATTGCCCACTTGGGATACTGATTGCTACTGATTGCAACATTTCTAGCGACCCATAAGCGTAATGGTCACTATTAGTTCCTTTACTTCAATAAGAAGGCCTCATTTGTTATGTAAATTGGGATGGAATTGGCTAACCCGCACCCCCCCCCCCAAAAAAAAGAATGAAATGTAAAGTAATTTGTTAGATGAGAAATTTATATTTCTAAATAAATAATAATAAGTTAAAAGGCATTTTTACTTTTCAACTATTGGCTTAGGAGCATCTGATTGCTCAAAATTGATTGCTACTAACGATGGAGGCTAGTGGATCCCAATTAAGGGTGGTTGATTGAGTAAATAACTCTTTAAATCATAAAGTGAAGGGAATTGAAAGACGACGCGCAGCGGAAAACAACACAAAATTTTAAAACTTTCAATCCCTTGTCCGGATCTACCGATCGCGTTTAAGTCAGGTAGTAAGAAGTATTACCTTCGGTGTTCGGTTTCTGAGTGGCTTGGTGATTCCGCCGTTCAGAATGCCTCTGCTCGCCTCCTTTATCGTTCGAAGTCGACAACTCCGGTCGGCTTCCTCTACCGGTATCCACACGAGTAGCCCTCAACCTCGAACGACGTGCTAGCATTTATGTCCATCTAGGGTTTTCAGAGAATCCATCCACTCTTATCTCTCTTAGGCTGTCTCTTATCTGTTGGTGCTTTCACTCTCACTCTTCAAACCCTAGCTCTCTAATATCGAATATATAGGATGCTATAGGTATTATGAGTGATATTTTAATTTCGAAATTAATCCCAAATTAATTCCGAAATTAATACAATATCAAATATTGCATAATTAGATAAGAGAATAATTAAATAAATACGGTTTATATTAAATCCGTCTCACAGATTTAATTCACCTATTTATCTAATTCAAAAATAAAGATATGACGGAATTAATTTACATAGATCTAATTTATCCTTATAAATTAAATCTAACAATTAATATCTCTTATATTTATATATAATATATATATGAATATATATATATATATACACGTCCACCCTATTTATTCATTGAATCTAGACATATCCTAGATTCAATGAATCTGGACATCATAACTCGTGTTGGGCTATTTTGTGTGCGACCCTGTAGGCCCATATGAAGTTGGCAGTGGGCCATTAACTATAATGACTCACAAGCCGTAAGCGGTCTCTAGCAAGACATCACGACTACCCAAAACATATGAGGATCATTGAACGATGCAACCTTTTATACAACCATATCGCGTCCCTTTTGTCACACGACATTTTGGTCATGGACGAGGCATGGAGAACGTCATCCTCCTATTCATGACCGTTACTTTCTCGATCCCTGAGTAGTCTGAGTATAGAAATGGAACTACCTTTCCATTATAGTATGGCCATACATTTCTCAGACTCACTCATCGAGGGGCCCAGTAATGTCTCTCTACGAATGTGAGGGACAAATTCCATTTTGACCATTCACATTCCTCCGCATGAAAAACCATTAAGCCTGAACATAGTCTTTATGATCACTCGGTCAAAAGTGACTTTTGACTAGGTCAAAGCTAAGCATCTCTCATGTAGGAATCCATGATGATCTCAGGTCAAAGGGTACAGTGACATGGTTTGTATATGAGAGAAGCTTATGACTTAACTCATGCAGCTCTCTCATAGCGGGTCGGTCCAACACCTTGTACTCTTACATGTGCCTATGACTTTAATTTATATCTCTATATATCTTTAAAGTCATACTGGTCTTATTTCATCTTTGCTCCCACATAGATGACCGACCAGGGACATTTAGGATAAACCATGAGTTATCCAAGGATAGTCATCACAGTAAACATGCAAATAATATGATAACGTAATTAATAAATTCATAAATGAACAATGTTCAAAACATAATGATTGGCCCCTAGGGCACAATTTCCAACATAAAGATCCCTGGAGGCTTTGTTCATTGATGTTCATGCACTAAATTAAACTTAGCTAACTACAGAATAGGAGCTAACCGATGTGATGTGATATTTGTTAGAATTTAAAGCTAAAACTTAGATTAACTAACTAAAGCAGATGAATTAATGAAAGGTTTGCTCTTGTGAATACCTTGGGTTGAGGTTTTGACTGGGTTATTGCTTAGGGCAACTTTCTGAGCAGAAGTAAGCCTAATTAATCAACTATGCTAGGTCACTAAACTTCCTAGACAACATTAGAATCCTAACAATTGCCTGTCCCGTAAATTAACCTTAAAAGTGCCTTTAATGTGTGGTTAATCAATTTGTTTGGATATCACCTTGTCTCTATGGGGAGTTTTGTTAAAATTTTAAAAACATTGTTAATTAAGAAAAACGGGATGTAGATAAGGAGAGTGTAGGAAAGAAAGCTAATTGAATTTTTAAGAAAATAAATTGAGAAAAATGAAAGGGTAAATAATAAAAAATAAAAGAAAAAGTTGAAGGGAAAATCGTACTAGAATGATGCACTTTTCAAGGACGTTGATGTACAGCTATTACAGTTCAAAAGGATGAGGAGTTTGCATAAAATAATTTACTAAATCAAAAGAAATACCTAGATGACATCTAAGTCATGATTAATTAATTAATTATTACACCTATAAAGCTAGCATATAATTATCTTTTGACTGATTATTTAAAAACCATTTAGCTTGTTAATTCAATTAAATAATTATATCTTATTTTTTGAAAAGAGTTATCTGCTGAAAACCCTAGAACATAGACTACCTATATGTGCAACTCAATAGAAAAATATAAAGATTAACATGTATAGAACATGAGGAAACTTAAAGTATATTCATTAAAAGCTTTAAAACATAATTGTTGAATTAAAATGCAAATTAAATAATAGCGCATAAAAAGAAAATAAAAACCATAGCCTAGGAACCCATAAAAATTAATAGATTGAAATATTAAAACTAACAAACTTCCTAAATCATACAGGAATTCAAGCCATGTCATGTTGTCCTTAGGAACAAATAGAACTAGCAACATATATGGCTAAATGACAACATAATGATAAAAGAAAATAAGAAAAAATAGTGGAACAACTAGACACAAAGAAGAAGCCAATTGTATGCTTGTGATTGTTAAGTGTAGACAGCTTCGTTCTTCTCCAAGGTTCCTCTAGGCTCTCCTTATATAGCACTTGAGTTCATCCTAGTTGAATAAGGAAATCCTTGAGACTTGTGTATCCTTTTACCTTGATATTTTATCTTCTTTCATCTTGTAATCTTGCTTGATCTCTTGCCTTTGAAGAAGAGAGTTTTATTAATATATCTTGAATTCAAAAGATAGAACTTTTGAATTTGAATTCTCTTGATTTTGTGTGATCTTTATGAAAACTAAAGGAAAGAGCTTTTGAATTTAAATGATAATGGATAAAAGGTTAATATTTTGAATTTTAATAAAGATATGATGGTAGGATGAATTAGGGTAATAGATGAAGATGATAGTGTTGGTAGTTGAAAAATTAACTGGCTAATGGATAAGTGGAGGATATGACATGAAATTTAATGAAAATATGAATAAAGTAGTTATTCAAATTCAAAATAAGATAAAAAAATTATCCACAAAAGAAATTAATTACTCAAGCTCTTCAATTTAGGGTGCCATATGGCAAAATAATAGATTTTTGGCAGATAAATTGGAGAGAAAAGCTTCATGTAGATAAAATAAAAGATATTTACTAAGTCAAAGATGATTTGGCATGATTTTAGTTATGGAAAAGGTGAGTAATTTGAAATGAATGAATTAAATGGAAGAAGGTAGTCTCTATTTTGGCTAGATATTTTGAATAATTTCCAATAAGATAAGGGAAATTGCAAACCAAGACCATGAGGATTGTGAAATCTCATATCAGGTATTTTTATAAAAAAATTTGTTGTTATTTACCATTCAATTGTTGTCAAAATCTACGTAAGTGTTGTAAGGGTTCTGATTTGCGATTTTGCTATTTTTACAATTTTTTTGTGACTTTTCCATTAAAAAATTGGGAAATCCTCTCTTAATTCCAAGTGGCTACCATAAATGTAATCTCCTTGAGATTCACATTTTTCTCAAGCTTGGTCATGTAATATGACCATTTGCCCTTGGCTTGTGAATTTACCATTTTGCCCTTTGCTATTCTGAGCAAATTTTATTGTAAAATATTGTTCTATCTTATTTTCTTGTAGTAATGCTTCAATTTGAGCTCCCAAATTATGCTTGTAGCTTTTGAAAATTCGATTTTAAAATTGCAATCGGTTCTCTGTTCAATGAAATATTCCCTAGAATAAAAGCAAAGATACATTTCAAAAAGAAAAGTATAATAATATAATAATAATGCATTTTAAGCAATTAATTTATATAATTTTCTTGATTCAAAATATGAGTATCTACTGCATTTTGAGCCTTTTAAACAATATAAAATCCCTTAATCATATGTGAAACCATGTTATGAAATAGGGACACATCACCCATCCAATTGGACTGATTGAGGGTTAATCTGGATATACCACTTTTGTGTATGGTCCTCCTATTCAGCGAGATAGAAGGGGGTGGTGCGCTCAGATTATTTCCTTAAATCTGGGTACTCAAGTGTTGTGGTCAATTATATGGGATTTCAATTATTTGCTTTGTAGTTTTAAAGGAGGATATATGACCTTAATGAACTCAAAGTTTCAATGGAAAAAAAAAAAAAAAAGACTGGACCATCTTATTTAACTGGAGAACCGGTGAACCAGCATTTGGTTCAGTCTGGTTTGAGTGATGGACCCCCAATCAACCTAGAACAAATCAGGAGGAACTGAAAAAAATTAGTGAAAACCGAAAAAATCGTTTGGTTGGATGGGTCCTTGATTTTCTTTTTTTGTTTTTTCCCCTTCACTTCTTTCTCACTCTCACCATCTTGCCGTTCATCACTGGAGAAGCAATGGACACTACTAGGACAAGGGGTAAAAGCAGAGAAAATTATGGAAAGAAAGACCTATTTGGAAGCCTATTGTGTGCCACTTTGAATCCGTTATGCTTGTGGAAGGCAAGGAGGAAGATAAATAATAGTGTAAAATGGTTGTGCAAAGAGGAAAAATGGCCCGTGTTTCTCGTCTCTGTTTGAGAAAGAAAGAGAAATGAGACTGAGAGAGGAAGGAACCAATTTGACTAAGAAGGAGAAGAGACTATGCGTGTTTGAGAAAGAAAGAGAGAGGAGACTATGAGAGAGGGAGGAATCAATTTGACTAAAAAAGAGAAGAGAGCATGCGTGTTTCAAGAAGCAATTTACTATGTTCATTGTTCAAGGAGGGAGGAAGAAGCTGACTTCGTGAATTGTGAGCGTGTTATAGAGAAGAAAATGGGTGATTCTCAGATGGTAGAGAGAATAAAGAGATCAAATAATCAAGAGAAGAAGATTTCATTGGGTAATGTGAGGAAAAGGAGGGGAGGAAAATTAGAAAAAAGAAATAAAAATAAGAAAAAAATTTTATATAGATAATATTTTGTAATATGAGTAGCCATTCAAAAAATAAATATTTTTTATAACTAGAATATGAATATTTTTACTCATTTAATTAAATTATATTATTTTGATCGTTACTGGTCTAATCTTAATCTGACTTTGATTTGACTCATTGACTCTTGAACTATTGCCTCTATAATATCTCAGATTTTAAGTTTAGAAGTACAAGAAATAGCTTAAAATAGATAAGTTACTGAGTCCCTATGAGCTAAAATTCCAAAAATATAAAAAGAAGGTTAAAAGGGTTTTCAAGGACTAAACTACAAATTAAGAAAGTTCTAGAGACTAAAATGTAAATAAAATTAGAGAGTCTAGCGAAGTCTTGAGGCTTAAGAATGAGAAATGAAGATGAATATAGGCCAAAGGTTATGTTTGAGACCTCAGTGAGGTGAATTATGAGGTTAAGCTGAAACAAGGGTAAAATTGTAATTTTGCAGAGTTTCGGGCATGGAAGGACAAAGATGAAAGTTATGCCCAAAAATGCTAAAAAAATCTAAAAAAAAAATAGGAAATAGCATGCTAAGGCTTGTATATGAGGAAAAATTACAAAAATGCACTTGAATTGACTTAAATGAATTTTAAATATTATGGTTCATTTTAAGGAACACAGCTAGATTTAATTGTTTAAGTCATAAGAAGGACTCAGAAAAGTAAGTAAAAATGAGAAATTCATGATTTAAGAGGCTATAAAAAATTATAAAATTTGTCTCATCCCCAAAAGGCTAGTAGAATGGCTTTAAGAATATTTAAAGTAGTTAAGCCATTTAAGGGCATTTTATGAAAAATTTAAAAAGAAATACCCATGAGTTGAGTTATGGTCTAAAAAAATTCATGGATGTTTTCTAGAATTAAAGGACATTTATGATGTGAACAGAAAATTTTTGGAGCTATGGATTGAATAAAATGCTCCAGTCAAATATCAAATACTTTTGTCCCCTAAATAAGAGATAAAGAGATAAGGTTGCATTAATAAGGGAGCTGAGTCCTCACAGTGTATTATGATGCCACTAAGTCATCTAATGAGTCACCAAGAGATATTTATTGACAGTCAAAAAATCAAAACACAGTATGGGTATGTTTTAGATAGTCCTCTGTCTACCCAGTATAGCGAATCTCTACTACATGACTTAGTGAGGCTAAGTAGCATGTCAATGGAGCTAACTATTTTCTTCTCTACTTCTCTAAGATCGTGCCATATGTGGGCTAATTTATTGGCTAGAAATTTCAAGAAGGCATGTGGGAAAAGAAAAGGGACCGGTAAGAGGTGAATGAGAGCAGTAGCTTGGAATCTTATTAGAGAAGCTTTCTAATTCTCTTTTCTTCCCTTCTTTCATGCCACATGTAAGGCTTTTTATTGGTGGAAACATTTGGCAAGTTAGAAGAGACATATGGCAAAATTATAAGCTAAGTGATTTAATCATGAAACTTATGGCAAGGCATGATGCAAGAGGCGTGATGTCATAGGGAATAAGCAATCTAGAAACCTAGGCATATGGCTTGATCAAGATAGAAGACAAGAGGATAAGGGACACATGGCAAAGAGATTAAATGAATGTCGAGATTAAGCCACCTATTTACAAGATCAGGGGCCAAGATTTAAGCAAGCTTATTATAAATACCCCACCTCTCCCATTTATGCAAGGATTTTGACCAAGAGAAGAGTTCAACAGGGGGAGCAAAAAATTTCTCAAGAGAAAAGGAAGAAGAAGAAGCTCATAAAGTTCAAGGCAAATCCAAGTTCCAAAACAAGGTAAGATTATGGTTTTTGATGTAGTTTCCATTACCTTTGTTGTTGTTGAGCGTGGTTATGGGTTTTGTTGGATTTTGGAAGCTTGAAACCCTACGAGGACATGCTACATGAAATTGATAAGTTAAGAGGAAGATTAAATTGATGTTTGGATAAGGTTTAAAGGCTTGAAAAGAACAAGAATCAAGTAGTTTTATGATGAGTTTGTAAGAAAATCCACTTCTCCCTAACTTGTGTAATTTATGATCAGAACTGGCTCTTAGAGCTAGGATTGGATTTTTATGATTTTGATATTTTCAATATATTTAAAATAAAAAATTATGTAGGGTACAAGTAAGGAAATAAGTTTGGAAGCATTGGAATTAAAAATGAAATTTTGAGCCCTAAGACATTATATTCGACCAGATTAGTTTGAGTAGGGAGGAGTTTGATTTCAATAATTTTGACCTTAAAAATAAATTCTACATGAAAAATTGTGTGGGAATAGAATGTAGAATTAATTTTAGAAAAGTTAAAAATCAAGCCCAAAAGTGAGAAGTTAATATAGTACAAAGATAACAAAGTGTTGATGTGTTAGTTACCGTGACTCTAATGAATAAATGGCAATAATATGTTGATGTATTTAGAGCCATGAGACATCAAGGAAGAGGAATGACAAAGGCTGAGCAAGCAAACTTAATGGTTGGAAGCAGAGGAAGTAAAGAAAGCTAGAGAAAGGCTTAAAGACACAAGGTAATGAACTTACCCTATTTGTGTGTTTGAGATAGATCTATGTGTGTTGATGTTGAATGATGATGCTTTGATATATGCATGTATAATCCAGGAACATGTATATATGAGATATTGAGCATGAAAGCATAGCATTTTACAAGCATCAAAACATGTCAGTTTAAGGCCAAGCATGTCATCCTCAAAGCAATTCTCTTGTATGCATAATGGGTATAGTTGGCTACTAAGGTTTCCCCCAAAATCTCACTCCTTTCATATTAAAATACACCATTTAGGGGTTGTAATATCAAGAGGCAATGTAAAGGAATGGAGATGTAAAAGAGAAGCTTATGTATTTCTTATAACTATGAATATATGTGCCTTGAGTTTTATGGCTTGTAATTATTTTTGAATGGATGTAATATTAAATGATAATGATGGCATGTATGATTGGCAATGATGATGTATGAAAATGGCTAGTGCATTGATAGAATGAAATTATACATGGAAAGAATTAATTATAAATTATTAATACAAGTTAGGAGAATATTTTATCCTTAAATAAGCCATGAAATGGTGATAGAGTGAAAGTGAAAAAAAAAACAATTGAATCTGCCTATAAAATTTTGTAAGCATCTAGAGACATCCTACGCATTAAAACAAGTAGTAGATCACTTAAAATGAATGTGTGTGCTAAGAGTGATGACTGCTCAAAGTTAGGATAGAGAAACTAAAAAATACTGTTCTGATAAGATAAGTAGTAAACCTCACACAATTAACTGTACTAATTGGCAAGTCTAGTTTTGTATTTTTTTTCTGTAAAAATTAAAAGAGGTTCAAATAGAGTTTTGAACTACCTCAATACAATTTTTTTATACTTAGTTATGAGTCTTTAAATTTGGACAAAAAATATGAAATTTCCCAATAAATAATAACCCTAGTAATTAAATGCAAATTTTTATTCTACAAGCTTGTATTGTGAACTACTTGAATAATAATGCTTCCAAATGTGTACTAAAAAATAATTATGAAAAGACGTTTCATTTTGGTATCAGAGTAAAGGTTTTGGTAATATTTAAACAGAACAAAGATTCTGGTAAAAGTTCTGACAAAGGTTTAAATGAAACACTGGTTTAAGCAAAGTGTGGTATAAGAGAAACCCCTATCTAAGTAAGAAATAGCTTACCAGAATTGGTCCAACTAAGGTTAAGAGATTAAGATGATTTCTCCAAGGGAATATGACATAAGAAGAAGTAAAGAATGATAGAGAGTAACTTGAGAGATAAGTAGCCAAGAGACTTTCGCTTAGGAAAAGAATCATTGAGTTGAGAGATCTTAAGCAGAGCATGAGTCAAAGTCAAAAGACTCACCAAAGGGTGTAAAACCTTAACTTTTTACCAAATAACCATCCAATTAGAGGTAAATAGAATCCCATTTGATGGCCAAAAGTTTGAAAAATTGGACTTTGAAAAATTTCATTCACAGGTTATTATTCACAGCAATCTATAAATTAAATTAACCAAACTTTGAAAATTCATAACTAATTTTAGAAAAATAAAAATTGAGTGATTCTAAGTTCTATTGGAAGCTCTTTGGATTATCTTCTAAGAAAAAAATATTCTCTTGATGAATTGTCTCTAAATTTGAGCCCAGTTTTAATTTCAAAAAGTATTGTTCATTTGGTCATTTTTTAATTTTTTCAGTATTTTTGCTTAACTTTGGATAGGCATAACTTCTTGTACAATTATCCGTTTAAGGCATGTTACCACTCATTTTAAAGGGAAAAATAAGCTCTATTGATCTAGAAAGTTTCATAAAATAACTCTCTCAATTGCTCAGATTCACATCAGTCAAACCTTCCTCTCAACCGTTGACTTTTATCCCTAACTATCAATTCTTTCCATAACTAAACTTCTAACTTTGCATACCTATTAACCATCTACATAGTTGATTTCCACAACATACTTCAACATATACTTGCATGAAGTAGGCATATAGGATCATCACAAAATATTTAATCACATTCTTCCTCAAATATGTATGAAATGATTTAAGATCATAAAGTGCCATTGCAATTATAATTCCATCATACACTGACCATCTCCTTGTCATTTCCTTATGACATTGAAGGTCCTAAGTTTTTGTTAAAAATGGGGGTAAGATTTATAGGAATCTTAGTAGCATGGCACGACATTCACAATGTCAACCAAGCAAAGCATTTTATGCTAAATGAACTTGCTAATGCATACTTTCACTTAATACATATGCTATAGAAAGGACATAACATACTTCGAATTTATAACACTCAACATAGCATAAGCCAAGACATTACATGCATGGAGTTGTACATCACATAACATCATCATCTCATCCACATCATGGCATAGCAATATAGGATAGCATAAAGCAATAAATACAATGCAAGGCAACATGAAAAAGATAATTGCTAGCTACCTCTTTCAAGCTTTCCTTGGTCCCTTTTGCACTTTCCCCTTTAGGAAATACCTCTTCCCTTTTGATGCTAGACCTATTGATAGCACCATATGGCATCACAAATTATTCTTTTATCCAAAACATTAATCAAATAACCCTTAAACCCCTTTTCTTTGATTTTTGGGTTATTATTTCTGACTTTGGTTCTTTAATTCCCTTGGGCTATTTCTACATAATTTTTCATTTAGAATCCAAATATTAAATTAGATTTATGAAAATCCAATTCCTCCCTATTGAACTTGATTTGGCCGAATCATATGGGAATTATTTTCAAAATTTTCATTTTCAATTTTAATGCTTCCAAGCTTCCTTTCTTAGTGTTTCTTTACACCATTTCATCATTTAAACACATTAGAAGCATCCTTCTAAGATGGTGGAGTTGACGTTGTGATAGTAAGAGCAATATGTCCTTCATCAAGGAAAGCAGTCACGATAGATTGGGCATCCCTATAGAAAGTAATGTGTCCTCCTGAGATGGTGGAGTTGACGTTGTGATAGTAAGAGCAATATGTCCTTCATCAAGGAAAATAAGTGATTGAGTTGACGATGCTCTGGTAAGAGCAATCTGTGTAACGTCCTGAGTTTTATCGGGTTTAATAGCCTCTTTTTGGTTAATTTTTGAGGATAGATTAGTAATTTAACCTTGATCTTGGTGTTTGGCTTGGGATTGAGGTAGGTTTAAGGAATAGGTGAACAATCCCTCTCAGGACTTTCGCCGCGGCGAATCGGGAGTTCCAGGGGGAATGTCTTTTTGGGAAGGTTTGGCCCGACGAAATCAGAGGGACGCCGCGGTGAAGTTGTTCAAGTGAGCGAGGTTTCCCTCTCGGGAAGGTCTCGCTGCGGCAAAGTTAGGGCATGCCGCGGTGAAGGTTTTTTGGGCGAGCGAGAGTTTCCTCTCGGGAAGCTTTCGCCGTGGCGAAGATTGAAGTTCGCCACGGCGAAGTCAGGTTTTCAGGTGAGTAATCCCTCTCGGGATTAGTTCACCGTGGCAAAGTTATGGGTTCACCGTGGCGAAAGGGGTCGAATCTATATAGTCGCTGGAGGGGTTAGATGTGCGAAAATTAGAAAATCTGAAGGAAGAGAGAGAGGCTCTGCTAGGGTTTCGAATTTTTGGCTTGGAGGGGGCATTTCTAAGGATCCATTACCTCAAGTAAGTGATTTTAACCTCTAATCTACTTTCTTTCTTGGAATTTCTGAGGATTTATGGTGAAACCCTAGAGTTTTCTAGGTTGTTATGGAATTGAGGTTTTTGACCGATTGTTTTGAGTTTAATTGATTGCTTTGGGTTAGTCTAAGTATTTAATCGGTGTAGTTTTCTTAGATTTGAAGAACTTTGAGTTTTTGAAATTAGGGTTTATGGAAATAGGAGGTTTGAGATTGAGGATGGTAATGTGGAGGTTGATTTTGAGTTTTGTGATTTGGGTTATGTTAAGGAGGGTTAAATTGGATGTTTAATCAGTTTAGAATGTTGTTAAGACTTCAATTGTTCAAATGGGATGTTTGGGTGTTGAATTCCTATAGTGGGTCCTTGAGGTTATGGATTTTAATGGATGTTTGGAAAGGAATTAAGGTTTTAAATGGATTTTTATGACCTTGGAGTGTTGCCTTGATGGTTATACCCTTTTTAGTTGGGTAGAGTTGTGGTTGGAGCTAGGAATTTTGTGTCCCTAAGTGTTGTTTTGGCCACATTATTAGTTGAAAGCTAATACATGATGGTTGTGTGCTTGTGTAGACCGGTTGTGAGCCTTGTGGGTGCACGCGGCCGTATTGTTGGTTTGTTATTCCTTGCTTAGGCAAGAGGTAACCACTTTCCAATCCTTTGTACATGCTTTTGTGGTATTGTGAGTGGATTTGTGTTTTGTGCTTCGAGTAACAACTGTGTTCAAAGTGTATGTTGTATATTAAAAAGGAAAAAACTGTCTTGTGGGGTTTCAATTGATATTGAATGAATTTGGAACTTGTGAAAGATAGGCCACTGAAAGAAGTTAATTGTGAAATGATTATTTACTCTTTGATTACGGTTTGAGCATGATGCATGAATTGGGAATTGGTGAGAGTTTTGATTGTTACTACCATGTGGTAAGGCCTCCATTAATGCATGATAGTTGGCTCTTTACGTCCCCTATAGTGAGGGATAGGCCTTTTGGCTCCTTACGTCCCCCATAGTGAGGGATAGGCGGGGTTCGACTCTTGAAAATCCCCCAAAGTGAGGGATATGGTTGAGGGGATTGCATCATTACACTTGCATGACTTGTTGTGGCTATCATTTATCTTATTACTTGTGAACTGCCCCACTTGACACCTCACTAGCACCTATTTAGTAGTACCTTGAATTGGAAAGGCTGGTTATTAGAATGTTGTCTCACCCCGTGGTTTACAATGTTTTCAGGTGAAGGTTCTAGGCGTGTGTCATCGGGAAGAGACGCAGAGGCTTGAGCTTGGTTAGCTTTAGGCCTCTAGCCCTTGTATATGTATGGCTAGTTGTCTATTGCCACATTTAGGGCCCCTTTTGAAATATTTTGATTGCCTGGCCTTATTGTAAACTGGAGGGAATGTTATCCCCTTATCTTGGTTGGCCGGAGGCCATTTCTAGTGTCTTATGAAACTTTGATTTATTTTGTTGGAAACCATTTGGATGGGCTGATATTGATGTCTTTTGTTACTTGGGTTGGAGGCTCGGAGGCCCAGTGGATGTTCATGAATGATTTTAGTTGCATGCAACGGAGTTTGAGTTTGAACCGAGTTTAAATGTTAATTTCTAAAATTATGCAAATTTCCTTCTACTATGGTAGTTTGTTGTAACACCTTTCCTTTTCTACCATAGTATTGATTTTATGACGAGTTTATAATGTTTTGAGGTTAAGGGCTTTACAATCCGTCCTCCCATAAGAAAAGTGAAAGCAGTCGAGGCAAGGCATCGAGAGTAACCTTACCCCAAGAAGAATGGGAATTGGTCATGAGTAAGGTAAGGGTGAGATGCCCTTGAGGTCAACAGGGTACTAAAAGAAAGTAAAAGAGGAAAGGAGAAAGTGACAATGTAAGTTCTCTCCCTCTATCTCGTGTCATTATGGATAGTGAGAGCAGTGAAATGAGTTAAAAGAGTCAAGTGGCAAGATAGATCGGCATGATAATGATATGGAAACCGAAAAGCTATATAGTTAAGGAAAGGGCCCAAAAGTAAAAAGAAGCCTAAGGAAGGGAACTGGCCTGAGAAATGAAATCACATTTGATGGCAAAAGTTTGAAAAATTAGACTTTGAAAAATTTTACTCATGGGTTACTATTCACAGCAACATATAATTTGGTAAAATTTTAAAAATTCATAACTAATTTTAGAAAAATAAAAATTGAGTGATTCCAAGTTCTATTGGAAGCTCTTTAGATGACCTTTTGAGGAAAAATAAGTTTGGACAAATTGTCTCAAAATTCAAGCCCAGATTTAATTTCAAATAGTATTGTTTATTTGGTCATTTTTTAGCCTTTTCAGTGTTTTTGCCTAACTTTGGATAGGCAAAACTTCTTGCACAATTATCCACTTAAGGTGTATTACCACTCATTTTAATGGAACAAATAAGATCTATTGATCTAGAAAGTTTTGTGAATTAACTCTCTCAATTGCTCAGATTCACATCAGTCAAACCTTCCTCTCAACCAATGACTTTTATTCCTACCTATCAATTCTTTCCATAATTAAACCTTTAACTTGGCATGCCCATTAACCAACCACATAGTTGATTTCCACAGCAAACTTCAACATATACTTGCACAAAGTATTCATACAAGATCATCACAAAATATTTAATCACATTCTTCGTCAAATATGCATGAAATGATTCAAGATCATAAAGTGCCATTGCAATTATAATTCCTTCATACAGTGACCATCTCCTTACCCTTTCCTTGTGATGTTGAAAGTCCTAAGTTTTTGTTAAACATGGGGGGTAAGATTCATGGGAATCTTAGTAGTATAGCACCAAATTCACAATGTCAACCAAGCAAAGCATTTTATGCTAAATGAACTTGCTCATGCATACTTTCACTTAATACATATGCCATGAAAAAGACATAACATACTTCTCATTCGTAACATTTAACATAGCATAAGCCAAGGCATTACATGCATAGAGTTATACATCACATAACATATCATCTCACCAACATCATGGCATAGCACTATAGCATGACATAAAGCAATAAATACAATGCAAGGCAACATGAAAAAGATAATTGCTAGCTACCTCTTTCAAGCTTTCCTTCATCCTTTATGCACTTTCTCCTTTAGGCAATACCTCTTCTCTTTTGATGCTAGACCTATTGATAGCACCATAGGACATCACAAATTATTCTTTCATCCAAAACATTAATCAAATAACTCTTAAACTCCTTTTCTTTGATTTTTGAGTTATTATTTCTAGCTTTGATTCTTTAATTCCCTTGGGCCATTTCTATATAATTTTTCATGTAGAATCTAAAATCCAATTCCTCCCTTTTGAACTTGATTTGGCTGAATCATATGGGAATTATTTCTAAAATTTTGATTTCCAATTTTAATACTTCTAAGCTTCCTTTCTTAGTGTTCTCCTACACCATTTCATCATTTAAACACATTAGAAGCATCAAATTGAATCAAATCCAACCCTATCCTTATTTTCTTCTTTTGGCTAAAACATCACATTGGCTTAGAGGTTATATTTTCTTCTCAAAATTCAATCATGACCAATCAATTTCTACAATTTTCAAGTGTTTAATCTATGTCTCAGTCCCTTGGCTATTTTCTTCCATTCTTGAAAAATTTTGGCAGCATTTCCCCCTAGGAAAATAGCCATCCAAATCACATAAAAATGTTATCAAAACAACTCCATGTCAAACCATAAGAGAGATAGAAGCTTACCTTGACAAAGCTTTAAGCTTTGGGCACTTTCTCTCTCTAAAAGTTTTATTTTCTCTCTCTAAAATCAAGAGCAACATAACCTCCCTATGGCTTCCTCTCTTGGCTGAATTCTATGCGTGGGAGGGGGTATTTATAGCTTTTTCAATAACTCTTTGCCCTTGAACTTCAACATAATTACAAGGGGTCGGTGGTTAAATCTCAACCTTTCATCTTTTATCACTTTACATATGGACAAATCCTACGCTTCTTGAATGTGATCTTGCCACTTGTCCACATGATGTCATGGTGATGATGTCACTTGCTTGTGTCACACCAAGATTAAGTAGCCTAATCTTGGTTAACTTCCTCAATCACTATAATTAACCCCCTTCCAGAAACTATTTTATTTTTCATTTTCTATTAAATATTTTCCTCCAAAATGGGCCAATCATAGCACGACACATAGGCTATTTGGACTAGAAAATTTGCAAAAAATTTCACTTCCCCAATTATCCTTACATCGTACTAAGTACTAGTGCAATGTCAGATGAATTTTTCTTATATCCTGCCAATTTTACTATCTCAAAAAATTCATCTCAGTCATCATTAGCTTCCTCTCAGTGTAGGAAAATTCCATGATTTTTCTCTGAATTTAATTCCCTCAGGAATTCTCTAAATTCTAATTTTTCCAAAATCAGCTCTTTATCAACGATAATTATGCTTTAATTATTATTAAAGCTAACCTCATCATCAAATGAAGTCAGGAATAATTTTATAAATTATTATAGTGATTCAAGAAAATTTCTCATATTTTTTCCATAATTATTGAGGCCTTTAAATATTTTTCATAATTAACTTTTGGTCACTCTTACTCGGTGCAAACAAAAATTCTTGTGAATATAGAAAATTCTATATTTATTTATTTTCCTTCCAATAATTCCTCTAGGGCCTCAAATACTGTTCCTTGACCTTTAATTGTAATTTACATGATTTTTTGAGAATTTTTGGCTTGACTTCGTTATCAGATCTTTCTTTAATTGGCATTTCAAAAATATCAGTCTAGATATTGCCTGGGTTTTAGTTCAAAACTTGTGAGATCTATGTCCCCTCCATGCTAACTGGCCTTTGGTCTATTTTATTTCTCTCATCTTTAGGGTTAAAATTTGCAAGTTGTTACAGAGGGTAATAGATGAGAGTATAGTAAGCCAGGTAAGGGTATACCCTAATAGGGAAGCAGAGTGACAATCTAAACCTCAGGTGATTGATGTTTAGTGCTTGATTGGAATGCCACACAGCTAATTTGTTTGAATGATCTATGCCTGCTGTGTTGTGTTGTCAGTTTATGATGGTCAATGTATGACCATAGTAATAAATGGTCAAAAGATAAGAGAAGTTAGAAAGAGTAAAATTTAGGTAGTATTGCTTGAGGATAAAGATAAGAGGAATACCTTAGAAGTACAAGGCTATCTCAAATTCCTAAACAGATGTAGGAAACCCTAAGAGATAGTAACTAATAGGGATAAAGAATTGATGATATAGAAGGAGTAGGAAGCCTCTTGGTGATGCCTCCAAAAGCTAAGGTTTGACTGAGGGTACAGCCCTAACATTTGAATCTAGTGCATATAGTTAAAGATGATGGTTACACTGGGAACTAGTATATATAGATGAGTATATTCCCATTGATGCCTAGATATTTATTAATGCTTGGGACTAGATTGTATCCCTTCATATCCTTAAGGCATCAATAAGGAGTATGACCATTGTACACAGGCCACTGCCAAGGTAATCAAATGAGTCAAGTGGAGAGGCTTCCCTAATAGGGATGCAACATGCAAAGAACATGCCAGAATGGTGATCTAGTAAGTAAAAGATCTTGGCCAGGGAGTATCTCTCAAGAAATTGGAAGGTGGTCCTCTGACTCAAAGTTGATGTTGCTCTATTGTGAGCAAGTTATCCTTTGAAGGGAAGAAAGAGAAACAATTATAATGGAGTTAACAACGCTATAAAGGTAACAACGTGTCCTCCTGAAGTGGTAGAGTTGATGTCGTATCTGTGAAAGTGATATATCCTCCATCAAGGCAAGAAAAGTTTTTAAGTTGACGTTGCTCTGATATGAGCAATACGTCCTCCCACAAAAAAAATAATAGCAGCTGAGGCAAGGCACACAGAGTCAACTTGACCCTAATGAGAGCAAAACTAGCTAAAAGTAATGAAAGAATAAAATATCTGAGAAGATAATAGAGATGATTTTACAAGTCCTCTCCCTATACCACTCGGATTCACTAAGAGATAGCAATGATAGTAAGATGAGAAAGAGAATTAGTAAGGCAAGGCAGACTGGCATAGATATGATGACAAACCAATTGGCCATAAAGATAAACCAGTGGCCTAGAGTACCAAAGACGCACGGTGAAAAAAAGAAGAAGAAGAAGAAAGAATGGCCTAAGAAAGTTGAGGGCTAAGGGAAAAGGAAATGTAGAAAGATGAATGATTCTGAGGCTAACAAAAAAGATTGAGTAAGGCCTAAGAAGACAATAGTGGCATTTGTGAGCAGTTTTAGGGAATGATCAGTTAAGTGATCATTTAAGTTACTAGCTGAGTGTAGGTGACTTATTCTTTAACTCAGTCCAGTGGTCTAAAGGCTCTCAGAGAGTGGAACATGGCTTAGGTATGAAAAAATCAAAGGTCACATTAGATTCTGAAGAGATTTATGGTAAAGCACCGTAGCTTCTAAGGTCGCAGTAGATCAAGCCTAAGGGAAAGTTGCTGAGCCATAAGGGAAGTACCTCTTTGAAGCATGAGAATGAGATGACCAGGGATGAGTTTAAGATGTGAAAGCATCCTGTACCCTTGACTTGTCCATAGATGCCTCTGTTATTGACTGGGCCAAGCTCGATTATGTTCTAATTAATAGAGGTGGATAACAACAGTAAGAGTTAAAGGAATTAAGTGCTATAAGTCCTGAATGGTGTGCATTCAAGCAAGCTAAATGTGAAATGTAAATGTAAAAGAAAGAAGATAGGCCCTTAAGGTAAAGATGGGAATGATAGTATGTGCCGAAAAGACCTAATAAAGACAGTGTTTGAGGAACCTAAAATGCCATAGTATGGTGAAAGACCATGAAGATAGGTACACTATGGCATTGTTATGAAAGGATAGGCCTAAGGCATAGAAAGAATGCGAGCAGCAATGATAAAATGCTTAAAGGTAAGGGTCATGCTCATGTAAATTACAGAAAAGTAAGGAACGAAAGACTATGTAAGTATGAATTCCAGGATCAAAACCTGGCAATAAGGTATAATGGAAAGTTGAAAAAGGCCAAAATTGAGTATAAGTGAGAATATTCTCCTTAGTTAACCTCTCATTAGGGTAAGAATACAGTTTGACCCAAAATTTTGAGGATGAAATTCTTTTAAAAGGGAAAAATTGTAACATCCTAAATTTTGGGCCTAAAAGTATAAGAAATTGCCTTAAATAGGCAAGCTACTAAGTCCCTTTGAGTTAAAGTTTCGAAAATATAAAAGGAAGGTTAAAGGATTTTCAAGGACTAAATTGAAAATTGAGAAAGTTCTAGGGACTAAAACGTAAACAAAGTTAGAGACTTTAGTGAAGTCTTGAGGCCTAAGAATGAGAAATGAAAATAAATATAGGCCAAAAGTTATGTTAGAGGACTCAATGAGATGAATTATGAGATTAAGCCAAATCAGAGGTAAAATCATAATTTTGCAAAGTTTTGGCTCGGGAAGAACAAAGATGGAAATTATGCCAAAAAATTCTAGAAAAATATAAGAAAAATAGAAAAATAGGAAATGGCATGCTAAGGCCTATATGTGAGGAAAAATTACAAAAAGCCCTTGAATTGACTTTAAATTAATTTTAAAGATTATAGCTTATTTTGAAAAATACAGCTAAATTTAATTGTTTGAGCCATAAGGAGGCCGCAAAAAAGTAAGTAAAAAGAGGGATTCATGATTTAAAAAGCTACAGAAAATTATAAAATTTGTCTCATTCCCAGAAGGCCAGCAGAATGACTTTAAGAATATTTAAAAGCTAGTTATGCCATTTTGGGTATTTTATAGAAAATTCAAAAAGAAATACCTATGGGTTAATTTATGATATGAGTAAATTCATAGATTTTCTCTAGAATCAAAAGAAGTTGTTGATATGGACGGATAAATTTTTAGAGCTCTAGATTGAATAAAATACTCTAGTAAAATATTAAATAATTTGTCTGCTAAATAGGAGATGTCACACCTCTTTTTAGCTGTATTTCTCTTCTTGGCCTTAAGTGTGAAAAAATTTTAATTTCACAATTTCCATTTTTCAGATTTTCATACACTATTTAGGGCAATTTGGGCTAAATTTGAAAATTCATAACTAATTGTAAAAAAATCAAATTGGGATGGTTCCAAATTCTATAGAAAGCCCTTGACATGCTCTTTAAAGGAAAAATACTCATTAGTATCCAGATCTTTCATTCCCATATTTTGTTCAAAGTAGTACTGTTCATTTAGTCATTTTTAATTTTTCAGGATTTATGCCTGACTTTGGAATTACCACTTTAATGAATTACCAAATTTAATGAATTACCACTTGTTTTAAAGCTAAAAATGAGATCTATAAGAATGTCAAATTTTAGATCCAAATTCATTCAATTGCTTAAAATCACATTAGTCAAACTTTACTCCCAAAAAGTCAACTTTTATCCCTTTTCTCATACCATTCTTGCCTTTTCTCTTTCTTTCCTTTCATCTAGTTTTTCTCAACCATATGGCGTGTACTTACACATAATCTTTGGTCAATTACTCATATGTACTTATCCTTAAACATTGACATAATAATTCAATATGGTTTACAACCATACATGACAACATATAATTACAAAATATTATTTCAATAACACAAACTCCCTCATACTTCAAGTGAATTCCTTTCCTTTCTCCTTGCCCTTAGTGACACCACCTGGGATTCCTATTACTATTTATGCATTGAGGGAAGTGAGATTTCATTGAAATCTCAATAGTAATGAATTACAATCATCATGTAAATCAAACAAGTATAATGTGACATGTTATAAAATTTCAAAACATCCTCAAGACACACAAAATCATATTTTGCATCACACCAAAAGAGGAACATCAACACTTTCACATCAACATGTTTCTATGCATTTGGACAGATGTTATAAAGTCAACCATTATCACCAGATAATTTCTCAATTCAAGCAATCAACATAATCATATTAAACAAGTAAGATAAACAACCAAATTATAATTCAATGTTATCCTTTAATCCTCGATACGATTCGGCCTCCTTGAGGGAATTATGCTTTCCTTGAATGTCCTCCACAAAACCTATCAATTCAAGTATAAACACATTCCAATTCATTAATAATTCAAGCATAAATACCAATGCTTAACATTAAGCTTAACTTAACCCCTTTTTCTTTGATTTTTGATATAATTATTCCTTTTTTGTTTTCATTAATCTCTTGATCCATTCCTACACAATTTTTTTATATAGAATCCAAATATCTAATCAAGTTTATAAAAATCACACTCATTCCCTTTCATTTAAGCTTGGCCAAATAGGGGTTCATATTTTCTAAAAATTTTATTTTTGATTCTAATGATTTCAATTACTTCCCTTTAGTATATCCCTACACAAAAACATCTTTTGAACTCATTGAAATCATCAAAGCACATCAAAACAAACTCCTACCCCAAGATAGCATAGTGGTTGAATTGATGTGTCTTGAAGCCTAGGTTGATTTTCTTCCAAAAAGCAATCCATACACCACTTAAACATGCTTATTCTACATCATATTTAAAGTTTCTATCCTTCCTTAAAGCATAAGCATGTTAATCGAATGTATGGCAGCAAAACACCTCCAAAATAATTCAATTTCCTAATCAAAACAAGCTTTAATCTTAACCAAACCAAAGCTCAAACATACCTTGGTGAATCCTTGATTAAAGCTTGATGATTTCTTGTCCAAAAGTACTTATCAAATTCAATCTCCAGCTCCAAAAATGAAATGGACAGCACCTCCCCTTATTTTTCCAATTTTCTACCTATTTTTGGGTATTTTCCAAAAATTTTATTTTTGATCCTAAAGATTTCAAACACTTCCCTTTAGTATATCCCTATACAAAAACATCTTTTGAACTTATTGGAATCATCAAAACACATCAAAACAAACTCCTAACCCCAGATAGCATAGTGGCCGAATTGATATCTTGAAGCCTAGGTTGATTTTCTTCCAAAAATCAATCCATACACCACTTAAGCATGCTTATTCTACATCATATTTAAAGTTTCTATCCTTCCCTAAAGCATAAACATGTTAATCGAATTTATGGCAGCAAAACACCTCCAAAATAATTCAATTTTCTAATCAAAACAAGCTTTAATCTTAACCAAACCAAAGCTCAAACATACCTTGGTGAATCCTTGATTAAAGCTTGATGATTTCTTGTCCAAAAGTACTTACCAAATTCAATCTCCAGCTCCAAAAATGAAATGGGCAGCACCTCCCCTTATTTTATCCAATTTTCTACCTATTTTTGGGTATTTTCCAAAAATTTTATGTTTGATTCTAATGATTTCAAACACTTCCCTTTAGTATATCCCTACACAAAAATATCTTTTGAACTCATTGGAATCATCAAAACACATCAAAACAAACTCTTACCCCAAGATAGCATAGAGGACAAATTGATGTGTCTTGAGGCCTAGGTTGATTTTCTTCCAAAAATCAATCCATACACCACTTAAACATGCTTATTTACATCATATTTAAAGTTTCTATCCTTTCCCATAGTATAAGCATGTTAATCGAATTTATGGCAGCAAAAAACCTCGAAAATAATTCAATTTCCTAATTAAAACAAGCTTTCATCTTAACCAAACCAAAGCTCAAACATACCTTGGTGAATCCTTGATTAAAGCTTGATGATTTCTTGTCCAAAAGTACTTATCAAATTCAGTCTCCAGTCTAAAAATGAAATGGGCAGCACCTCCCCTTATTTTACCAATTTTCTACCTATTTTTAGGTATTTTGAGGGGGTATTTATAGTCAAAATAAATGTGACCCTTATTCCTCTATTTGCGCATCTAAAGGCCAAAGGCCACCTAGGCAGGGTTTTTTGGCAATCATCCAATACAAGAAGGGTTTAGATTTGAACAAGTGTCCTTTTTCTAGAGTTTTCCAATATTTAGCTATGAAAATTAGATTTTATTTTAATTAATTTGAAGTGTCCAGAATTATCATGAAATTAGGCATCATTCCAGGTCCAATGTGGGTCCCACACATGGTTTAGGATGGCCTACAAACCAAATCAAAATCTCAAATCATTCTGAAACTTTATCAGTTACTATTCACTAGTAACATTCTATAATTTTTCTAGACCTTTAAAAATTCATTTCTCTCCATGGTAATTCACCTTTAATATAAGAACATGATATGGAAATTTTTAGAAGTTTTTGCCACCTCTGAATATTTATTTTGAATTTTTCCTTATTAGGCCTCTATTTGTGTAACTGCGAGAAAATAAATTTTCTAAAATTAATTCCCGGCCTTTAAAGGCCTAAAACCAATCTTATAAATTCACACAAATATTTGGATAATTTATCGATATTTTTCTCAGAATTATTAAGGCCTCTAGCTATTTAAAATAATTATTTTCCCTTAATTTTTCACTGTTTTTCCGAAAAACCTCCGTATTCGGGAAATTCCATAAAAATTTCTTTTTCATAATTTTCACCTTTAGGGCCTCCTTTGATGTTCCAAAACCTCTAATTTACATTTCCCATTTTTCAGGAATTTTCTAAAAATTTCCTGCTTTACCCTTCCTAGACCGATAATTCCGAAAATACCAGTCCAGACCTTATTGAGGTTTCACATCAAAAGTCGTTTTATCTCCCCGTCTAGTTTCTATATTGGCCCTTAACCATATTTTTATCCCTTCGTATCAATGCCAAATTTAGTAGGATGTGACAAGAGAGAAAGAGATAAGGTTGCATTAACAATGGCACTAAGTCAATGTGTTGAGTCACCAAGTTACATTTATGGCACCGTTGCGTCATTTAATGAGTCATTGGGACATATTTATTGACAGTAGAAAAATCAGAGTGCAGTATGGGTACGCTTTAGACAGTCCTCTGTTTACTCAATATAACAAAATCTCTACCACGTGACTTGTAACATCCCAAATTCTGGCTCATAGATACAAGTAATAGCACAAGGAAAGGATGATTACTAAGTCCAATGCAACGAAAGTTCCGGAGATCCCTCAGAAGGAAAAAGAGATTTTTGAAGGGCAAATGTGTAAAACATTAGTGTTCGGGGACTAAAGAATGACAAACTGGAAACAACTAAGGGCCAGAGGTTATGCCAGAAACTTGTAAGAGATGGTTTGAAGGTTAGGCCTAAGGAGGGACCAAATTGCAAAGAAAAAACTTCCTAGGCCAAGTAGGGACCTAATTGTAAATAATAAAAGTTCTGGTAAGCCAATACTCAGAGTTAGCAAAAAGAGCCCAAATGACTTAGAAAAATTCCAGAAAAATAGGAATAGGATTCCAGAGCTGATATAAGGCTAGAAATGACAGAAATGCCCTGAAGTCATTCCAGGGTTTCGAGAAATTTGAGATAGTAACTTAAATTGAATTATTTAAGCTATGAGATGGCCTCAAATAATCAGGAAAAACTGAGGAACGGTAGTTGAGGAATTTACACAGATTGTAAAATTAATTCCATCCCTAGAAACTGACAAGGTTAGCTTTAATTAAATTTAAAGCATATTTATACCCTATCCGGGGAAAGTCAAAATAGCTATCTAGAGTTTGACTTTTGACCTAAGAAAAATTAGAGAATTTCCTGTGATGAAAGGGAAAGAATGAAACCCAGAGATAGGTTAATGGAGTTATGAGCCGATAGAAAGAATTCAGAGAAGGTAACCCTAATTAAGTATTATTTAATAATATATTTGGGAAAAGGAGAAAGAAAATATTTAAAGACCATCATGATGGCACTGAGTCAGCATGCTGAGTCACCAAATGCAATCATGACACCTACGAGTCAGTATGCTGAGTCACCAAATGTAATCATGACACCTACGAGTCGTCACGCTGAGTCAGCAGAAGATACTTATGGACAGCATAAAAATCAGAACGCATTACGAGTATATTTTAGATAGTCTTTTGTCTACTCGTTATAGTAAAATCTCTACTGCGTGACTTAGTAAGGTTAAATAGCATATCAGCAGAGCTAATTATTTTTATCTATGCTCCTCTAAGATGAGGCCATATATGTACTTAATTAAGATGAGAAAATGGTGCCAGAACATGTCCCAGTGGTACCGGATAAGTCAGGACTCAAAAAAAGTATCCTATATGGTGCAGAATGGCAAAATAGGTAGAGGAATGCCTAAGGGCTATATTTTGCATGAATTTTATATTAATTTCTTCCCTATTTTGATGCCAAAATGATGAAGGAATATGAAAGATACATTGGCAATGCTCAGAAACCCAGAAGGGAGCCGGACCGACAATGTCGGGTCCCTTAAGGGTCAAAATGGTAAATTTATGAAAAATTCTCAAAAATTCCCTAAAAATGGAAAAAGGGTAAATTAGGAGTTTTTGAGTTATATATGATGTTTTGGGAGTGAAAATAACCCAAAATAAATTATTGCGACATTTCTAAAAAAATAGCGATTTTTGAAGAAAATAGTGAAAATTGAGGAAATATAATTATTTTAATCCCATTGCTTCGATTTCAGAGATAAATTCTATCGGTAAAAGCCCGATTTCGAAGAAAAATGTGAAATAAATAGTTCGAAGTTATAAAAAATCCCCAAAACTTTCCAGATCATACTTTTATATTAAATGTGGATTTTTCATGGAAAGAAATGAATTTTTGGAGGCTCTGAGCTATTTTTCCTCATAAAGGCCCAAAAGGAGAAAATCGGGTAAAGGGTTACGGTTGGGATTGAACTAGATTAATCCCATTGCTTCCAAACCAGATTTGGGGCACTTAGTTAGCCCAAAGAATCAGAGGATTTCATGCTCCCTAACCTATGCACATGGTCTAGTTGGTTGGATAAGGTTTAATCATGACTTTGTAAAATATCTCAAGCAAGCTTGTGAAATAAGCTTGCATATGTGGCTGATTATTTCCCTTCCACTTGGTCTAAAATTTTGAAGATATTTTGGGCAGGAAAATACTGATTAATAGGAGAGAGAGAAGGCAGCACATGTGGTAAATTTCTTGGAGAAGAAACAAAGATTAATGGCTAGGATTAAATCGGAACCGACGGCCAGGATTTATTCTAGCTTTCTATAAATACCCCTCCCCACCCCTCCATTTCGTCCAAGTACCTTGAACCATGGGGAAGCTCTTGCAAAATGGTGTCTAGAGAGAGAAAGAAGAGGGAGAAAGAAAGGCCAAGTGATCCCAAGCCATATCAAGCTCTAAAACAAGGTACAAGTGCCGTTTTTAATGTAGTTTCTACCTCCCTGTTATTTTTGAACTGGTGGTTGGTTTGATTAGATTTTTGATGATTGAAATCCTATGGAGAGGTGTTGCACAAAATTTATTGGAATAGGAGAAGATGATATGGATGTTAGAAGCATTTTTAATGGCTTGGAAACAACAAGAATCAAGTGGTTTTGTGTTGATTTTGCAAAAAGTCCAACTTTCCCTTAGTTTGTGATTCTGTTCGGCCTTGACTATTTTGAACAGATAGGATTGGATTTTGATTGTTTTGAGCTTGGAGATGGATTCTACATACAAAATTATGTGGGGATAGTATGTGGAAATAATTTTAGGGAAGGTTGGAATTGAAACTCAAAAGTTAGAGTTCAAGTATGTTCAAGAAAGAATCAAGTAGAGATAAGTTGATAACTTGATTCTAATAATCATTTTTCATCATGTATTGATGTGTTTAGGATCTTGGAACATCTAAGAGGATGTTTAATGGTGTTGATCGAAAATTCATAGGGTTGGAAAGACAAGGGAGTCAAAGAAAAAGCAAGAGGAAAGCTATGTTACAAGGTAGTGAACTTACCTATATTGTGTGCTTGATATGTATGCTTGCATGATGTGGTCATGTTGCCATGATGTGACTAAGCTATGATGAAATGTTTGCAAGTTTATGTTATGCTTTGCCTTGGCAATATGTATGAAAGTATGAAATGTTTTAGCTTACTTTCCATAACATTCATGTGTTAATGTTATAACATGTCATGCATGTGCATTATGTCTTGCATGCCTATGGGTAGTGTTTGCTACTGAGATTCTCCCAAATCTCAACCCTCCCTAACCAACTATTTAGGTCAATCAATGGTGGGTGATAATGGCATGAGAGGCAAGGAGAAGAAAGTGGAGAATTATTAATGTTAATGAATTATGTTATTATTCAATGTGTAATTCTGCTATTATGTAATTTATGTTATGGATACCAATAATGCCATGTATTTAATTACAATGTTTGTGGGAGGAATAGAAATGTATGAGGATGATTGGGAAAGTGTAAACCCAATTTATGTATGCCAAAGAAATAGAAAGAATTAAAGTAAAAAGAGGTTAAGGGATAAAACGTAGGTCATGGAGCAGTGAGTTTGTAGCTCTAGTTTGACCTATCAAATGAATAAGTTAAGCCATAAAATTTGGCAGATTCATAGTACACATCCCAAACTTTAAAATGAGAGGTAGATCGCCTCAATCGGATTTGTACACAAAGAGATACGATTTTTACAGAATTAGTTATGATTTTCAAAATTGGACCTAAAATCTGGATTTAAATAGTAAACAGTAATCCGAGTAGTTATGTTGAAATTTTAAATTCACGGGCTTGTGTCATGACTTGCTTGAACCATAACGCTTACAAATGCGCACTCTAAGGGGTTAAAGATAGGATGTTTCAATGAGGCTAAGTAGCCTGTCACTAGAGCTAACTATTTTCTTCTTTGATCCTCTAAGATGGCACTATATGTGGGCCAACTCATTGGTTAGAAATTTCAAGAAAGTATGTGGGAATAGAAAAGAGACCGATAATTAGTGAATGAGATAGGTAGCTTGAAAGCTTGTTAGAGAAGCTTTCTGTAACACCTCATGTTTAAATCAATTAACTTTCCTTGCGGAAGCATTTGGAATCACTTTTGAAGGCTACAATTGATGAAAAATCAAGTTTGAAAATTTTCATTTACGGGTTACTATTCATTGTCACCTTAAAATGTGACAAACTTCGAAAATTCATAACTAATTGTAGAAAAATCAAAATTGAGTGATTCTAAGTTCTAAAGAAAGCTCTTTGGATAAAATTTTGAGAAAAAATAGTTTCTGAACTTATTGCCTTGAAATTCGAGCTCAATTTCCTTTGAAAAGGTTACTGTTCATTTGGTCATTTTCGGATTCTACTGTATTTTTCCCTAACTTTGGAAAGGCATAACTTTCTGCTCGGTTATCAGAATTAGGAAAACTACCCCTCATTTTAAAGAGAAACATCATATCTCTTTGCTTGCCAAATCTTATGACCTAACTCACTCGTTTGATAGGTCAAACTGGAGCTACAAACTCACTGCTCCAGGACTTACGTTTTATCCCTTAACATCTCTTTAATTCTTTTTATTTCTTTGGCATACATAACATGGCCTTACTCTTTCCCGTTCATGCTCATACACTTTCATTCATGCCATAAATATTATAATCAAATACATGGCATCATTGGCATACATAACATAGTTCACAAAATAGTAGAATTATACAATCCATTAACAAGAATAATTCTCCGCTTACTTCTCCTTGCTTCTCATGCCATTATTGTCCATCATTGATTGAACTAAATGGTTGGTTAGGGAGGAGTGATATTCGAGGGAATCTCAGTAGCAAACACTACCCATAAGCATGCAAGACATAATGCACATGCATGACATGTTATAACATTAACACATGAATGCCATGGAAAGTAAGCTAAAGCATTTCATGCTTCCATAACATATTGCCAAGGCAAAACATAACATAAACTTACAAACATAAATTTGCAAACATTTCATCATAGCTTAGTCACATCATGGCAACACAATCACATCATGCAAGCATACATATGAAGCACACAGTATAGGTAAGTTCACTACCTTATAACATGGCTTTCCCCTTGCTTTTCCTTTGATTCCCTTGTCTTTCCAACCATGTGGACATTCGGTCAACATCACCAAACATCCTCTTGGATGTTTCAAAGGTCCTAAACATAGTCACATTGATCATACAATCCATTAGGACCACTAGATTACATAAAGTTCAAGCCTAGCTTTCTTGAACCTCAACCCTTTCTCTTAGTCTTAGGGTTTTCTTTCCAACTTTTCTAACATAAATATTATCATTTCTCATCCTTAAGATTCATTTCTTATCAATTAGGACCACTTTAGATGGCCTTAGATTCAAGAATACCAAATCTGGAAATTTTGGTTCACGGGTACTGTTCACGCAGAATTTCCAGAATTTTTGCTCAACTTTGGAAATTCATAATTAATTCTAAAAAAATCCAAATTAAGTGGTTCCAAGTCCCACTGAAATATCCTTAAGTTAACTTTAAGGGAAAAATAGTTTTAGGAACCAATTCTACGCCGAGCAGTACCGGAACTGTACGGAACTTGAAACTCTTCCAAAAGTTCAATATTGTTTCCAGATTTCAAACCCTAACTTTGAAAAATCACCATAAATTGTACACATATCCAAATGAAGTGTTCTACCCATGGATTTAAAGCTCACAGAGTGTAATTTAAGCATGAAAAATTTCAGAATCAGATACTCACAGTAACTAATCCGAAATAGGCATAAAATCAGGTGCTATAACCATCACTTACCTTGTTTTAGAGTTTGATCTGGCTTAGAACCACTTGGCCTTTCTTTCTCCCTCTTCTTTATCTCTCTAGAAACCATTTTTCAAGAGCTTCCCCATGGATTCCTTATGCTTGGACGAAATGGTAGGGAGGGGAGGGGGTATTTATAGAAAAACAGATTGAATCTGGACCGTTGATCTTAAAAATACGTGGCTCGATCTGGACCGTCCATTTTCTCTTTTGATCTTACGGTGACAAGTGTCCTATGACATCATGCTTACCTCATCACGCCACATGTCTTTAATCTGACCGCACACGTGTCTTGCATCCGACCATACACGTGTCTTGCATCTAGCCGTACACGTAATATTTTCTTTTTCCCATCTAACCATACACTGGTCACTTTCATGTCCTTTCATCATTTATGGCATTAAAATAGGGAGAAAATAAATGGAAATTCGTGCAAAAATATTTTCTTAATTATTTCTCCACCTATCAAGCCAATCTTGCACCGTATTGGATATTTTTCGAGTCCTGACTTACCCTGTACCACCAGGACATGTTCTGACACTATTTTCTCATCTTAATAAGTACATATATGGTGCCACCTTAGAGGAGCAGAGGGAAAAATAATTAGCTCTACTGACAGGCTACTTAACCTTACTGAGTCATGCAGTAGAGATTTCACTATAAGGAGTAGACAAAATACTGTCTAAAATATTCCCATACTGCGTTCTGATTTTTATGCTGTCCATAAATATCTTCTGGTGACTCAGCATGATGACTTGTAGGTGTCATGATTACGCTTGATGACTCAGCATGCTGACTCAGCATCGTCATGATGGCTCTTAGATATTTTCTTTGGTTTTGTCTCCTATTTAGGGGACAAAATTATTTAATATTTGACTGGAGTATTTTATTCAATTCAGAGCTCCAAAAATTCATCCGAAAATATCATAAAATTCCTCATATTCTAGAGAAACTCTGTGAATTTTCTCAGGTCATAACTCAACCTGTAGCCCCACTTAAAAATCATTCTTTAAAATGCCTTTTTTTGGCACAACTGGCTTTTAAGTATTCTTAAAGCCATTTTGCTGGTCTTCTGGGGATGAGACTAATTTTATAATTTTCTATAGTCTCTTAGATCATACATCCCTATTTTACCATAATTTTCTGAGGTTTTCTTATGACTCAAACAATTAAATCTACCTCTACATCTCAAATTGAGCCATAAACTTATAAATTCCTTTTAAGTTACCTCAGGGGTATTTTCGTCATCTCTCTTCACAAAAGAGCCTTAGAATATTATTTCCTATTTTTTGGGATTTTCTTAGAATTTTCTAAGTACTTTCCATTTTTACCCTTGATGGCCGTAACTTTCTGAATTTACGGTTTTACCCCTGCTTAGGCTCAACCTCATAAAACCATCTCTTTGAGGCTTCTAACTTAACCTTTGGTCGGTATCTAGCCTCTTTTCTCTTTCTGGGCCTTTGAGACTTTACTGGAGCCTCTAACTTTGATTACCCTTTAGCCCCTTAAAACTTTCACTTTGCAGTTTAGTCCCTGAAACTGCTTTAACTTCCTTTCTCATCTTTAGGACCTCTACTAAAAAGGGGTCTGGTAGCCTATCTCATTCAGGCTATTTCTGATACTTCTAGGCTCAAAAATCGGGATGTTACACTTTCCAAGTCTATTTTCTTCCCTTCTTTCATGCCACATGTAAGGCTTCTCATTGGTGGAAATGTTACAAGAAGACATTTAGCAAGTTACAGGAGACATATGGCAAAATTATAAGCTAAGTGGTTTAATTATGAAACCTATGGCAAGGCATGATGTAAGAGCTATAATGTCATAAGGAGTAAGCAATCTTGAAACCTAGACACATAACTTGATCAAGATGGAAGACAAGAAGACAAGGGACACATGGTAAAAAAATTAAATGAATGGCCAAGATTAAGCCAACCATTTACAAGATTAAGGGCCAAGACTTAAGCTTGCTCATTATAAATACCCCTCCCTTCCCATTTATGTAGGGAGTTTGGCCAAGAGAAGAGTTCAGGGGGGAGCACAAAGTTTCTCAAGGGAAAAGGAAGAAGAAGAAGATCATGAAGTTTAAGGCAAATCCAAGCTCCAAAACAAGATAAGATCATGGTTTTTATGTAGTTTCCATTACATTTGTTGTTATTGAGCTTGTTTAAGGTTTTGTTGAATTTTGGAAGCATGAAATCCTAAGGGGACACTCTACACAAAATTGATAAGTTAATGAGAAGACAAAATTGATGTTAGGATAAAGTTTAAAGGCTTGCAAAGAACAAGAATCAAGTAGTTTTGTGATGAGTTTGCAAGAAATTTCACTTTTCCCTAGCTTGTGTAATTTTTAGCTAGAGTTTGTTCTTGGGATTAGGATTGGATTTTGATGATTTTGATACTTTTATTGTGTTTAAAATGAAAAATTATGTAGGGCACAAGTTTAGAAGCATTGGAATTGCAAATAGAATTTTGAGCCCTAAGACCCTATGTTGGCCATATCAGTTTTAGTAGTAAGGGGTTTGATTTTGATAATTTTGATCTTGAAAATGAATTTTACATGCAAAATTTTGTGGGAATATTATGTGGAATTAATTTTAAAAAGGTTAGAAATCAAGCTCAAAAATTAGAAGTTAATATTGTTTTAAAAAAATAAAGAGTTGATAGTTACTAGGCTCTAATGAATAAATGGCAATGATGTGTTGATGCATTTAGGGTGATGAGGCATCAAAAAAGAGGAATGGCAAAGGTCAAGTAAGAACCTTAATAGTTGAAAGCAAAGGAAGCAAAGAAAGCTAGAGAAAGGCTCAAAGATACAAGGTAGTGAGCTTATCCTATTTGTGTGCTTGAGATAGATACCCCTATGTTGATGTTGCTTAATGATGCTTTAATATATCCACGATGAAATATTGCTCTGTTTCTTGTATAATCCATCACCATGTGAGTATAAAATATTGAGCGTGATAGCATAGCATTTTACAAGCATGAAAGCATGTCATTTTAAGGCCAAACATATCATCCACCAAGCAATTCTCTTGCATGCATAATGGGTGTAGTTTGTTATTGAGGTTTCCCCTAAAATCTCACCCCTTCCATATTTAAATACACCACCTAGGGGCTGTAATATCAGAAGGAAAGGTAAAGGAAGAGAGATACAAAGGAGAAGCTTATGTATTTGTTAGAACTATGAATATATGTGCCTTGAGTTTTATGGCTTGTAATTATTGTGCATGAATGTAATGTTAAATGATAATGATAGAATGAATAATTGGTGATGATGATGTATGAAAATGGTTAGTTCATTTGTGGAATGAAATTATACATGGAAAGAATTAAGGGTTAAGGTGCAATTTTAACAACAAAGTTTACCCTAAAGGGCACTGGGTACCATAAAGTTTATTTAGGTGCAAAAATATACATGAAGTTATCAAAAGGGGGCATCTGACACCACGCTATTAACGTCTATTAATTTACCACTAGAAGGATCCACAAAGTCAGTTTTAAAGTGTATTTTTAACATCAAAGTTTTTATCAAGGGGTATTAGGCACCGTAAAGTTCATGTATATTTTTGCACTTAAGTAAACTTCATGGTGCTTAATGTCCCTTGATATAAACTTTGTTGTTAAAAATGCACCTTAAAACTGATTTGTGGGACCCTTTGACAGTAAACTAATGGACATTAATGACCTGGTGCCAGATGCCATCTTTTGACAACTTCATGTATATTTTTGCACCCAAATAAACATTATGGTGCCCAGTGCCCCTTAGAGTAAACTTCGTTGTTAAAATTGCACTTTAACCCAAGAATTAATAATTAATTATCAATGCAAGTTAGGGGGATAGTTTATCCCGAAATGAGCCATGAAATGGTGATAGAGTGAAAGGAAGGCAAATAATTAAATCTGTTAGTGAAATTTGGTGAGAATCTAGAGCACATCCTAGTCTTTGAAAAAAGTAGTAGATCACTTAAAATGGATGTGTGTGCTAAGTGTTCTGATTGTTCAGAATTATGTTAGAGAAACTGGAAAACACTATTCTGATCAAATGAACTGTAAACTTCACATAATTAACTGTATCAATTGGCAAGGGTTAGGCCTAGTTTCATATTTTTTCTCTGTAGAGAATTACAAGAGTTTCAAAGATAATTTTGAGCCACCTCAATACAAATTTTTTATAATTAGTTATGATTTTTTAAAGTTGGATCAAAAATCTAAAATTTCCTAGCTTTGACTGTGTTGCTGATTTTCAGGAAATTTTGGGGGAAATTCATAAATTTCTTTCTCTCTGGAGCAAGGAGAAATTTTTTGGTTCAAAAATATCGATGGTGGATCTTCTGCAATTTAAGCAATGCTATCCTATCAAATAGGGCTAGGAGGAAGCTAATTCATGCTAAAGAAATTCTAGCCAGCTTGAAAGTCTTCTAGAAATAGAAGCATGGAGCCCAGAGATGAGAATGGATTGGTTTAATTAAGTAGGGAGATCAAAACACTATTTTTTTCACCAATAAGATTCTTCGAATTAAGAACCAAAGTGGAAACTAAAATTGGAAGATATTGGTCAAGCCTTTGTTAAATACTTCCATATTCTATTTTCTTTCAATGGACAAAGAGATCTTGAGATGATCGATGCTTTAGTTTGTAAGAGGTCTCTTACGCATAAATTAAAAGTGTTGTGTTTTAGTTGTGCGGGTTGAAGGCTCCTGGATGAGATGGCTTTTCAGGAATCTTTTATCATAAAGCACAAGACATTGTGGGATGTTAGGTTAGCTTCTTAGTATAAAAGTTCACTGCTGACAGATCTTGTATTGATACCTAAAGTTGATAATGCTATGTTGTTGAGTCGATTTAGATCAATTGGGTTATGTAATTTCTCCTACAAAGTATTCTCAAAGGTTATCACTAATAGGATGAAAGATATGGTGAATTCTATTATCTCAAGCAATCAACGTGCCATTGTGCCTGAAAGACTAATTTTTAATAATATAATTATCACGCATAAGGCCTTTCATTATTTAACTATTAAGAGTGGAAACAATGCTGAAATGACATTGAAGCTTGACATGAACAAGGCATATGATAGAGTGGAATGGGACTTTCTTGAAGAGGTTCTTTAATGCTTGGGATCAAATGCTTAGCTAGTTGACTCATGGTCATTAAAAATAAACTGAATTAATTTAGTAAAGTATAACTTGAGTCGTTTGGCTCACTTTAAGAAGTGATTATTGAAAAAAAAGTTCCCAGTAAGTAAGCGAAAAAGCTATTAAAAGGAGATTGGCCTGAATTTTTAATTGAAAATTACTTGCATTTGAAAAAAAAATCGAAATTAAGAATTTGTTTTGGAATTTTGGGAAACAAAGTAAGATAGGTGAAAATAGATTAATAAAGTGGATGAAAAATTCTCTATGGCAAATGGAATTTGGTATTCCTAACTTAATAAAAGATTTGGGAGTTTGTTAATTTAAGAAAAGATGTCTAAGGCCACCCTTAGACTTGGTTTTAATTAAGTTTCATTAACACCAAACCACCTTGAACATTAATTAATCCAATTAAACTGGTTAAGTACTATTAACATAAATGAAAAGAGAAACACAAAGATATTTTGATCCAATAACACGAGCCATCTTGCATTACCACAAAACATACTCTACAAAGTTTAATACACTAACTGCCACTAGAAAAATGTAATCAAACTTGAAGATAATAAACTCAATGTCTAACTCAAATAATAGCTACTACAATTCTTTAGTCACAAAAATAATAAAACATCATAGCCCACATTGTATTTGATCAACCTGGGAACTAGGAATAAAAAAACAATAAAATATAGAAGAGAAGTGATTGCGCTATATTTTACTATAATTTTATATGTTAATTTAGGAATAACTAATATGTTCTTGGGCCATAATTGCTTCATTTGTGCCTAGTTTGGATTAAGTGTTGATTGCATAAATTTAGCATTAATTAAGGCAAAATTGTAATTTAATTATAATCTTCCTTAATTCATTAATTACTTGGGCTTTTAATGCTATACTACTTGTTTTCCATTACAGATGGGCTTGTAAGCAAGAGCGAACAAGCCTGGATGAGTTTATAGGGCCTAAAAATTTGGGCCCCTACAGCTGGAAAGGTCACAACGCCTTCAAATTTTGTCGTCATGGCAACGCCTTTATAAAAGCCTATATCAGATTTAGACTTAGAGCTACAAAATAGTATTAGACCCAACTCAACCTGCTAAGCCTTCAAAAGGCCTATTTTCATGAGGAGGATTGCATTCTCTCATGCGCACACCTTCCTATATTGTCATCTTCTACTCTCTTCATTTTTCCCACTCAAATCCACCATTCCAATCGCTCAATTTTGGCATCTCCACCATCATTGAGGAGGGATCATCACATCTTGCTACTACCAAGTCTTTCATGCGTGGTTGATAAGCTTAGTTCTTGAGGATAGGTTATAGAACCCAATCTTTATATGGTTTTCTCAAGTATTTTATGATGTTTTGCAACAATTTTACCCTCATTACGGGTGCATTTATATCCATTTGATTACATTGAGTCATGCATTGCATTTTGCTATTTAAGGGGTAAAATAGGGTTATTTTTCTCTTCTAAATTTTAACTACCTTGATCTATAATCAGTTGGTCTTTACAAAGCTCTTTGTTGTGATTTTCAGGCAATTGGAGAAGGACCCAAGAGTCATGATAGAGCATGGATGGAGCCAAAATGTTACAAGGACCAAGACACACAAGTTGGGAGTGTTTTGCCTCCCTAAGTCGCGACATGGAATACTTAGGTCGTGACCTGGACACCATTTTACTGAAGCCACGTGTTTTGGATATGAGTAAAGATGCAAGCTCTCTGTCTTCCCAGGTCGCAACAATAAGCCTCTCAGGTCACGACCTGAGTGCGTTAAGTGAAACTGTGCGTTTTGGAATAGGTTTCTAAGCTTCTATACCTAAGGAGGGCAGCCACCACAAATGAGTACTCTCCCATTCTGCAGATTTGCACAAGGTTAAGCCACTATCATCTCCTTTCTAGTCTCTATTGATCCTACACCCAAAACTTCCATTTTTCTCCATTTCTTCATCATTTTTCTGCATTTCTAAACCGATCAAACCACTCCAACACCCTTCTTCTCCATTTTTCCAACCTTATTTTTAGCTTCAACTATGGCTATTCATTCCTGGAGCGATTGCAATTGGTTTCAAGGCATGAGAGGCTAAACCCTTAGCCTCTTGGTGATGGAAGACAAAACTTGAGCTTAGGGACTTAATTGGGAGTTTTCTTTCTATAGTCTAAATCATTGTTTAATGCTGTGTTGAATTTTTCTAGATTTAGGAACTTTCTACACTTGTATCAAACATGGTTTATAATTGTAAATCTTGTGTTTAGACTATTCTATTGTATTTGGATTGGATGATGTTAATGTTGATTAATCTATTTTAATATTTCAGTTTGAATCCTTGTGTTCAGTTTGATTATCAGTGATAATTGTTGATTAATCTGAGTGCTTGGTATTCTGTGGCTGTCAATTGACGTTCAGAGGGCATTTGCATCATTCATTCATTTACACTCTAAGTTGTTTTCAGCAGTGTCTTAAGAGGTGTTAATTAACTTTGATTAAATTGAGTTTTCATTAATTAAGACATTGGACCCAAGTGATCACTTGGGGTTTTCTTCAAACTTAGAGGTTTTCCAAAGTCCCAATTATTCTAAAGAGCAGTGATAGCTAAGCTTTCATCATCAAGAGACTATTTAACGATAATTCCCTTTTAATCCAAAACATTTCTTCATTCATTCAAAATACCAAAAATAGTTAATTTTCTGCACTTTGCATTTGTTGCACCACTTTTAAAACAACTAAAACCCCCCTTTTTATAATGTTTTTGAAACCTAATTTAGACTAGGATTTCCAATAACAAGCTCCTTGAGAAGAATGACTGGTTGTATCCTATACTGCATTTTATCTGGTGCAACTCTCTTTCTTGACGATCCAGAAGGTGACAATCCAGCACATCGATCAATGGCGTTGTTGCCGGGGAGCCATTGAATTGGTTCCCTAGTAATTGGTTTCTTCACCATTGTGATTTGGGTTGATTCTCGTAGATTTTTAGTTTTTGAACTTAAATCTTGTATTTCATAGCATCAAAAGTTTTGAGAAATAGAACCAAATATCTTGTTTTTCTATACAGTTACATTTGCATTTTCTGCATAGCATTTTGCATTTTATTCTAGCTTGATCCTGAGTGTTTTAGCCAATTGCTTCAGATTTTTAACTCTGTGCATAGTTGTTTAGCATCTAGTTGAAGTACTTAGTATCTTTCTTCAAAGATTTTACGAAAGTAGCTCTCTGTGACCTTGAGTCGTGACCTCACATATTTGGTGTCATGACCTAAGTGGTTGAGTCACGACCTGACTTGTGGCTTGTCACGACCTTGACCTGCTATTATCTAGTGTTGCTCTCGGTCTATTTAAGTCGTGACCTTGATTTCTTTTTCTTTCATGGTTGTTCTCTATTTAGTTAAGTCACGACATGAAATTTTTCAAGTCGCGACCTGATCTGGTTTTTCACTAAAAATCTTCTTGAGTGTCCAAACTTACTCTTTTTTCATAACTTTGCTTTTTACACATACTTTGAGAGTGTATAGCACTTCATACACCTCAAACTTACTCAGCATTATTTGAAATCATTGAGTTTGCCTCAATTTTGAACTACACACTTGGTAAATACACAGTTTTGAACTTACGTCTTTCTTGAACTCTATCTGTGCTTGATTTTTTGAGTAATTGTTCATGCCTAGAGCACGTAGAGGCAAGAGAGGTAGACCTACCGCATCTCGTAGCCCACCTATTTTACGAGACCTAGCCCATTCATCTAGTGAGAGTGAGGAAGTAGTAGAAGAAATTATGGCTGAAGTATCTCCTCATGGTCCAAATGGTGGGAATGGGAATGATAACCATAATAGACCTAATAATGGTGGTAATGAGGGGCAAGGAGAAAATAATGGCCAAAATAGGATTAATGAACAAGCTAGGGTAGAACCATTAAGGAATTAACTCAATCTAATGGGAATTCTGAACCTATGCCTGGTGCTTCCAACCTTCAATGTAGATTTTGAAATTAAAGGTCAATTGATTCACTTAGTGCCTAAGTTCCATGGTCTTGCAGGAGAAAACCCATACGTGCACCTCCAGACTCTTTATATGCAATGTTTGTCCATGAAGCCAGTAGGAGCCAGTATTGATGACGTCATGTGGAAGGTTTTTCACTTATCTTTAGAAGGCAAAGCTAAAGAATGGTACATAAACCTACCACTCTATATGGACAATGCCTGAGTCATGGACCAGTTTGAAGAAAGCATTTTTGGATAAATACTTTCCCTCCACAAAGATTTCAGCCACCTGCAAGGAAATTTCAGCAGCTAAGCAAGAGCCATTTGAAACATTCTTCGAATTTTGGAGTCGCTTTCAAGAGATGCTCACCTGGTGCCCCAACCATCAGATTCTTGAGGAGCACTTGGTGCAATATTTCTACAATGGGTTGTCAACATATGATGCACAAGTTTTGGATGCCACTGCTAATGGGTCTATGGAAAATATGGAACCAAGGGCTGCATGGGAGTTAATAAGGACTTTTGCTCTTAATAGACAACATGTGAGCGCAAGAGATTCAAGAGACCCCAAATCTGAAAGAGACCCCCTCTTGGTCAAGTTAGCACAAGACATGTCTAAACTTGCCAATACTGTTGAGAGTCTCCATTCCAACAAGACTCAATCCCTTGCATTAGTAGCTGCAAGTTGTGAATTTTGTAGTTCACCAATGCATACCACTGCTAATTACCCTGGGCCAATTGAAGAAGTAAATGCCATGTACCAAGGAAGAGAAGGGCAATATCAGAAAAAGGGACCCCTACTCAAACACCTACAACCCCGGTTGGAGAGATCATCCAAACTTCAAATGGGGTGGGGGAGCAAGTAGACCAAAAAGGCAATCAGTTCCACAATCCTGGGGCTTCCTTAAGCATATTTCCAGATCCTTCAAGAGCAGTGGTGACAACTCCACCTAACACCATGGCATCTCAACCACTACCAAGAAGTGATGATACTTTTCAGTTTTTAAAAAGCGTGGTTGCTCAGATGACAAACAGAAAGGGGTGAATGAAGGAAAGTGATGACAAGTTTGTTTCCATAACTACCATATTACAAGGGATGCAGAAAGATAATTCAAATGTTCATAAGAAACTGGAGGAGCTGACTCTAAAGAACACTGATATCACCAGTCATTTGACCCAATTGTCTAATGCGGTTAATGACATACAAGCTAAAAGCAGGGGCAGCATTCCTTCCAATACAGTGATCAATCCAAAGGGGCTCAACGCCATAACTCTAAGAAGTGGTAAAAAGGCCCACTTTGAAAGTGAAAAAGTAGACAAGGATGATTATGCACAAGAGGTAGAGAGTCCTCCACTTTTCCCAATGAGACTTGGCAAGTCTGAGAGCTCCAAAGAAGAAGAGCTCATAATGAAGGGAAGAGCACACATTGAACCATAAGAGAAGTCAATTCAAGCACAAGAAGAAGCATCTCAAGTAGCTATGCCAGAAAATGAGAGTACTGTAGAGAGTTTGACTCCCAAAGTCAAGCAAAAGGAGGACAAGCCAAAGACCAGCAACCAAGAGGTTTAAGCCAGTAGGTCAGGAGGTATGTGCTAAAGATCTTCCTTTTCCTAAAGCCTATTTCTCTGGTAAGAAAAAGTTTGATGCTGAGTTTGCTACTGATACTTACACATTGTTTAACAAACTAGAAATCAATATGCCCATAATTCAATTCTTAAGAGGGAATCCTAAATACTTTAAATTACTTAAGGAACTGTGTAATGACAACCAGAGGTTTAGGCCCCTTGAGAGAATTCAGGTGAGTGCTAATGTGTCATCCTTATTCAAAGTTGAACACGATCCTGGGTCTTACACCATCCCCAGCACCATAGGAAAGTTTCACATAAACATCATGCCTTGGTCGGTTTATTTGGCTCTAGGGATTAATGGGATCAAAGACACAAGTGTAGTACTCCAACTAGTAGATATGTCTATCAGGTATCCCAAGGGAATCATAGAAGACATTCTAGTCCAAGTCAAGGATCTAGTATTCCCTGCTGATTTCTATGTTTTAGATATGTCAAATAAACTTGCAAATGAAAGCACTTTAATTTTGGGAAGACCTTTCCTGCAAACTTCCAAGACTATCATAAGCATGAAACATAGCTGTATAACAATAGAAGTAGGAGACCATATTGTAACTTTTAATATGAAAGAAGCCATGCGTTATCCTTTTGACAATTCTGCATTTATGGGTTTAAATGCTATTGATTTAGCTATTGAGCAAGCTAGGGATGAGCATGAGCTACATATGCATGATAGTTATGACATGAGTTCACCTAAGTTGATTGATTCTTCTGCTGCATCATCATATGAATCTTATGAGCTTGATTCATCTTTGAGTGCATATGATGAGTATTTCAATTCCCTCTCTTCTATTTATTCATTTTCCAGTTCTTGTGGAGATGAGGTGCCATGCATTAATTCTCTAGAAATTGATAGCATGCTTTCCATTTCTCAAGACTTTTCTTTTCCATCAAATTTTGATTCCATTTCTGCATTTACAACTGACATTGGCCCTGGAAGGAGTTTGTTAGTTAATGATGCAGATTTTCAAGAAGTGGTGAGTGCTGAGACTAGAGTAAAATGCGAGGATATGAGCCTCTGTGACATGAGGTCACGACCTAAGGATTCTCAAGTCACAACCCCATACTAGGATTGTGACAAAGGTGGCCTCTGTTAAATTGAGTCACGACTTGAGGGTTCTCGAGTCGTGACTTCAACCTAAGCATTCCAATGTCAGTGACCTGATTCAACTATTTCACCTACTGAACTTCACACTTCGATTGCTCCACCACCTCATGTCTTGAAGACTTTGGTTAAAGGGCCAACACTTTCTGATTCAATTGCTACTCATACACATTCTAAAATTACACCCCATACTTTACGATTTTTAAATGATCTAATCTCTAATAATGATTTAGGTATGGAGGTGGACCAGCCTAAGGTTGTTGCTTTTGTAGACTAACTTGAGCTTGGTCAACGTCCAATAGGACTGAAGCAAGCATAGTCGATCCAAGTGAAGCTGGCGAATGCATCTCGAAAGGGTGTACAAAGGGGAGTTTCTCTAACTCTGTTGATTTTCCTACTCTAATTCCCTCTATTGTTCAACCCCCGACTTTGGAACTAAAAGATTTACCTCCCAACCTCAAGTATGCTTATCTTGAGCCTGAGAATAAATTACCTGTCATTATTTCTAGTTCTTTAACTAAGCATGAAGAGACTAGTTTAATGGGAGTCCTTAGAAGAAATAGGGAGGCATTGGGTTGGCAATTAGCTGACATTAAGGGAATTGACTCTACTATTTGTACCCATAGGATTTTACTAACTGAAGATTCCAAGGCAATTAAACAAAGCCAAAGAAGATTGAATCCTTTAATTTCTGATGTGGTTAGGAAAAAAGTAGACAAACTTCTAAGAGTTGGAATCATATACGCTATTTCTGATAGTGAGTAGGTGTCACCGGTACAAGTTGTGCCAAAGAAGAGTAGAATCATAGTAGTTAAAAATGAGAATAATGAACTCATCCTAACTAGGGTGCAAAACTTATGGAGAGTTTGTATTGACTATAGGAAGCTGAATGATGCCACTAGAAAAGACCATTTTCCCTTACCTTTTATTGATTAAATGCTTGAACGGTTAGTGGGTAAGAGTCATTACTATTTCCTAGATGGATATTCTGGATATTTCCAAATTCTTATAGAACCTAGAGACCAAGATGAGACCACCTTCACTTGTCCCTTTGGAACCTATGCTTACAAAAGAATGCCTTTTGGTCTTTGCAACGCTCCTAGCACATTCCAACGTTGTATGCTACCCATTTTTACTGAATTTATTGAAAAATGCATGGATGTGTTCATGGATGATTTTACTGTTTATGGAAATTCTTTTGAAGACTGCTTGAAAAGTCTTGACCAAATTCTAGCACAGTACATTGAGAAAAAGCTGGTTTTGAATTATGAAAAATGTCATTTCATGGTTAATCAAGGCATTGTGCTAGGTCATTTAATCTCTGAAAGGAATTGAGGTAGATAAAGCCAAGGTAGAGGTGATATCTTCTTTTCCCTACCTAACTAGCTTGAAAGAGTTGAGGTCCTTTTTAGGACATGTGGGGTTTCATAGAAGGTTCATCAAGGATTTTAGTAAAATTACTTTACCTTTTTCCAAACTGCTGCAAAAAGATATTGAGTTTCAATTTGATCATGCATGTGAGCTTGCTTTTGATGAATTGAGGAATAGGCTAGTTACTCCTATTTTGACTTCTCCCAACTGGGATTTGCCTTTCGAGATTTCTTGTGATACTTCGAACTTGAGTGTGGGGGCAATGTTGGGTCAAAGGGAGAATTCTGTTTCGAAAGTGACTGCTTATGCCTCTAAAACTCTAGATGTAGCTCAGAAAAACTATACCACTACTGAGAAGGAATTGTTTGCAATTGTTTCTGCACTTGATAAGTTTAGACCATACCTAATAAATTCCAAAGTGGTTGTGCTTACAGATCACGCAGCAGTAAAATACCTTTTCCACAAACCTCAATCGAAGCCTAGGCTCTTGAGGTGGATGTTATTACTTCAAGAATTTGATATGGAAGTGAAAGATAGAGCTGGAAATGTTAACCATATGGTAGACCACCTGAGCAGACTACCTTTAAAAACGAAGGGAGTACTTGATTCTGATATTATCTGTGATTCATTCCCTGACCAATCTCTATGTGCATTGTCTGTTTCTCAACCATAGTTTGCTCACCTAGTTAACTATATTGCTACTGGTCTAATCCCTTCTCACTTAACCACTTTTCAGGTTCAAAAGCTTAAGAGCGAAGCTTCCTATTATATATGGGACCCACCGCGCTTATAAACGTTATGTTATGATCAAGTGATTAGACGATCTATTTCGAAGGTAGAGGCTCAAGCCATTCTGGAGGCTTGCCATGATACCTTATGTAGGGGGCACTTTAGTGCTAGAAAAACAGCTATGAAGGTATTAGATGCAGGATTTTACTGGCCCTTCTTATTCAGAGACGCATTCACTTTTTGTAAGGCATGTGATAAATGCCAACAGTTTGGGGGGGTTAGTAGAAGGAACGAAATGCCACAGCAACCTGTTTTGTTTTGTGAGATCTTCGATGCTTGGGGGATAGATTTTATGAGCCCTTTTCTATCTTCCCATGATTACGCCTACATTCTCCTAACCGTAGACTACCTCTCTAGGTAGGTAGAAGCCATTTCCACACGTAAAGATAATGCATCTACGGTTTCCAAATTTCTGAAGTCCACCATCTTCAGTAGATTTAGGGTACCTAAAGTGCTAATCAGTGATCAGGGAACCCACTTCTGCAACAGGTTACTCAATAACTTGTTGGCAAAGTATGGGGTTTCCCATAAAGTGTCCACCCCTTATCATCCTCAAACCAATAGTCTGGCTGAAGTATCAAATCAAGAGATTAAACGCATCTTTGAATGGATTATCAAGCCCTCCAATAGAGACTGGAGTTTATGACTAGATGATGCACTGTGGGCTTACCGCATCGCCCACAAGACCCCAATTGATATGTCTCCGTATCGGATCATCTATGGTAAGGCTTGTCACCTTCCAATAGAGCTGAAGCATTAATCATACTAGGTGGTAAAGAGCTGCAATACCGATTTGGAGGAGGCTGGCATGAACTGACTCCTTCAAATTCAAGAACTTAAAGAAATACGGTTAGACGCCTACAACAGCTCAAACATCTACAAGCAGAAAACCAAGCTTATCCATGATGCCAACATCTCAAGAAAGAAGTTCAAGAAGAGTGATAAGGTGTTGAGGTATCAAGCTCGATTCAAATTCAAGAAGGGAAAGTTCAAGACGAGCTAGGATAGACCCTACATTGTGACAAAAGTGCATAACTTCGAGATGATAGAGCTCAAGGAGGAGGCCACAGGAAAAATGTTTTAGTGCAACAAGCATCTCCTCAAGCTCTACGAAGAGCCCGCATTGCCTTCTTAAGGCCAGGTCATCCCTTTCCTTTACTTATACTATTCACATGAACTTACTTGTGCTTAAATTACCTTGTTGTGACTTTTACAAACTGTAAAAGGGACGCCCTCAGTAGAAGTAGTTTTAAATTCTGTTGTTTTGTTTGTTTTCAATAATCTCCCTAGCCTTGAGTTTGATATGATTGTATTTGTGCTTATGTTCTGTCACCACCACACACCTCTTTGTAATCTTGAGTTTACACACCTTTGCGCTTAGCTCTTTCTCTCTCTCTAGAAGGGTGACGTGTTGTGCTTCAGTCTTGAACTGAACTTCACAACTTCCACCTTTGTTGTTTTGTGTTTTGGCTTTGTTCTTTAGTGTGACTGTGTACTGTATTGCATACATTGCTTGAAGTGTGGGGGAGGGAGTTCTTAATGGTTGGTTTTGTGTTCTAGGTATTGGGTTTTGTAGTCCAGGAGTTTTGTTTTGAATTGTTAAGAATTTGAGGATGGATTGCTGAGTTGGGATGTTATGGTAGGCATTTTTGGTAAGTGATTTTGGTTTAAGGACTTAAATTTGTAATTTTTTAGGGTCTAGAGTGTTAGAGCCTCTCTGTGTACTTAGGTCGCGACCTCACTGTTTTCAAGTCGCGACCTGGGGGTTAGTCTGAGTTTGGGAGCTCTTTGTGTGTTTAAGTCACGACTTCAATATATATGGTCGCGACTTGGGAAGAAACTAGGTAAAGGCTCTCTGAAACATGGAGTCTTCTGAAACTCTAAAATCCCGTTTTGGCTTGTGAAGTCGCCACCTCGTATACCTCAGGTCGTTACTTGACATGAAAAGTTAGGATTTTTCTGTGAGTTCACCTCTTTACCCCCATTTATCTCCACCCTAGTTACCATTTTGCCCTTGAACCTACCCTGAATTCAAGTTCCATTCATTCCAAACTTAAAAACCCTAGACCTTCTTTTGTAAAACCACTTAACTCCCTCCCTTCGAGTCGTTTCCCACATCCCTCCTCCCTGCGTTCAACTCTTCTCCCACGGCTGGAAATCTGAAGTCGCGACTCTCCATCTTGGAGCCTTCAACAGTCACAGCTTTTCAAATTCCCTCTGAAGTCACAACCACTCAGCCTTTTTGTAACGATTTTCTCCTTCCTTAACTGTGTAATTGCTCTATTCTTCTGTTTCTGCAATTTCTAAGCACCTTCACTCTGAGACTCTCCTCCTGTAGTGCGAAATCAAGCCTCCTCTCCACCTTTGAGTTCAATTCTTCCATCCTTCCACTCTCTCAAGGTCTGTTTAATCCTCCCTCTTCATTTTCAGTTTTTTTATTCTTTCCTAGTTTAGTTTTCTGCGTTTTATTTTAGGGGTAGTTAGTGTTGTTTTGCTAGAGCCTTGATTTTGATTGAGTGGAGTGTTGCTAGACATTGAAAATATTGTTTAACTGATTTTCAGACTGCTTGGGACTGCATTTTCTGAAAATGATTTAGCTTTTGAGCAAACTGGTTCGTACTGCATTTTCTGAAATTTTTAGGTTCAGGTCGCGAACTCACTGGTTCCTAAAATCTAAATTGTCCCTCTGTTTATTCTAGTCACGACCTCACTGTTTTCAGGTCGCGACCTTGATGTTTTCTAAAATTTTAAAATGTTCCTCTATCTCCTCAAGTCGTGACCTTACTGTCTTCAGGTCGCGACCTGAGTTCACAGAGGAGGTTTTAAACCTCTGACTCACTCCTGCTGTTTCCATACTGCTTTTTCTCAATGGATTTTCAACTTTACATATTGAGGATTTTAAAGACATAGGTTTTGACATTGGACAATTATGAAAACCCAGGGTTTTCTCATGATTTCCCTAATGGTTTTAAAATACAAATGTCCTAGTTCAAAATTTTCAACTATCTAGCTTAAGGGAGTCTGGCAATGGGTAAATGTAGGCCTAATATGGGGGAGTGCTTGGTTTCTGGGCTTAGTGTAGTTTTTAGTTTCTTTTCATAGGTTTGTTTGTTTTGTGTGTTTACTTTGGTTGCTTGTTGGTTGTTTGCTCTGTGCCCAGATGCCTCACACCAAGAACCCTGAGTCTTCAAGCTCAAAGAAGAAGCTTCGCCCTCGTGAAGAGACCAGACTTTCAAGAAAGGAAGTGGTGGAGTTATTTGCCCACAGAGGGGTGGTTTAAGAGCGATATTTTCCACAAAGGCAGCAGTACCATTTCTATGAGCTTGCCCAATAAAGGGGCCTTCAGGAACTTATGAAGAAGAGGAGGAACAAGGCCAATTTGACATTGGTGAGAGAATTTTACACTTGTGCTACTATGGACAGACACAGGGGGATCACATTTCGAGGCAGTGAATGTTTCTTAACTCGGGAGGTTGTTGAGAAGTTCTACAATTTGCTTGATGTCCTTATCTGCGAATACCAACAATGGAAGATCAAACTTACTAAAGTCCCTTAGGCACAGGTCTTCCAAACTATTGGGACAGGAGACGTTGGGTGGACCATAAAAGAGAGTGGGCAGAAAGTTTTTGAGCACAAGCACATAAATGATGAAGCTAGGATTTGGCTGAACTTCATGGTTTATAATGTGGTGCCATCAGCCCACATTTCTGATGTTTTTGAAGAAGGTGCACTTTTGCTTCATCTCCTGATGACCATGCAGCCAGTTGATATCCCCATTATTGCCCTGGACCAGATTGATCGTTGTATCAATAATGTCCGAACCCTTATGGTGTTTCCGTACTTAAAAAGTGAAAAAGGAAGCACAAATACCATTTTAAAGGATTTTTGTTTATTGCATCCCTTGATCCAAATCATTCCAATTCACTACTTTTGTAACTAAAACAACAAAAGCAATTATTTTTCCTTACACCAATTTTATTTCCATCAACTATGATTTTCACACAAAATTCCAATTTTACAAAGATGGTTAGCTATTTAGGATTCAAAAAAAGCTTCACGAGTGAAACAACCCGAGATTATGCCACTTTAGTATAATCCTTGGTAATTTAGGGATCTCGACTTCTAAGGTATGAGCAATTAGTCAAAATAAAAAAGTAAAGCAAAACTCCCATAATATGCTCTAAGCTCTAACCAAATCTATTATTGTAGAGAACTACAATACTCAGCCACACATAGCCCACCAAACAAAAGCCAACTTCAAATGAACAAGCATGTCCATGGTTGAATAGCAGCAAAACACAATGAAAGTAAGAACGGGTGAAAAGAATTAAATGGGATGCAAATGCAAATGCAAAAACTAGCAGATCAGGATATTTGGTTGTATTTTCAAAATTTTATTGCTATGCACTTTGAAAAGCAAAACATCCTATGAACTGAATGTAAAGGCAACCAAATGCAAACCTAAAGGCTAACACAAGATTAACCCAGCCAATTTTCTTAATTAACATTTAGTTAACCAAGGAGTCAAATTAATGACTACCCAAAAATGATGTGATTTGGTCCAACCACTAGCTGTCTTTGGTTAGAAACAAAAAAAATCAGACTAAAAATGCAATATAGCAAGTCAATCCAGGTCGATCCTCTCATAACGCCACTTATTTTTGAAATTCTTGATTAAGCAAGTGTCAAAAACATTGATTGAGTTTAAAATTAATTTTTTCTTTGAAAAGTAAATGCAATGATAGTAAAATGCCTTAAGTTACAGTTTTTACGATTTTTAAATACAAAGAGAATGGAAGGGTGAATTGGATGAAGGGAAATCAATAAATGGATGCTTATTGGAAAATGGAGTTATGGCTATCCCAGCTTGCTATTAATATGGAACTTTAAAAGCTTTTACCAAGTCTTTTAGAAAAATGCCAAACATGGTTTGGCTCAAGAAAGATTAATCTATGATTATCCTAAACACTAGATAATAATAACTTGTTAATCCTTGATAAGTCCCATTATTTATATACATTTCTGGTTCTAAACTCATGCTTTTATCAATCATAATTGCATATTTTAATTGGGCAAAATTAGTCCTCATTGTGTATAAGAGTTAGTGAATGGAATTGTGAGGTTTTATATGTGTTTTTGTATGTTTTGTGTGATTTTATATGTGTGTGCTTTTGATTCCTTGGTTGGTATGCATTGCAGGTAGTTTTATCAAGATCAATGGCCATTCTATGTCAACCACTGCAGTGCATTCATCCTTCTACCACGGTGAACACATGTAATAAAGGGGTGCAGATTCACTTACCCAAATAGCGCCATTCTAGAAAGCACTACAGCGAACATGATAGAGAGCTACAGCAGATGATGAAAATTTTTCATATTTAAATCAGATCACGCACCTCAATCCAGGATCCCATTTTTCTCTTCTTTTCATCCAAATCTCAGTTTCACCATCATCTCCACCCTTTCTTCATGCCATTTATCATTCCACACCATTTCTACCCATATTCCATCAAATTCCACTAATTATTATTCTCCTCTTCCATAATCCTATCCATCTCTATCTCCATCTCCATTTCACAGGTTGATGACCAAAGGAGGACCAAGAGCTTGGTGTAGCTGTTCTCTAGTCATGAGCAACTAAATTCATCCACTTCTTGATGATTAATGAAGCTACTCTGAGTTTCTACAGCCTAAAGGAATCTTAATTGTGTTTAATTTTAGTTTCTACTCTATATATATGTTGATTGTAGTTCAATTGATATATATATTGAGGATTGGTGTTGATATGCCTGATCTGGATTCTGATTACTTGTATTGGATTTACCTTTAATGGATAATCAATTGCCTTATAGTCCTCTTGTCTATTGTAATTGATTGTTTATGCTCTAGAAGCTTCCAATTGAATGTGCTAGGTGTCTAGGTTTGGTTGAGAGCTAAATAACCTCTGTGAGTCTAATATAAGCTAAGTCCTAAGGCACTTTATCTAATTAATCAGTTAGGTGGCTAACAATATTAATTAGGTACTAAGAGTATTGGCTTAGTGAGATGCAATTGAACTTAACAGAAGTGAAACAAGGAAGTGTAGCTAAGTTAACCATCAAGGAGATTCACTACATCCATCATCCATTCCATAATAAAACCAGCAAATCATAAACAATAGTTATTAATCCTTAATTTAGAATAGTTAATTCAATTCTGTCATTTTCCTTTGTTAATTTATAATTAACACCTAGCTAGTTAGAAGTTTATAATCGGCTTCTCAAAAAGATCGACACCTAGGTTAGTTGCCCTATAATGCATATTGGCTTAGTTATTGTTTCGAGAGCCTTATGACAAGGCTTCATCAAAAATGACGCCATTACGAGAGAGCTGAAAGCTCCTAGCTAATTAGGTGCCCATCACATCTTGACGAGGGTTATTTTGTTTTTGCTTCCTTTCATTAAAATTTTCAGAAAAACCAAACAAAGATTTTATTATTGCATTTTGTTGTTGTTTGGTGCTATTATTCTATTGGATTTTGACATTGGATTGTTAGAAGTGAAGTTTGGTTTGCTGTGAACTTTACTTGCAGCATTTTGAACTTAATCTGAAATCAAAACTGTTTTGGAAAACCTTGAGAATTGTGGACTGTCATTGATTACATATATTGATATTTTAAACTAGTTTTCCATCTACACAAGTCATTTTCAGTGTAAAAAAGAGTATTGCAAGGTATTTTGAGAGTTTAAATATCCATTTGTGCATTTTGGCATCTTAACTCCTTGGAATTGCATTATTCTGCATTACTATCAACATTATAGAACATTCATTACGGCACATTCCTTTGTTCGCCACCTTGCATCATACTTTCGGACAAGGAGAACATCGATTCTGTCAAGAGTCATCCCTGCGCATTCTTCTGTTTGTAGTAGCACACTACTATCAGACAAAGGGAAGGTCAATTCTATAAGAATCACTATAGAGCTCTCTACTCTTTGCCGTGGCGTATGCACGTTCTTGCTAAAAAATATTTCTTTGCACAAAGCTTCCCTTGACTTTGATTTGAATTCATTAGTTACTCATCTTTATTAAGGTTTATCTGCTTTTTACCTTATCATGGATTGTAAAGACTACATTTGTGATCTGGATTATATCTCACCTTCCTTAATTCCCAGAGATGAGCAAATCTAAATGCTTATAGAGGCTATTGAAAGATTAAAACCACATCACCTGATCTCAAGGAACTTAAAGGATGTAGACATTCAAAGGAATTAGAAGAAGAGTTAGAAGGTTACAAAGATGCCATAGGTAAACTTGTGAATGACATAACAAGACTTCAATCTCAAGGACCTAGTGCTATGTATGGCACACATGATTATAAGGTAGCTTCTTTATCTTTATTTTCATCTCTCCCTCCCACGTGTGAAAGTGATGTGTTGTACTCCAGTTTTAAATTAGATTCGGAATCTTCCACTTCACACATGAGTAAAGATGAAGATGGTGCTTTGAAATTGGTCACTAGTCCTGAAATTAATTCATGCTTTCCTAAGTTTGATGTACCTATTATTGATGATTCTATGAGCATGCTTTCTACTTCTATTGATAATGCATTTCATATTGCTAATCATATGCACTTGGATTCTTTTGAATTACTTGAACATGACTTTGTATCTCTTGATGAACATATATATTTGCTAAGTGATGTCAAGCATATTTATGATTCTCACTCTCAACTCCTATCATGTGACCTATCTTTCGATATAGTTGGATCTGATGTAGATGGTGATTATGTTGACTTGGTTGATGTTCTAAATGCTAAAGTAATACTTGATCTTGATGCTACTATGGATGATAACCAAGTCCATTATAATATACCTACTGTTGCATGCTATGAGCCTATAGATGATTTGACTGATTTCATTGGTTGTGAGAAGTAACTATTATTGAAAATGCCTAACTCTAGCTTTCTCATATTGCGTGCTTCACTAGGCCACTTCAATTGTACTAATACTTTCTATAACATCTTGAAAATTTTAAACCTAAGATTAAGGGAATTAAATAGATCAAGGGCCAGTTAAGGTAGAGGAAATTATAGCTAGCACCGGTATGAATTTTGAAATTCAGATAAAGGCTGGACTCATATTTTAAATATCAGTTAAAGAAGGATTTAATTGAGAATTTAAGTTAGAAATTCTCAAAAATTCCCAGAAAATCCTGAAAGATGGAATTAAGGATCAAGGAACTATATTTAAGGTCCAGAAGAATTATTAGAATGAAAATAAATAAGTATAGAATTTTCTATATCTATAGGAATTTTTGGTTACACCGAGTAAGAGTGACCAAAAGTTAATTATGAAAGCTATCTAAAGGCCTCAATAATTCTGCAAAAAATATGAGAAATCATCTTGGAGGATTATAATAATTTATAAAATTATTCCAGACTTCATTTGATGAGGAGGTTAGCTTTAATAATATTTAAAGCATAATTATCATTGGTAAAGAGCCGATTTTTAAAAAAATAGAATTTAGAGAATTTTTGAGGAAATTAAATTCCAAGAAAAATCGTGAAACTTTCCTACCCTAAGAGAAGGCTAATGGTATATTGAGATAAATTTTCTGAGGTAGTAAAATTGATAGGATACAAAAAAAAAAATTATCCGGTACTATATTGGTACTCAGTGTAATTCAAGGATAACCGGGAGAGTGAAAAATTTGGCAAAAGTCTCCAACCCATTAGACCCATAATTCATGCCTAATTGGCCCAAAATATGGGGGAAAATAATTAAATAGAAAAAGAAAAAAAAATTTCTAGAAGAAGGACAAAAAAAGGAATAAACCTTCTTGATTTTTACTTGGCTAAGAAGATGCCACTTGTCAAGCTATGAATGGAGAGAATTTTATGTAACTTGTCAAGCCAAGAATAGAGAGGATTTTGATGTTGGAAAATTTAATTTCAAAGTGAAAATTAAGTAAGATTGAATAGGAAGTTGACACCTAAGCATGGTAATTAGGATGAACTTGGATGGCAAATAATTAAAGCTTGGCTTATAAATAGCCCTCCAACCCCTCACAATTCGGCTAAGCAACAACACCAGGAGAGGTTATGTTGTTCTTGAGTTTAGAGAGAAAAAAGGCTATTTTGTAGAGAGAGAAAGTCCACCTAAGATCAAGAAATCACTAAGGTAAGCTCCCAAGCTTTTTGTGATTTATTGTGAGCTGTTTTTATGTGATTTTATGTTGATTTGGATGGCTATTTTCTAAAGGTAAATGCTTAAAAAATTTGAAAGGAATTGACCAAGGGTTTGAAACATAGATTAAACACTTAGAAAGGATAAGATTTGATTGGTTTCAATTGAGTTTTGGAAAGAAAATCCAACCCTTATGATTGATGATTCAATTCGGCCAAAGAGAGAGAATTGGATTAGTGTTGGATTTGATTCAATTTGATGCTTCTAATGTGTTTAAATGATGAAATGGTGTAGGAAAACACCAAGAAAGGAAGCTTGGAAGCATTAAAATTGAAAATAAAAATTTTGATTTCTAAAAGCACCCTATTCGGCCAAAATGATATTTAAAAGGGAGGGATTGGATTTTTTTAAATCTAAGTGGATATTTGAATTCTACATGAAAAATTATGTAGAAATAGCCTGAGAGATTTAAAGAATCAAAGTTGTAAATAATAACCTAAAAATCAAACAAAAGGGGTTTAAGGGTTATTTGATTAATATTTTAGATGGAATAATAATTTGTGATGCCCGATTTTGCTATCAGTAGGCCTAGCATCAAAAGAGAAGAAGGTTTGCCTAAAGGGCAAAGAGCTTGAAGGAAAGGAAAAGCTTGAAAGAGGTAGCTAGCAATTATCATTTTAATGTTGCCTTGCATTGTAGTTATTGCTTTATATTATGCTATATTGCTATACCATGATGTGGATGAGATAATGATGTTATGTGATGTGTAACTCCTGCATGTAATGCCTTGGCTTATGCTGAGTGTTATTAATGAAAAGTATGTTATGTCCTTTCCATAGCATGTGCATTAAGTGAACTATTGGCAAGTTCATTTAGCATAAAATGCTTTGCTTGTGTGACATTGTGAATGTGGTGTTATGCTACTAAGATTTCTATGAATCTTACCCCCATGTTTAACAAAATCTTAGGGCCTTCAACATCACAAGGAAATGGCAAGGAGATGGTCAATGCATGAAGGAATTATAGTTGCAATGATCTTTAATCATTTCATATATTTTTAAGGAAAAATGTAACTGAATATTTTGCGATGACTTTACATGACTACCTTATGCAATTATATGCTAAGTATGTTGTTAAAAATCAACTATGTGGTTGATTAATTGGTATGCCAAGTTAGAGGTTTAATTATGAAAAGAATTGATAGATAGGGATAAAAGTCAACCATTTGAGAGGAAGATTTGACCAAGATGAATCTAAGCAATTGAAAGAGTTAATTCATGAAACTTTTCAGATCAATAGATCTTATTGTTCCCTTTAAAATGAGTGATAATGTGGCTTAAATGGATAATCGTGCAAGAAGTTATGCCTATCTAAAGTTAGGCAAAAATACTAAAAAAAACTGGAAAATGACCAAATGAACAGTACTTTTTGAAATTAAAACTAGGCTCGAATTTGAAGGCAATTCATCTAGAGATTATTTTTTTCTCAAAAGACATTCCAAGGAGCCTTCAATGGAACCTAGAATCACTCAATTTTAATTTTTCTAAAATTAGTTATAAATAAAGTTTGGCCAATTTATGAGTTGCTATGAATAGTAACCCGTGAGGAAAATTTTTCAAAGCCCATTTTTCAAACTTTTGGCCATCAAATGTGATTCTATTTACCTCAAATTAGATGTTAATTTGGTAAAAAGTAAAGGTGTTACACTTTCTATGGATTTAAATACTTTGATTCATGTGGAATACTTGGAGTAGGTACTGCTGTTTGTTTGGTTAACTTTTTACAGGACAATCGGTTGATTCCTGATGATTGCCAAATTCCATATTACTTGGATCCCCTTCCAATTGAGCCTGAACCACCACTGAAGAGGACAAGGATGGATTTCTCCTTGATTTTTATCTCTAGCTATAAGAATCCATGATAGTAAGGTTTTCTCTTTCCTTGTTTTTTTCTCTAATTGATTAGATGTTATCAAACAAGTATGAGGGAGGGACATAACTAGTAGTAAAAGGTAGCTTGTGTGTTTAATTTCTTGTCTTGTGTGATATGTTTGTTTTGTCCATTCTGTCCTATACCCTTTTTACTTGATTATCTTTTCTTTAGATTAATGCAAGGATTAAGAGTAAGGGAGTGAATGCTGTGTTTTGTTTATGTTTTGTGAAAACCCCAGTTTTCAAAAACTTTTTGAAGGTTTAAGCATATTTCAAGAGTTTAATGTTGCATTTGTGATTGATATTGATTTGGAAATTAATATTATCAAGTGACTGATAAACTTTGCCCCAGAGCTTATCAAATTACCAGATGGAAAAGATATATAATAAAGTGATGCAACCTAGGTCAGATTCACTAAGAGGGGAACTACTCAACCTTCTGATCAAAAGAGTGCAAACAAATTAAGATGGAAGCTAATGTTTGGTTCAAATTAAAGGAAAAATTATGAAAGGTGAAATTAACAAAATGAAACAGAGAATATTTGCAGTGATGAACGTTCTCTTAGATCATCTACTTAGCTTTCATTGCTATTCAGGTTATGGAGTTCGAACCAGAAGAAAAGATATAATTGATGAGTCAGATCCAAATACAACAATTAACTCTAACTATCCAATAGGATTCATTAAAGAAGAATTGAACACTTGATAGAATTTGGTCCAGAAGAATAAACCGAATAACATCAGTCAATGAAATTCAGAAGACTCTATTAAGCAAACTATAATCGCAATGAATAGCATTTGTTATCAAACAGTAACAGTAACCACTGTTTGAGTGAACCAATCTAAATACAATCTATAGACCTAAATCTAGGAAAATAAAGTGTAATATGAGAGAAACACAATAAACTCCCCGGGAGTTGCAGATCCAAGGACTGGTGAACTTCTCTAGCGGCCCTAGAGGATCCAGGAATTCGTGTATTCTCTAATGAACTTTGGTGGGAAAACAGAATGAATCTCTCTCCCTTAAAATTTCCTTCCCTTTCTTTTTCTTTTCTTCTGCCTCCAAAAGATTGCTTAACTAAATCTCTCCATTTCCAGAATTGCCCTTCTTTTTTTTTTTTTTAAATTCCAAGTACTTCAACCTATACCAAATAAAACCAAGTGATTCTCAAATAAATTTCAACATGACATTTTTTTTTTGAATAATTCCCATACTCTCCTAAAGATACTTAAATCAAAATTCATACTCTTTAACTTGCCAAATTGCGCAAATCACTTGATTAAAGATGTGAATTAAAGTGGAAAAATATATGTTTATCAAAATCCCCCATACTTAACCTTTGAACTCTGGGCAAAGATATGATTCTAAATAACAACTTGATCTTATATCCAAGAGAAAGATTATCAAAGTGTACAAGGAATAAATGTAGCAAAGACCAAACATCGGTTGTCCATGTAACACAACCATATGAGATGATCCCATATAGGGGTGGGAATAGGCCAGGCGGCCTGTCAGGGGCCTGTGGCCTGGCCTATTAAGAGCCTGGCCTAGCCTGGCCTATTTAAATATAGAAACAGGCTCAGGCCTGTAAAAAGGCTTGTTTGCTTTATCAGGCCAGGCTCAGGCCTAATAACAAGCCTGTTAGGCCTGTCAGGCGGCCTGGGCCTATTAATATTGTGTAAGGTTAAAATTGTAAATTTGCTTCACGCCTGCACCTAGGTCATATTTGCTTCTTCAGTTCTTTGAATCTTCCTACTCCTATTTGCTAAATGACGCACCACAGGTCCACGACACCAGAGTCTCAGTCACAGACTCACTTCGTCTGTTTCGATCTCTTACTCCGTCCTTCTTCGCATTCAGAGGCTCGATGTCTTCCTTCATCCTTCTTTGCATTCAGAGGCATTCTTTGGCGATCTTGAAGAGTTTGAGCTGTGAGCATAATTTTCTACGACCTGATGCATTCTTTTTGTCACCCTGTTCTTCTTTTTTCCTTTGTTTGAAGATGTTATTTGTTTGATAAGTGAGGAATAGAACAAAAATTTCTTTCCTTTATTCTGTTGCGTACTGCGGGCTGGGTGCAAGACAGCAAGAGACAACTATATATACAACTACATCTTTGAATTTTTTCAATTATTATTGTTATTATAAATGTAATTTCTTTTTCCATAATATGAAGTTAGAGCAGCCGAAGTTATCCAACCACCATTTTTCCACCTTTTGGGCTCAGATGCCAAGTCCATTTCTGAAGGTTTCAGGAATTGATTGTTGATTGTTTTCATTTTGGATTCGTCTCAAACTGCCATTGTCCTTTTTCACTAGGATCTTGCAGCGAATTAGACAGTATTCACTCTCCTGAATTATGCATAGGTTTTCATTTCGCAAGCAGTCTTATCTTTTCTCAAGCATTTTGAGGATGACATTTGCGGTTTGATGATTTGTTGTAGTTATGGTAACTAGCAAGAACAAATTGTGTTAATATAAAAATTTCACATTTTTTTATTTGTATTTTAGATAATTTGAGTTGAGTTATTATAATTTTGAAGTGATTTATGTGTATTAGAAATTTATTTAAAAAACAGGCTTTTTAACAGGCCACAGGCCAGGCCAAGCCTGATTACAGGCCAGGCTCAAGCCGAACAAAAGGCCTTTCACAGGCTACAGGCCAGGCTCAGGCCAACAGGCCTTACCACAGGCCGAGCCTGTTAAGGGTGAGGCCTGGCCTGGCCTGTTTCCACACCTAATCCCATACAAAGGAACACTTAAGTGCAAACCTTAACCTTAATGAATAAACTTGAAAAGTGTCACACCTTACTTATATAGTACCTTAGCATTTATTTAGAAGCATTCCGGACTATGTTGGATGGTCTTACACTTAAAAATTTCAATTTGGACGTTAATTTTCGAAAAATTACTGTTTACCGTCCAGTTTCAGATTACAGGTCCAATTTTGAAAAACCATAACTAATTCTATAAAAATCGTATGGAGGTGTTCCAAAATTTTACAGAAAGCTCTTTCAATGCTCTTTAAGGGAAAAATATTCAATTGAACTCACCCTCACTAAAAACGTACAGTTTATTGGATTAAGATTACTATTCGTTTGGTAAAATCTGGACTTTCCAGATTCTCTGCATTAACTTCAAAAATCCATATCTCTTCGTATACACATCCAAATGAGGTGATTAACCACTCATTTTAAAGCTTGGGATGTGCACTACAAGTATGACAAATTTCGTAGCTTAACTCATTCATATGATAGGTCAAACTGAAGCTCGAAACTAACTGCTCCATGACCTACTTTTATCCCTTAACATCTCTTTACTTTAATTCTTTTTATTTCTTTGGCATACCTAACATGGGCTTACTTTTTCCCATTCATTCTCATACATTCCTATACATTCCATAAGCTTTATAATTAAATACATGGCATTCACAACATAATTATAACATAGGAGAATTATACATTGAATATTAGTATCAATCATTAGCATCAATAATTCTCCACTTCTTCTCCTTGCTTCTCATGCCATTAGTGCCCATCATTGATTGACCTAAATGGTTGGTTATGAAGGGGTGAGATTCGGGGGAATCTTAGTAGCAAACATTACCACATACATGCACAAGATGGATGCTAGTGTATGGTATGTAGTTTTTCATAAACTTAAGTTAACTAGTGACATGCCATCATGCTTTATGCTTGGTATAAAAATGCATGGCCATGGGAACATATTAAAAATAGCATTTCCAGCAACAATCATCATGTCACAACATCATTCAAACAACAAATACAAACCAACACATGAGCATACCATGTCAAGCACATAAAGGGTAAGTTCACTACCTTACACCTCAAGCTTTCCTCTTACTTTTCCTTTGACTCCCTTGACTTTCCAACCATGTGGGTATTCAGTCAACATCACCAAACATCCTCTTGGATGTTCCAAAGGTCCTAAACATAACCATAATGATCACACAATCCATTAGGACCATTAGATTACATAAAGTTCAAGACTAGCTTTCTTGAACCTCAACCCTTTCTCTTAGTCTTAGGGTTTTCTTTCTAACTTTTCTAATATAAATCTTATCATTTCCCATCCTTAAGATTCATTTCTTGTCAATTAGGACCACTTTAGATGGCCTTAGATTCAAGAATACCAAATCTGGAAATTTTGGTTGCGGGTACTGTTCACGCAGAAACTCCAGAATTTTTGCTCAACTTTGAAAATTCATAATTAAATCCAGAAATATCCAAATTGAGTGATTCCAAGTCTCACTGAAAGCTCCTTAAGTTAAATTTAAAGTAAAAATAGTTTTAAGAACCAATTCTATGCCGAACAATATCAGAATTGTACGGAACTCTAAACTCTTCCAAAAGTTCAACACTGTTTCCAGATTTCAAACCCTAACTTTGAAAAATCACCATAAATCGTACACATATCCAAATGAAGTGTTCTACTGATGGATTTAAATATTACAGAGTGTAATTTAAGCATGAAAAATTTCAAAATCAGATACGCACAGTAACTAATTCGAAATAGGCATCAAATCAGATGCTACAGCTACCACATACCTTGATCTTGAAGCTTGAACTTATATGGACTTTCTCTCACTAGAAATAGCTCTTTCTCTCTCTAGATGCAAGGGCAGCAGAGTTTCTCCTAGTGCTCATCAGCTTGGCCGAATTGGGGGGAAGAAGAGTGCCTATTTATAGCTAAAAAGTTGGCTTGAATGGACCAAAATGCCCTTGGTAGCTAGAAGAAGGAGTAAGGGCAATTTTGGAAGTTCAAGTGGACTTTTACATCATCATTGCATCACCTTATTACATCATCCTTGCATCATGCTTCTAGAAGAGGTCACGTGTCGCAAAAATGGTGGAGGAGAAGGAAGATTAGATCATAACCGTCGGCTCTAAACTTAGCCCTTAAGTTTCCTCCTATTTTACTTGGCCCACATTTCTTTGACTTTCTTTATGGCCTTCCGGGGTTTAGAAAATTCTTCTGTCTACTCCATAAATTCCCCTTCATTCTAGAGAGTATCTATGAATTTTCTCAGGCCATAACACTTCCTCTAAGCCTTGTATAAAAATCATTTACTAAAATACCCTTTTATCAGTATAATCTGCTCTTTAATTTATTAAAGCCATTCCACTGGCCTTCTGGTTACGGGACTAATTTTATAAATTAGTATAACCTTTCAACCAATTAATTCTCATTTTAACGTACATTTTTTAGGTCTCTTGCTATTTTAAATAATTACCTCAAACAGTGTACTTTTTACTGGCCACACCCTCATAAATTCCATTTAAGCTATCTCAGGGGTATTTTCGTCTTTTATCTTCATAGAAGAGTCTTAGAATATTATTTCTCATTTTCTGGGATTTTCTTGAAATTTTCTGTACACTCTTCCATTTTTGCCCTTGCTGGTCATAACTTTTTGAATTTACAGTTTAGTCCCTGCTTGGACTTAACTTCATATAATCCTCTCTTTGAGGCTTCTAACTTAACCTTTGGCCTATATCTAGTCTCTTTTCTCTCTCTAGGCCTTCGAGACTTTACTGGAGTCTCTGACCTTGATTATATTGAAGCCCCTGAAAAACTTTTACTTTGCAGTTTAGTCCCTGAAACTGCTTTGACTTCCTTTGTCATCTTTGGGACTTCTGCTAAAAAGGGTCTGGTAGCCTATCCAATTCAGGCTACTTTTGATGCTTCTAGGCCCAAAAGTTTGGATGTTATAATTCTCCCCCTCTCAAAAAAATTTCGTCCTCGAAATTTCGGATCAAACCTCTATTCTTACCCTTAATGAGAGGTTACCTGAGGAGAATATCCCTACTTATACTTAACTCTGACCTTTTCAACTTTTCATTATACCTCATTTCCATGTTTCCACCCTGGCTTCATACTTACATAACTCGTTGTTCTAAACTTTTTTGTCATTCATATGAGCATGGCCTTTGCTTTTAAGCATTTTGTCACCACTGCTCACATTCTTCCGATACTTTAGGCTCATTCTTTCATAATAATACCACAATAGTGTGCCTGTCTTCATGGTATTTTACTATACTATGACATTTTGGGTTCTCTTAGTACCGCATTTATCTATTCTTTTCGGTACCCTATCATTCCTCTTTACTTTAAGGGCATATCTCCTTTCTTTTCTTCATTGACTAGAACAGAATTGAGCATAGTCTAATCAACAATAAAGGTATCTGGAACAAGTCAAGGGTACTCTCTCTATATTAGTCCACCGCTGAGGAAGATTTCAGTATCTTAAACTCATCTCTGGTCATTGTCTTCCCAAAGAGGTACTGTACTCTTACCTTTATGGCTTAGCTATTTTCTCTTAGGCTTGGTCTACTATGACCTCGGGAGCTACTGCGCTCTACTGTAAGCCTCTTCAGGATCTACTATGACCCTGGAATACTATCATCAATATGAGGCATCTTAGGATCTCTAGAAGACTCTAGACCATAGAGTTGAGTAATAAAATAAGTCACCTCCACTCAGCTAGTAACTTGACTAATTGTTCCCCAAGACTGATCACAGATATCAGTATTGTCTTCTTAGGCCTTACTCAATCCTTTCTGTCAACTCCTGGAATTCTTAGCCTTTCCATATTTCTTTAGCCCTTAGTTTTAGCTTCCTTAAGTCACTTTCCTTTCTTTGTGCCTTTCGAATCCCTAGGCACTGGCTCATCTCTGGAGCCCACTAACTTGCCGTTGCATCAATGCCGGCCTGCCTTGTCTTAGGACTCTGTAGTTCTTACTGTCTCTTAATAATTCAAATAGCATCAGGAGAGGACTTATATCATCACATTCTCATTATACTTCAGTATTTTGTAGTACCCTGTTAAGCTCGAGGAGCACCTGTTTGCATATCACACTTCTGTTGTCTTAACCAGTTTCACACTCTCTCTCTGAGGTAAGGTCCGTCCTGTGCCTTATCTCGGCTGCTTCTACTTTTCCTGTGGGAGGACAGATTGCTTTAACTGGAGCATCGTCAACTCAACCACTTGCTTTCTGTTTCATTCCTTCAGAGGATAGCTTACTCTTACTAGAGTAGCGTCACTCTGATCCGGAGAACCACTTCCCAATCTTAGAGAGGTACTTCATGGTCAAGACTTTCCTCATATGCAATCTCGGCCAGGGTACATTCCTCGAATACCATATCCCTATCAAAGGGAGCCTCTCTACTGGATTACTCAATCTTATAAGCAGTGGCATCTATCTATAGGAATCTCATTTCTTAGATTCCTTAATGGCCTAATTGCCATGGTTGCACGCTCTTGGATACCTTAGGGACATAAAAGAATATTGTTTTATTCCCTGACATTATCATATATCTAAGCATCATCGAGCTCTAGATATCACAAGGAACTTGCTTATCTCTCTTTGTTCATTAGTTCCCAATGCAACCATCCACTATCATGTTCTTATTCATTTCCTTTCATCTCCATCCTCAAGAGGGATCTTGCCTCACTTTACTCTCTCTGACTTTCTTCACCTCTTGACCAATTATTTTTCTGGTCCTGTATTGATCATCATACCCTCGTCACATCACATCACATAGTAAATGTTTAATCACCTTGTTGTGCAGTATCTAGGTCTGGCACCAATGTCATCATTGACCCTTTATTCGTTGTCATATAATCTATGTCCCTCTTGGTTCACTATCCCTTAGGAATTTCCACCTCTATTCAGGGATTTGAACAAACCTCAACACATCTCATTCTATTACCATGCCTCTATCGAGGTCATATTGATTACTTAAGGTACAGGTTGACATCCAGTTCCTTTACTAAGGCATTGACTTATACCTCTGAATGGTCACTGTACCTTTACCCATTACTTCTATGGTCATATGCTAATCATAAAGTGACCATATTACACAGCAGGCATTGAACATTAATCCGCTATGTGACCTTCCAGTCAGGCACCTTTAACTAATTACCTGAGGTTTAGGTTGTCACCCTGCTTCCCTATTAGGGTCTAGACTCCTATTCTTTATTGGCTTACCATACTCTTAGCCATTACCCTCTGGAGACGTCTTTCAACTTTGACTCATTCCCTGGTCAAGCTCTCTTAGCCCAACCATTCCTCTCCTGAGGGGGAGTCTCATAGCAGCGACTACCTATCTCTCAGGTTACTCTCTGTCATTTCTTACTTATCTTCTATATCTATTTCCCTTGAAGAAAACACCTCACTATCATAATCTCAATTGGACCAATCCTAGTCACCCGTTACTCTTCTAATTAGGTTTTCTCTCACACCGGGCTTTGCTTGAACCAATACTCTGCTTATACCTTAGTCAGGGCCTCTACAAGAACTTCCCAACGGTTACTTATCGTTAGGTTACTTTCGCCTAAGCATGCTTAACTAAATAGTGCTAATAGGCGCGAACCCTAGTACCTTGCTGTCTTAGGCCCTTCTTATTCTATCTTTAGTCAGATCTGTTCAGCTTACATTCTTGTCTCTCGTCTTATCTTAAGAATTTACCCGTCAATACTCAGTCTGTCTCTATATCACATGGGTTCTTCCTGTATTTAGAGCTAGCCTGAGTGTCTCTTTTTCAGGTCTTACGACTCTAACTCCTCGAACTTTGGCTTTCCTCTATTAATCGAAAGGAAATTGAATCCAGCTTAATTAATGATAAGGTTATCTGGAAGGAAATCATGGGTACTCTCTTAGTACTGGTTTACAACTGAAGGAGGTTTCCACATCCTCAACTCATCCCTGGTCCTCATCTTCCCAAATAGGTACCAATCTCTAGGAGACTTAGACCATAGGACTAAGTGAAGTCATCTCCACTCAGTTGGTCACCATACTAATAATTCCCCAAAAACTGTTCCAAGAACCAATACCATTTCTTAAACCTCGTATCAATTCCCCAAGCCACCTATTTGTCTCTTTAGGTGCCTAAGCCAATCTGTTTTAGGAGTTCTCTTACTCCTCCAGCTGCTCTTACCATCTCTTACTACTTTAGAATGGTACAGAGAGAGGACTTATGCAACTTCTCTTTCCTCTACTTTACTTTTCAGTATGAGCATACTCTAACATGCATAATGTCTGACATTTTAATGCAAGGAGTGTAAGCTCTTACTGGTTGCTATGTCCGTAGCATGCTAGCTGGACATTTTATCCCTACAAGAGGGAGCCTCTTTTCTGTTCATAGCTGTTTCTAGAAGTTATAGGGAGAGGACTTTTGAGGTTCTTTTTCTTTCTATTTGCCCTTCTCTGCTAAGCTCAGGGACATTGAACCCTAGCTTTATTCTTGGCTAGTCATGCTTCCATTGGGGTGAAGTCAACTCCGCTTGCCTTGTCTCGGCTGCTTCCCTTCCCTGCTCGTACAGGGTATCTTGCTCTATCTAAAGCAGTGTCAATTCTGACTCGGAGGACTAGTTCCCTGCTTTCTCTAGGAAGACTGGTAGCCTAGACCATATCCTCTGTGAAGGGTGCCTCTCAACCTAAACCCAAGTGACTGAGTATCTCTTAACATCATCAGGAACATACTGACCTCATAATGCTAGTTCCCCGCAGAGCTATCTATCTTATTCTCATCTCTTTCTCTTCTTTTTAATCCCTAAGAATTCCACTAGGGTTATCTACCTTGACTTCACTATCTCCATGTTCCTATTTATCTATTCAGGAACTTGAGATAGCCACTCTATTATAGTGCCCCATCTCTAACGAGGCTTCAAGAGTTTGCCTAGCTTAGGTGGCCACTACACCCTCTTAACGGTGTACAGACTCAACCCCTAACTATCTTGTTCAACTCATCATTACTCTTCCTCTTGAGGGGGAATCTGATAGCTTTTAAATAGTGGCTACAACCCGCTCTCTGAGCTCTATCAGTCTTACTCTCAGGGACCTCATAGTCCATCAAGTCGTGCCAAGATACCACCTCAGCATCTGAGAGTCACTATCTCTATTCGTCATGACCAGAATTGTTATTTGCCACCACTTTCTTTGGTTCATCATGACAAAACATACTTTCTCTTACTTCTACTAGTTTTACTTAGCTTTGTTCATCGTAACCTTAACTGCTGCCTGAAGGACTTCCATGTCCTAGCCTCACTGTAATCCCCAACTAAGTCAACTACTTCCTTTCAAGCAATGAAGGAAGGGTTTGGCTCACAACTCTAGGCCATTAGCACTTTTGCTTTCCCTTATCCTCAGGGATTATCGGCGGCAGAAAGTGATCTTTAGCTCTTCTGATTTTTATATCTATTTAGGAATCAAAGATAACTACTTTGATCGTGCTGCCTTAACCTTGTATCAAGGCTACAGTAACTGTATCTAACTTAGGTTGCCACTTGACCTTTTTCGTCTAGGGTTTAGACTCATACCTCTATCTGACTTATGAGCCATTATCCCTTTTTCTTTAGAGTGAAGTCTCTTTATCTTTTACACAGTGGCTACCTTCCTCTGCGTATAACTTCTCATCATCATTTTATCTGTACCTTTCTAACAGAGGATCCCAACTTCATTTAAAGATCCTTATTACTTATTTTTCCTAGAGCATTCACCTCCAATCCATAACCTTAGTTGGACCTTAGCTAGTATTCCACTACTAGCTCTAACCTAAACTGGGCTTTTCTAAATTCTTGCAGATAGTTCTCTTCTTCCTATGCCAGAACCTCTGCTCTGATACCAAAAATATCACACCTTACTTATATAGTACCTTAGCATTCATTTAGAACCATTCCAGACTATGTTGGATGGTCTTACACTTAAAAATTTCAATTTGGACGTTAATTTTCGGAAAATTACTGTTTACTGTCTAGTTTCAGATTACAGGTCCAACTTTGAAAAATCATAACTAATTCTAGAAAAATCGTATGGAGGTGTTCCAAAATTCTACAGAAAATCTTTCAATGCTCTTTAAGGGAAAAATATTCAACTAAACCCACCCTCACTGAAAACGTACAGTTTATTGGATTAAGATTACTATTCGTTTGGTAAAATCTGGACTTTCCAGATTCTCCGCATTAATTTCAAAAATTCATATCTCTTCGTATAATCATCCAAATAAGGTGATTCACCACTCATTTTAAAGCTTGGGATGTGCACTATAAGTATACCAACTTTTGTAGCTTAACTCATTCATATGATAGGTCAAACTGAAGCTCGAAACTAACTACTCCATGACCTATGATTTATCCCTTAACATCTCTTTACTTTAATTCTTTTTATTTCTTTGGCATACCTAACATGGGCTTACTTTTTCCCATTCATGCTCATACATTCCTATATATGTCCATAAGCTTTATAATTAAATACATGGCATTCACAACATAATTATAACATAGGAGAATTATACATTGAATATTAGTATCAATCATTAGCATAAATAATTCTCCACTTCTTCTCCTTGCTTCTCATGCCATTAGTGCCCATCATTGATTGACCTAAATGGTTGGTTACGAAGGGGTGAGATTCGGGGGAATCTCAGTAGCAAACATTACCACATACATGCACAAGATGGATGCTAGTGTATAGTATGTAGTTTTTAATAAACTTAAGTTAACTAGTGACATGCCATCATGCTTTATGCTTGGTATAAAAATGCATGGCCATGGGAACATATTAAAAACAGCATTTCCAGCAACAATCATCATGTCACAACATCATTCAAACAACAAATACAAACCAACACATGAGCATACCATGTCAAGCACATAAAAGGTAAGTTCACTACCTTGCACCTCAAGCTTTCCTCTTACTTTTCCTTTGACTCCCTTGACTTTCCAACCATGTGGGTATTCGGTCAACATCACCAAACATCCTCTTGGATGTTCTAAAGGTCCTAAACATAACCATAATGATCACACAATCCATTAGGACCATTAGATTACATAAAGTTCAAGACTAGCTTTCTTGAACCTCAACCCTTTCTCTTAGTCTTATGGTTTTCTTTCTAACTTTTCTAATATAAATCTTATCATTTCCCATCCTTAAGATTCATTTCTTGTCAATTAAGACCACTTTAGATGGCCTTAGATTCAAGAATACCAAATCTGGAAATTTTGGTTGCGGGTACTGTAACACCTTACGTTTACGACCTTACATTGTGCCAAGTTAAGATATTCGGAAGCGCAATTTAAGGTTACTGGGTTGAAAAACCTGAGTTTGAAAATTTCTTTTCTCGCATTACTATTCACTGTAACATTAAACTTGGCATAACTTTGGAAAGTTATAACTAATTCTAGAAAAATCAAAACAAGGTCATTCCAAGTCTCACTCGAAGCTCTTAACATCATCTATCAAGGAAAAATGACCTCAGGTTCCACTTGAATCAGAAACGCATCCGATTTTAATTTCAAAAAGTACTGTTCATTTGGTCATTTTTCTATTTTCCAAGATTTTTGCCTAACTTTGAAAAGGCATAACTTCTTGCACAGAGCTCCGATTGTGACGCTTTACCACTCATTTTAAAGGGAAAAATAATATCTATTTGCCTGCCAAATTTCAGGGAAAAAGTCAACTATTTGACCAGGGTCTTCGTTGGTCAAAGTTTGGTCAAATCTAGACCATTTTTATCCCCTTTATCACTAATTCTAACAGCATTTCGTTTTTCACTATAAGCATACTATAATCACATATAAAGCTACTCTATCACTAATATATATTCAAAAAGGTTATCATATCATGTGTTCATGATCAGAGTATGCTTACATGGCTTGAAAGAGAAAGGTTCAAAACCGTATAATACAATACATAATTCATAACTTCCTCAAGCCATGACTATTTCCTTTCCCTTTTCCTTGGCAGTAGTGGCACCTAGAATATCATGTTATAGGAGGAATGAGATTTCATAGAAATCCCAGTAGTATTGAACATACAACCATCAAGTCAACATGCATAAGATGTCATGCTACATGCAGTAAAATAACATTTCTAGTCTTTATGCCATGCTATAACCATTCTGTATCCATGTCATCATATCATGGAGCATATAATCATTCTGGTCACAACTCAATCATGCAAGAGCCAAGGCATACATTGCAAGGAGTTCACATCATCTGGGCATAAACATTCTCATGGCACATAAACACACATAGCAGAAACACCAAATGCAGATCAACAAAATAATTGCAAGTTCACGCTACCTCAATTCCACGCTTAACGTTTCCTCCTTGTTCCCTTGCTTGATATCCTCTTAAGTTTCTAGAAAATTGCCTATCAACCATACAGTAAGGGTATGGTAAATTCCATATCCAGTATACAATTCTTTCTCTATATAATGCTACCCTTGTGCCTTTCAATTTATAATTTCTGTATACCTTTCCTAAACCTTTGACCTTGGTTTGACCAAGCCTTAATCCTCAATTAAGGTCTTGGAATTCTTCCTTAATCCATGATTAATCATGCTTTCTTGGTTAATCACTAACCCTTAATCCTTAATCCAATATTTAATTAAGGTCCTCAAGTCACATAGTCATTAGCACAACATAATCTTCTAAGATTAAGTCACTAACCCCTTATGGATTAACCATTAATCATTCTCTACTCAACATGATTAACCATTAATCATTCTCTAATCAACATGATTAACCATTAATCATTCCTGAATCAACATGATTAATCGTTAATCATTCTCTAATCAATATGATTAAGCTTTAATCATTCCTTAATCAACATGATTAACCATAATTAATCATCCTTCAATTAGCATAACTAATCACTAATTAATCAGGGTAGCTAACCTTAATTACTTACTAATCTTCAATCAAATAACATGACTAATCTTAACTATCACAAACCATAATTAATCAAGGTAATTAATCCTAATCTTCCTCAAATAAATAATTAACTAAAAACAATTAACACTTAGGGAGATAAACATACCTTAATTAGCTCTTAATCGGCGATTAGAGGTGTCTAACCTTGCTTTCTCCCTTCTCTCTCTTCTTCTTCTTCTCTCCTAGAGCTCAAGAACACAACATTCCCTCTTATGCAAACCACCTTGGCCGAATTTGTTCATGGAATGGGGGGTATTTATAGGCTTTGATATTTCAAAATGCCAAAAATGCCCTTCGGGAAAAAGATGCGATCTCGGCCATCCATTTTTTTCTACTTTACACATGGACAAATCTTAGGGTACACACCATAAGAAGTTGACACATGGATGGACACCTAATCACCATGTGATTTTCATGTGGAAATAAAATATTATTTTATTGTTTTGTCTCTTATTTCCCTTTATGCCCTTGAACAATTTGGAAAATTCCAACTTTGTCCTCCCCTTCTAATTTTGGCTGAAATATTGCTCTCAATATTGGAAAAAAAATGACTCATCCAATAATCAGTGCAATCCACTGATTATTTGTGTATTTCCGGTCCGATTTTCCAACAATCCTGTCCAATTTACTGTCACAAAATTTTGATTTCAACACCTCATTAAATTCCCCTTATTCCAAGGGTAATCCTTGATTTTTCTCAAGTTTTACCTCCCTCTATAATTTTCTAAATTTTATCCTGTCAAAAATCACTATTCTACCGATAATAATTCGGTAATAAATATTCTTTAAGCTAACCTTTGTACGTCCAAAGGTGGGAAGTAATTTTATAAATTAGGATAATATGTCACATAATTTATCCATATTTTTCCTTGAATTTTTGAGGCCTTTATATATTTTAAATAATGGAAATTGGCTAATTTTCCTTAATTAACCAAAAATTCCAATAATTACAAATAATTCCCTGATAAATTATTTTTAATCTTATATTCATCTTCTAAGCCTCAAACATTGTTCTGTACCCTCCTTTCTATTTTTCATGATTTTCTGAGAATTTTCAGGAATTTTGGACATTATTTCCAATACTGCCCTTTCTTGACCGATCTTTTCAAAAATAACCGTTATGTCCCTATCCTGATTTTTCCTCATAGCCTGGATCCTCTACCAGTCTACTATACCATTTGGCCTTGGTCAGTCACAAATCATTCATCAATTAGAATAAAATGATCAGGGTGTGACAGGTACTGTTCACACAGAAACTCTAGAATTTTTGCTCAACTTTGAAAATTCATAATTAAATCCAGAAATATCCAAATTGAGTGATTCCAAGTCTCACTGAAAGCTCCTTAAGTTAAATTTAAAGGCAAAATAGTTTTAGGAACCAATTCTATGCCGAACAGTACCGGAATTGTACGGAACTTGAAACTCTTCCAAAAGTTCAACACTGTTTCCAGATTTCAAACCCTAGCTTTGAAAAATCACCATAAATCGTACACATATCCAAATGAAGTGTTCTACCCATGGATTTAAATCTTATAGAGTGTACTTTAAGCATGAAAAATTTCAGAATCAGATACGCACAGTAACTAATTTGAAATAGGCATCAAATCAGATGCTACAGCTACCACATACCTTGATCTTGAAGCTTGAACTTAGATGGACTTTCTCTCACTAGAAATAGCTCTTTCTCTCTTTAGATGCAAGGGCAGCAGAGTTTCTCCTAGTGTTCATCAGCTTGGCTGAATTGGGGGGAAGAAGAGTGCCTATTTATAGCCAAAAAGTTGGCTTGAATGGACCAAAATGCCCTTGGTAGTTAGAAGAAGGAGTAAGGGCAATTTTGGAAGTTCAAGTGGACTTTTGCATCATCATTGCATCACCTTATTACATCATCCTTGCATCATGCTTCTAGAAGAGGCCACGTGTTGCAAAAATGGTGGAGGAGAAGGAAGATTAGATCATAACCGTCGGATCTAAACTTAGCCCTTAAGTTTCCTCCTATTTTACTTGGCCCACATTTCTCTGACTTTCTTTATGGCCTTCCGGGGTTCAGCAAATTATTCTGTCTACTCCATAAATTCCCCTTCATTCTAGAGAGTATCTATGAATTTTCTCAGGCCATAACACTTCCTCCAAGCCTTGTATAAAAATCATTTACTAAAATACCCTTTTATCAATATAATCTGCTCTTTAATTTATTAAAGCCATTCCACTGGCCTTCTGGTTGCGGGACTAATTTTATAAATTAGTATAACCTTTCAACCAATTAATTCTCATTTTAACGTACATTTTTTAGGTCTCTTGCTATTTTAAATAATTACCTCAAACAGTGCACTTTTTACTGGCCACACCCTCATAAATTCCATTTAAGCTATCTCAGGGGTATTTTTGTCTTTTCTCTTCATAGAAGAGTCTTAGAATATTATTTCTCATTTTCTGGGATTTTCTTGGAATTTTCTGTACACTCTTCCATTTTTACCCTTGCTGGTCATAACTTTTTGAATTTACAGTTTAGTCCCTGCTTGGACTTAACTTCATATAATCCTCTCTTTGAGGCTTCTACTTAACCTTTGGCCTATATCTAGTCTCTTTTCTCTCTCTAGGCCTTTGAGACTTTACTGGAGTCTCTGACCTTGATTATAGTGAAGCCCCTGAAAAACTTTTACTTTGCAATTTAGTCCCTGAATCTGCTTTGATTTCCTTTCTCATCTTTGGGACTTCTGCTAAAAAAGGGTCTAGTAGCCTATCCAATTCAGGCTACTTTTGATGCTTCTAAGCCTAAAATTCAGGATGTTACAAAAAGCCTCACCGGGATTAAGCATTTCTCTCATTCTCATTGGGTCTAAATTTAGGATATTTCTCTCATCTCTCACACTAAAGTCCCGGCCATAGGCTTATAGTGGCTCTCATGTCTCTACCACCCAAGGTTGACTCTAGGATTCTTGCATCAAGATGGCTTCAATAGTTGTAATGTTGGAGAGTTTAAATGACGTAAGTGGAATTTTATTCATAAGCTACACATGTGTACAAACTAATATCAAAATGATGGAGTTTTCACTTTCCCAGATTTAACAGAACAAGTTTATTGCACGGAGCCAAGATAACAATGGTACATTAACATGCTATGCATTAGTCCAAGCTCTATATGCATCTAAACAATGATATCTCTCTTCTTTTTTTCTTGGGCTTTTGTGCAAAATTCTCAGTTCTTTCTTCCTCTTTTCTTTTCTTCTTTTCTATTCAATTTTTTTTTACTGCTCAAAATTCTCAGTTCCTTACTGTCGAGATGCACTAGTTGTATAGAAGAGATCAGTGTAGACCAGCTACAATATTCATAATATGCTTAAGAATCATTAGAAAAAGGAACAATTATAGCAATCAGCAAGGCTCGACATATGCGGCATATGAATAAGGATTCTGATGAAATGAAGGGAAATGAAGGTCCAAAGGAATGAGCAAAGTTATACAGGGTTTGTGTTTGGGATGTAATTGGGTGAGGAAGAAATGCCTCTTTCATTTGCAATAGTCCAAGAGTACCTAAATGTGGCCTCAACGCAGAACCAAGACAAGTTCTAGAGGGTTGCTAGGGTTAAAGAATACACACAATTTGGAAGATGCATCAGTATGCATTCAGCTCAAATATCCTCACATCTAGCTTTTTGCATTTCAAATTCACCACAATTAAGGTTAAGATTCTCACTACTGAACCTATTGCATCAGAAAATCTCATAATCAAGCAATTAAACTTCAAACCTAGCTTGAATCAATCACAACATTTACACCTCATATCCTTAACCAATCCTTAACAATCAGATATAAAATCAGTGTCATTCTAGATTCAATTTCAAATTCCCAACCATTCAGAAATTAAGGCACAACAATTACATTATTATCAAAATCACAGAAGGTGCAATTGAAATTCAAGTATATAAACCGTGCCTCAAGCAAAGTATTTGATATCATTCAGAACTCCAATGAGTCAGGAGGCTAGTGATTGTAATTTCCAGTAACAACAAAGGGGAAGTGCAATAGCAAAATTTAATTAACTAAGTTGCTACAGTAACGGTTGTTATAAAATTTTCAGTAGAGCAAATTCTTTAGATTTTGATAAATTCAAGTCATATTTGGATTCCTTATGAAAAATTGTGGGGGAAATGACTAAAATAATGATTTTAAAGGCTATGGAAAAGAAAGTAAAAGTTTATGGTCAAAGAAGAGCAAGTTTAAGAGTTAAGATGATTAATGGTTTTTCACGGTCTTAATGGATTGGATATTATTGTGTATTGTGAATTTAGGACCATGAGACACCAAGAAAGAGAAATAGTAAGATTGTTCAAGTGATCTTGGTGGTTGGAAAGTAAAGGGAGCAAGAAGAAAGCTTAAGGATAAAAAGTAGTGAACTTACCTTTCTTGTGTGCTGGATGTGCATCCTTATGTGTTGATGTATATTATGTTATTTCAAATGATATGAGATGCAAATTCTAGTAAGATGCTCTATTTCTTTGATATTTTTTCATGGCCATGCATGTTAATGTGAACCATTAACATGAGAACATATTATAAGTAAACATGAGCTAGATCAAAAAAGCATGTCATACACTTGCATCTATCTTGCATGCATTGATGGTAATATTTACTATTGAGATTCTCTTGAATCTCACCCTCCCTTGACCAACCATAACAAGTGCAAAGAGCATAGAAGAAGAAATCAAGAAGTGAAGCAAGGAAGAAAGGAAAAGAATTTAAGAAATGTATTACATTACATTGTATAATTTGTATGTTAATGTATGATATAAACATGCCATTAATGTTATGTGATGATAAATAATGATGATGGCATGTATAATTGACTATGATAATGTATAAAAATAGTTTATAGATTGATGGAATGAGATTATGTATGGAAAGAATTAAGCATGAATTGTTAATGCAAGTTAGGAGAATAAAGCATCCTTAAAGGAGCCATAAAATGGTGGCAGGGTAGAAATAAAGTAAATGATCGAATCTGCCTTTGAAATTTGGTATGATTAAAATAAACATCCTGAGCTTTAAAAAAATTAGTATATCACTTAAAATGTATGGGTGCGCTAAGAATTATACTTGATCAAAATTAGGGTAGAGAAACTGGAAAGCACAGTTTTGACCAAATGAACAATAAATTTCAATGAATAAAGTATACAAATTGGCAAGGGTTAAGTCCATTTTTATATTTTTTTCCTATAGAGAATCAAAAGAGCTTTAAATATAATTTTGGATAATCTCAATACAATTTTTCTATAATTAGTTATGATTTTTCAAATCTGGATAAAAAATCTGGAATTTAACCACTGAATAGTAACCTGAGAACTAATTGCAAATTTTCAATCCACAGGCTTGTTTTGTGATCTGTTTGAACCATAATACTTCCAATTGCAAATGGTAATAACTCGAGATGGAGTGGCCATGGACCCAAGTATGGTAGAAACCGTGTTGAATTGGGAACGACCTAGGATGGTAACTGAGGTGAAAAGCTTTCTGGGTCTAGTAGGGTAATATTGAAGGTTTATACGGGATTTCGCTAGAATTGCCTTACTGCTGACTAAGCTCACCCAAAAGAATTAACCATTCAATTGGGATAGTAAGTGAGGCAAGCTTCCAGGAATTGAAACAGAAGCTGACCTTGACTCTCATGCTGATAATCCCTGATCCTACATTGCCATATGTGGTGTATGCAGATTTGAGTAAGCAAGGATTGGGATATGTGCTGATGCAGCAGGGTTGAGTAGTTGCTTATGCCTCACAATAGTTAAAGACTTACCAGGAGAACTATTCCACTCATGATCTTGAGTTGGCAACGATTGTTTATGCCTTGAAGATCTAGAGGCATTACCTGTATAAGGCAACTATTGAATTGTATTATGATCATAAAAGCCTCAAGGATTACGACTATCAAATCAAATACCATCCGGAAAAAGTGAATGTGGTAGCAGATGCGTTGAGCCGAAAGACAGTGCAGGTGGCATCATTGTTGATAAAAGAACAAGAGTTGATCAAGAATATTTGAGATTAGGATCTTATCGGCCAGATACAACTAATGGCAAGCCAAATCAGTATAACAAAAGTGGAAACATAAACCATTGAACAGATCGAGAATGCCCAATAGAGAGACCAACTGGCTAATATTTTGAAAGCCAAAGTGCTAAGAAATGAGACGAGGGATTTTGAGATCACTCAGGATGGGGTCCTGAAATATAAAGGAAGAACTTATATTCCCCCGAGCTCAAAGATTAAGGGGCGAATTCTGGAGGAGGCACACAAGAGTCGGTACACTATACATCCAAGCATGACCAAGATGTATTGGGATCTGAAGGAATTGTTCTGGTGGCCTGGTACAAAGAAAAATGTAACGAACTACGTGTCAAGGTGCCTCACTTGTCAAAAGGTAAAGACATAACACCAAAAGCTGCTAGGATCCTTACAACCCCTGAGTATTCCAGAATGGAAATGGGAAAGCATTTCCATGGATTTTGTAATGGGATTACCTCGTACATCATCACGTTATGACACAATATGGGTGATTGTGGATTGCCTGACGAAGTCTGCTCATTTCTTGGCTATTAAGAAAGAGTACCAACTGAAAAAAGATGGCAAGGATATACATCTGGGAACAGTTACCATTCCAGTATCCAAATGGCTCCTTATGAAGTATTATATGGGAGGAGATGTAGATCCCCGTTGTGTTAGATTGAACTGGGAGAAACGAAGATATTTGGTCCCGACTTGGTAGAGCAAACCTCACAACAAATAAAGATGATTCGTCAGAGGCTACACACAGCAGAGTAGACAGAAAAGTTATGCCAATGTATAGAGAAGGCCTCTGGAGTTCGAAGTTGGAGATCATGTTTTCCTAAAATTTTCCCCAACTACAAGTACAAGAAGATCGATAAAGGCCTGTAAATTGACGCCAAAGTTCATTGGACCCTTCCAAATCTTATCAAGAGTTGGCCCGGTGGCTTACAGATTCACCCTACCCCCTAATCTGAGCCAGATTCATGACGTCTTCCCTGTTTCTCAATTGAAGAAGTATCATTCAGATCCCTCACATGTCTTGAAATACGAAGGTATAGAGCTGCAAGATAACCTTACCTTTGAAGTGAAACCGGTGAAAGTGATAGATCACAGGTCAAGCTGCTGTGGAATAAGACTATTTTGATAGTCAAAGTCATTTGGAGGGATCTAACTCAAGAGGAGGCTATGTGAAAAAAGGAGGATGACATGAAGGCCAGATACCCAAAATTGTTTAATTAAAGTATGTTTCTAAATTTTGAGGACAAAATTTATTTAAAAAGGGGAGGAATTATCACATCCCAAAAATTTAAAACTGGAGATAAAGGATTAAAAATTAGGATGAGGGTCAATGTAGGAACTAGATGGGGAGATGAAATAACTTTTGGTATGAAACCCCGAAAAAGGTCCGGACTAGCATTTTCATAATTATCGGTCTAGGAAGTGCAAAATGGGAAAATTTGAGAAAAATTCTAGAAAATCCTTGAAAAATGGGAAAAGTGTAAAGTAGAGGTTTGGAAACTCGGTTGAGGCCTGAAAGGTAGGATTTCGGTGAAAAGGAATTGTTACAGAATTTCCCATAAAAAGAGGTTTTTCAGGAAATTATTAGAAAATTGAAGGAAAATAATTATTTTAATGAGTTAGAGGCCTCAATAAATTTGGGAGATTGATGGGAAATTCATATAAATATTTATGTGAATTAATAAAATTATTTTTAGGCCTTGGAAGCTCAGGAATTAATTTTAGAGAATTTATTTTCCCGCAGTGACACTAATAAAGGCCTAATCAAAGAAAATTCAAAATAAATACCTAGAGGTGGTGAAAAATTCTAAAAATTTTCAGATCATATTTTCATATTAAAAGGTGAATTATCATGAAGAGAAATGAATTTTTGGAGGTCTAGAAAAATTATGGAATTTTACTAGTGAATAGTAACCAATAAAGTTTCTAATTGGTTTGAGATAGTGATTTGGTTTGTGGGCCATCTTTTTGGGCCAGTGCAAAACATTTGTATGGCCCACAATGGGCCTAATAAAGACCTAATTTTGTGCACTTTCTAGATTCCACCATTTTTGTTAAATAAAAAGTGAAAAATCATGGAAAATGCTTGGAAAAATCTAGCAAATGTACACTTGTTCAAATCTGAAGGTTTGGGGCACTTGATGGCTACCAACACACCTCTTTATCTATCATTTGGGTGTGCTAATCAGGGGGAAAATGGCAGAATATTTGGTCTATAAATACCCCTTGAAAATACAAAGAAATGTTGAAAAATTGGGAAAAAGAAGAGGAGACTCTATCACTATTCATCCAGCACCCTTGCACAAAAATTCTAAGATGTTTTAGGCAAGGAATCATCTAACTTACTTCAAGGAAACACTAAGGTACAAGCATCGATATCCGTAAGTTTTACATTGATTAAACAAGGATTTTTCCTTGGGAAAATGCTGGAAAAATGCTGGAAAATTCTGAAAAACTTGGTTGAGATGTGTGATGCTTAGGGAAGGATAGAAACTTTAATAATCAAGTGGAATAAGGAAGATTAAGTGGTGTATGGATTGATTTTGGATGAAATCAAGTTAGGGTTTAAGGGGGATGATTTCGGTCTGCTACTGTTCATGTAGAACCAATTGGATGATTCCAATGGCTTTAAAACATGTTTTTGTGTAGAGATATGATGTGGAAAGTGTTCAAAATCATTGGAATCAAAAATGAAATTTTCAAAAAACTAAAGACCCCTATTCGACCAAACCAGGTTGATGAGGAAGGAGTGTGATTTTCAAAAATATGATTGCACCATTGGATTCCTCATGAAAAATTGTGTAGGAATGAGTCATGAGATTGTTGATTCTAAAGAAGGAATCAATTTGTTAAAAATCAAAGAAAAAGGGGGGAATTTTGTTAAGTAATGTTAAAGTGTTGGAACCAAGTTGTTTAGTGATTAATATGGCCTATGATTATGCTTGGTTTAATAGGCATTGAGAGGAGGAATTAAGGAGAAGCATTGCTTCTTGGAGGAATTAATTGGACAAGCTTTGCAACGGTAGCTTTGAATTATAATTTGATTGTTTATCTTGCTTGTTTTTTGTGATTATTGTTGCTTGGATTGGAGGAACTTTGTGGTGATCTTAATTGTTTAATTGACATTGGTTATGTTATGGCCAAATGCTTTGTGGTATGTCAATTTGAATAATATGATGTTCCTCTCCTTGCATGATATTTGGTATGAATTCCTATGAGCTGGAATGGTTTGATTGCATGACATTTCACAATTAAATTTGCATTGATTTACATGATAATTATAATTCATATGCTACTGAGATTTCTTTGAAATCTCATTCCTCCTATGTTATTTTATGCACTAATTAGGAAGTAGACCAAGTATGGAGCAAGGAAAGGAGATAATCTGGGGATAAAGGAGCATTATGGAAGAGATGCTATTATGTTATGTTGTGAAATGTAATAGTAAATTTCATGTTGAGGTTGTAATAGATTATGAATAATTATGTGATCCAAATTACATTTGTGTGACATGCCCTCATGCCCAAATTATGAACAGTGTAATGTCAAAAGAGCATAGGAAAAAGGAAAAGGAGAAATAAATTAAAGAAAGTGGTATTAGGGGATGAAATCTCCCTAAACAGTGCCAAACTTGAGGCACATGAAATAATAATAAATTGTTCGAATTTAGGCATAAAATTTTACAGGAAAATAGGTCTCATTTTTAGCTTTAAAACAAGTAATAATTCATTAAATTTGGAGTTGTGTGCTAAGAGTTATACCCTTCTAAAGTTGGACAAGAATACTAGAAATTTGAAAATTTACGAAATGAACAGTATACTTTGACAAATTTCTTGGAATTATTCTGGAAGGAATTGGACCTAATGATTATTTTTTCTCCATATAAATCTTATCAATCTTCATTTGAAAATTGGAACCACTTCGTTTTGATTTTGCTAGATTTAGTTATGAATTTTCAAAGTTGGCCCATTTTCAAAAGAATTGTGTACGGACAGGATGAATAGTGAAATCCTGAAATTTAAAATTTTTCATCCAGAAACCTACAAAACGACTTATAATGGTTCTAATTGATGTATAATGGGATATAAAGAGAGGTGTGATAGTTTGATCATGGGTTTTCTTGAATTTTGTAAGCTTGAAACCTTAAAGGGACATGCTACATGAATTTTTTAAGTTAAGGAGAAGATGAAATTGATGTTAGAATAATATTTAAAGGCTTGAAAAGAACAAAAATCAAGTGATTCTATAATAAGTATGTAAGAAAACGAACTTCTCCCTAACCTTTGAATAATTTCGACTAGACTTGGGGTTTGAGTTAGGACTGAAATTTGATAATTTTAATGCTTATAATGTGTTTAGAATAAAAAATTGTGTGGGGTGTCACGTCCTGTAATTTGTCAATTAGGAATAAGGATATTCCTAAATATTTAAGGGTAAAAAAGGATAAGAAGAAATAGAAGATTTATGGTAGAAAATAATTATTATGATTTTTCAAGTCAAGTACGTGAAGTTTAACTAATTAAGAAAAATTAGTCAAAAATAATAATGGAAAAATACTTTCAAGCCTCAGAAAATTAAGAAAAAATAAGGATAATATTCCTTGAGAATTATATAAGGTTATATAATTGGTTTTATGACAAAATTACCCTTAGAGAAATTACAAAGGAATTTAAGGTTGATTTAGCCTAAATTAAGGCCTTTTATTTTGAAAATTCTAAATAAATATTTGGAAGGAAAATAAAATCCCAAGAAAATTTTTATGATGTCCTAAGGAATTATAAGAGATTATGGAATTAAAAGGAGACCCTCAAATATTCAAAAGGAGACCCTCAAATATCCAAAAGGAGACCCTCAAATATACAAGTGGGAAAATCAATAATAAGAAGGAAATTAGTTTTCCTTTTTATATAATTAATGGGAATTCGAGTTTGAGCTAAAGAGGGCATTTTCAGAAGAGAAAAATAAGAAGAATAAATTATGGATCTAATAGAAAATAATTATAGAGGCCAAAGTATTGTAATTATAGAAAAGAAATTAAACCCGGAGTAAAAGTGCACCGATAAAGTAAAGACTAGAGTCTTGCACTTTACTTGGCTCACAATTTGCCATTTGTCAAGCCCTTAATAAAGAGTAATTAAAATTTCCAAGTGTCAAGCCTTAAGAGAAGAGGATCTTAACCTTTGGAAATTAATTACGATTGGATTTAAGTAATTAGGAGAAAGGTTTCAAGGAGGCTTAGGCAATTGACACTTGAACTTTCATTAAATGTGGTAGATGAGATATTTTGGGTATTAAAGAAAGCTTATCCTCCCCCTAGTTTCAGCTCTTCATTTCGGCTAAGGAGAGCAAGGGAGAGAAAGAGTGATTTTTGGAGAAGAACTAAGAGGAAAGCAAGCCACTTTGGTCTACCAATCAAGATTCAAGGTTAGTAAGTTATTTTAAGATGCTTCTTGACTTGTTTTCTTGAGTTGTATGGTTGGAAAAATATCTTCTTGTCCCTTTATGGTGCTAGCTGAAATGAATATAGAGAAGGGAGAGAAGTTTTAGTTGCTAAACATGGTCAGAACACCTTGTTTCATGATATTTCATTGTTGTTTTGCTAGAGGAACCATTTGGCCACTTTGAAAATCATACCCTAAGATAGTTTTTTCAATGTTTTGATGCTTCCATAGTGTTCAAAATAAAAAATGGCGTAGGATAAACCTAAAGAACAAGTGTTAGAGGCATTAAAATCAAAATTGTGATTTTTAGAAAATAAACCCTAGTGTTTTGGCCAAACTGAATCTTAAGGAAGGAGATTTATTTTCTTAAATCCAAGCCCATATTTGGATTCTACATGAAAAATCATATAGGAAGGAACCAAGAAAGAATTTTTAGGGCTTAAGGAAACAAAGCTCAAAAATTAAAGATCAAAGGTTAAAGCTTTAAAGGGCAAGGGTTTAATTGAGTTTCGTTATTGATTTTTGATATAGTTTGGTTGGTAATGTTGCTATCCTTTTTATGGTTTGGGATGTTAGGGTTTGTTAATTGGGAGGAGGAGGAGAAGATCAAAGAAGTAAAAAGCTTTTGGATTAAGGTAGTAAGATTTAATTAACCTTCATGTTGATTGTTGTATTATGTGGTTGAGCTAAATGATAATGATGATGATGATGGTTGTGCAGCTATACTCCTTGCTTTAAGTGCCTTGGCTATTTCATGTTAGAGTGCTACATGTATGAGGTAAAGTAGTTTCCTATTAATAGCAAAAAGTTAGAATGCTTGTAATTTATGCATGTTGATGTTTTGGTTGATTGATCTTGCTACTGGGATTTTATTGAAATCTCATCCCCCATATGTAACCTAATATTTTAGGAGTTGAATCATCAAAAGGGAGGTTGCAAATCCAAGGATGAAATGACGATGAACCATGAGGAAACAAATATGTTTTGGTTATGTAAATGTATGATAATGGGATGCTGTAACCCCAAGCAGGATGCTAACTTGGATGAATTTCTTCACGAAATCTAGTATGCTTAAAGTTCACATCATAAGCTTTAAATCAATAGGTAGTATGTTAAAAATAGCCAACTATATGATTTTTGGTGATTTTTCAAATTTAAGGTCCAGAATCTTAAAAAAGGATTTTTACCAAAATGACAAGGTTGACTTTCACAAAAACCTGACTCTTTCTCAAATAAAATTGTTCACAAGTTTATTTTTCCTTGAAAGAGAATTCAAAGAGCTTTTTATAAAATTTTAAACCACTCTATTTTGATTTTTCTAGATTAAGTTATGATTTTTTGAAGTTGGACTATAAAACAGAATTTTTACCGCATGAACCGTGAAAATCCAAAAATCAGTGTTTTTTTTTATATTTTTGAGCCCAAGACCATCTAATGTGATCTAAACAGCCTCAGAATAAATTCTAAACCATACTAGAAATAAGGTGTGACATAGGGTAAAAGTGAGAAAGTGCAACATCTCAGTTTCAAACCCATTTTTATATCAAATAGAGACAAATGAAACCATTCATTGAGTCCTTAAGTTGGTAAATTTCAAATTTCAAAACATTTCTTCTTAGGTTCCTATTCATATAACCCTAAAACTTAACTAACTTTGAAAAATCATAACTAATTCTAAAAAAAATTGAAATGAAGTGGTTTCAAGTTCTATTTGAAGCTTTCAGAGAGATCCTTAAGGGAAAAATACTTCTAGGCTATGATTCCATATCATACGTGCCCAGTTTCCACGCAAAAGTACACTGTTCATTTGGTCAAGTTTCTCATTTTTTGGCATCTATACCTCACTTTGGATAGGTATAATTTTTTGCACAAAACTCTAATTTAAATGAATTATCACTCATTTTAAAGATAAAAAAGAGATCTATTAGACTATTAAGTTTCGTGCTCCAATTCATCCAATTACTTAAACTTTCGCAAGTCAAATTTTAGGTGCAATTAGGTCAGACTTCAACCTTTTTTTAAAACTAAATCTTGCACCATGCCTTTTTAGCTTCTCAAAACCATTAATGATCACACTAATCAACTTAAAACTATACTTTAATCATAGTGTGAAGCATATAATAATTGAAGAGACAAACATTCTTAATTGCATATGACATATAGCAAAGTTCCAAAATGCCACAACATGTTCAAAATCTTCAAGCTAAAGTCACTCCTTACCCTTTCTTTTGGAGCTTTCATCCCTTGAATGGTTATGGTTTAAACATAATAGAGTAAGATTCCAAAGAATCCCAATAGCAAAGACCATCAATTATAGCATTAAAATGCAAGGCAAATTCATATTATATGCAAGTATTAAATCCAAGCATTAACATGCCATAAACATGCCATCAATATGTCATGGAAAAGGGGCACATATTATACCATTCAACAATTAAACTAAACACATTTGCTAAGGCATGAATGCAAGGAATTAATCACATTTTCATATGTATAACTCAACCACATCATGGCACAGACACATAACACAAATAACCAAGATAACTTAACATTAAAATTAAAAGTCCTTGCTACCTATTAGATGCCTTGATTCCTTATTTTCTTATCTTTCTCTTGAGCTCTTCTTTACCCAATGCCGATGCCTATTAATCAAACAATAATGGCATTCTAATCAACGTCAACAACTCCATTAATACTTTAACCTAAAACCCTAACCCTTTAATCTTTATTTTAAGGTTTTAGCATCATCCTTTTTAATTTAACTTCCACATACTTTTCCTAGATGATTTTCTATGTAGAATCTAATTATGAACTTAGATTTATCAAAATCCAATCCCTCTTATCTTTTCTCACCTTGGCCGAATAGGTATACGTTAGGGTTCAAAATTTCATTTTCAATTTTAATGCTTCTAAACACATGTTCTTCACATGTCCCTACACAATTTCACCTCCTAAACTCATTGGAAGTATCAAATCAACAAGAATCAAACCCTCGCTCAAAGTACCCTAGTTGGCCAAATGAAACCCCTTAGTTTCATAAGTTAGAATTCTTTCCAAAACAAGGTGTAAACATCATAATCCAAGCATCTTATACCTTCTAATCCATAAACAAACTTTAAATCATCCATAGCTCAACATATACCAAATTGGACAGTATCAACCCTAACCATTTCATGCTTCAAACTTCATTAAAACTATATTTTAAACCATCAAACTACTAGGCATCTTAAATTAGGAGGAAAATCCAAGCTTGTATCTTGATTTGGCACTTGATTTGACCTTGGATTGACCTGATCTTCTCTCCTCTTCCTCCTTCTCCTTTGGCTAGCCAAAATGCTCTCCCTCTTTTGCTATTGAGCTTGGCTGAAAAATGGCCTTTGGAAGGAGGTAGCCATCTATTTATAATGTGTCAAAATTCACCCCTTAGTAATTCATTCATTTACCATAAGATTTAACCCATAACACATGGCATAATCTAGATCCATCATCCTTCATAATCCTACCACATACACCCTCTTATGTGTCCCTTAATTGAATGTTAGATGTCAACTTAATAGACACCTAATTCACCATATGCAAATATTACTATTTTTTTATTCACTAATTCATTCTTCTATGTTTACCCTCCAATAATTTGTATTATTTTATTTAGGTCCTTTCCCTCTCAAATTGGTGCCATTGCCATAAAAAAAAGAGGGAGAAATATTGTCTCACCAAGCTTATACTTATTATACTATATAATCTCCCATTATTAGTTAAATTTTTCTTGGATCATGTTAAATCCACTCCTTTTAAAACTTTATTTCTTCGCTCCAATAGCCTCCTTTTAATGAGGCAAGATTCTCTTAATTTTCTAAGATTTTCTTTCAACCTCTAACTCTTTAAATTAAAATTTTCCTAAAATTAACCTTCTACTGATAGAAATTACGGTTCAAATATTTTCAAAGCTATCCTTTGAATTTCCAGATGCCAAGAACAATTTCAAAATTCATAATAATTCCTCAAATAATTTTTTTTAAATTTTTCATGAACTATTGAGGTCCCTAAGTATCTTAAATAATTCAATTTGGCCAATTTTTCTTTAATTAGCCAAAATTCCAAGAAAATTCTAAAAAATCCAAAATAAATTATTTTTATTCTTTTTTATCCTTCAGGCATCAAATACTGTTCCATGTCCTTTATTCTATTTTTCATGATTTTCCAAGAATTTTTGGAAATTTCAGGTGTACCTTCCTACTTTGATTAATATTGACGAGATATTTTGAAAATAACAGTTCGGTCCCTGTTCTGATCTCAGTTCAAAAGTTATTCTATCCATGTTCCCACTATACTACTTGGCCCTTGGTCAAACCTAATTCCCTCGTTTACCTTCTTAAAATTAACAGGGTATGACAGAAAGCAAGTTAGAAGCATTGGAATTGAAAGTGGTAGTTTTGAACCCTAACCCAATGTAATTTCGACCAAGTTGTTTTGAAGGACAATGAAGTTGATTCTGATTATTTTAAGCTTAGAAATGAATTCTATATGTAAAATTATGGGAGAATAGCATTATTAACATCAAAGTTAGGGCAAAGAAACTAGAAAGTACAGTTTTTACCAAATGAATAGTAAACTTCAAGCAATTAATTGTATGAAATTGGCAAAGACTAAGTCATTATTTATATTTTTCTCCTGTAGATGATTACAATAGTTTCAAATACAATTTTGAATAACTTCAATATGATTTTTCTATAATTAGTTATGAATTTTCAAAGTTAGACCAAAAATTTGAAATTTACTAGTAAATAGTAACCCAAGAATTAAATTTCAAAATTTCAACCATTTGACCTGTAATATTTCCAAACACGTACTAAAATGGGTTTAAGAAAGAATGTTTTAGTCCCCATCACCAAATTCCTTTAATGGATTTTTTTCTGCAATGGGCTTAGTTTTGAATATCAGTTAAAAGTTAATAACATTACTCACGGTGATCCAAATAACATGACTGCTGAAGACAGGGAGGAGATTTACAAAACGCTGGTAGCAAATTTGAGACAAAATTCAGTTTAAGGAAGGAGGGCAATGGCTAATGAAGTCGCTACTTTGAATATCTCATGAAATGCAGGATTTAACAATTATTGTTGAAGAATTTTAATTCTGTTAATTCTCATTCTTCTTCTAATTCTCTTCATGAAAGGTATGAAAGTGACTATGTAAAAAAGGCCAACTATATGGGAGGAAGATAAGATAAAGTTAATCCCAAGAATGACCCATACTTCAGCACGTATAATGAGGGCTAGAGAGATCATCCAAATCTCTCTTGGGAAAATTCTACTGCTCAAAGGCCACAAGCCCCACCAAGCTTCCAACAACAAAATAGCATACTCAAGGATTGAATAACAAGGTTAAAGGAAGCTTTGGCTCAAATGGCCACTCACCTAGTCAACATCATGAAGAGTATAAGTCATCAAATTGATCAACTTAAATAGGCAGTTGCTTCAAGTCAAGCTTCTATGAAAAATATAGAATTACGAGTAGGCCACTCAATAAGAAACATGGAAGCTCAAATAAGTAATTTGACTAAATTGCTCACTGGACAAGATCAAAATAAGTTTCCTAGCAATATTGAAATCAATCCAAAAGACCAAGTTATGGCAGTCACCTCACAGAATGGTAGAGAACTTTAAGAAGCTGATAGTATACCTTAAACTATGTCTAAAAAGGGAAGTGAGCTAAAGAATGATGAAAATGATGAGAGAATTGAGGTACCTAGGGATAACATTATTCAAAGTCATCTTTTTCCATCTAAAATCAATCCTTTTGTGCCTCCTATTCCATACCCTAAACGTCTTTAAAAGAAAGATTCAAATTTAGGCTTCTAAAAATTCCTTAAGATGTTAAAGAAAATTCAAATCAATATTCCTTTTATAGAGGCATTAGCAAGAATGCTTGCCATGTCAAGTACATCAAGGAGCTGATTTCAAATAAGAAAAGGTTGGAAGAATATGCTACAGTGGCACTTATAGAAGAATGTTGCACAATTCTGTAGAAAAAACTACTACCCAAATTGAAGGATCCAAGGAGTTTCACTACTCCTTCTGATATTTGTTCTAATCTTATTGAAAATTGTTTCTACAGTTTAGGTACCAGTATTAATCTAATGCCTTATTCTTTATGTAGGAAACTTGAGATGATAGATATCAAGCTAGTCAACATGACTCTTCAACTCGCAGATAGATCATTTAGATATCCATAAGGTGTAGTGGGGAATGTCACAGTTAAAGCTAGTAAACTTTATATTCCTATAGATTTTATTATTTTAGATATTGAAGATAGCTGGAATGTCTCTTTAATATTAGGATGGCTATTGTTAGGAACTGGAGGTGCTTTAATTAATGTGCCTAAGGGAGAGTTAGTATTTAAAGTGGGAAATGATAAAGCAATATTTAAATTTGCTAAAGCTACTAACCTTCTTATCATTGATAAGTCTTTTAGCAACATAAATATGGTATAGGATGAGTGGAAGCATCGAATATTAAAGAATCCTCCCTATCATACTTTAGAAGATAAAGAAAGAATTAAGGAGGAAAGTAAGGAGTCATAAATACAGCTTAAGAATCAATCTACCAGCCTTAATTAAAAATGCTGCTACTCGTGTAACTGAGTCAAAGTGGCAGGTCCCCTACTCACTAACAAGGTCCCTCTCTACTGATGGGATGATGAAGTTTAAATGGGAAAGGAAAATGTCTCGTGATCCAAGAGAAGAAACATTTATACCATACTCAGAAGGCATCTCTTAACCACTACACTATATCGGGCTATAGACATTAAATTTAGCACTAGTTGGGAGGCAACCCAGTAAAATTTACTTTCTTCTATTATTTTTATTTTTCTATATCATCATCTATTACCCTTATTTTCTCTTCATTAACAACCCTCCCAAGATTTGTTGTAGGAAGGTGATGCATGTAAAGAGAACTTCAACTTATAATCAAAAATTTAAACCAGAGGAGTACTAGCTCCTTTACATTTATTTACTTCTTACAACATTGAGGATAATGTTTGATAAGTGTGGGGGAGTGGCTTAGATAAACGATTTTGCCCTTTTGAGAAAGAAAAAAAAATTATAGTTATATTTTGTCTTGAGTTCAAAATTTTGGGATTTGAATAACTGTAGCTTAGTAATTAGTTACATTAAGGGAAGTTGGTCATGTATATTACAATTCATGTGATGATTCATTATTTAGCTTTATTAATTGGTTGAGATAACTTGAAGGATTTTTTAGCCTAAACATTCAATTATAGTGTGATTTTCACTTGTTTCAACTTGTTCTTCAGAACTTTTTCTAGTTCTTTTCACTGCTTCCTCACTCATATGCAGATCTTTAATATGATTGAGGCATTTATTTTACTAGCTAATCAGACTAAATGGCCTACCCATTAATGAATATATCCTTTGTCACCCCTTTGAGCTTGCTGGCCTTTTATTTGATTATTTATTATATACTCTTTTTTACAGGAATGCATAATTTGATTTAACCTACCCTACTTAGAGCATTATCACTAACAAATTTTTGTTTTACAGTATTGTATCTTCATGATCATATAGATACTTGTATAGTTTGGGTGTAAGGAGGCTCAAAAAAAAGAAAAGAAAGAAGACAAGAAAATAGAAAAACAAAAGAAAAAATTAGGAAAAGAATGTGAAAGAAAACAAAGAAAAACAAAGAAAGGTTAAAAAAAAAAAAGTTCTTGCACCCTATTTGCTTAATAAGAAGATCACACATCATCAAATGCTACACACATGTTTTTCACTCAAAGTTGATTTACATTAATCATACCCATCCATTCTATGCATTATCAAGAAATTCTTTCCACACCCTATACATTACAACCCTCAAAGATCTTTTAATTTTAGAGTGTATATGTAAATGGTGGTACAGAATTAGAATTATTACAAGCCTATTATAGGGCAACCAAACAAGTAAATTGAGTAAAGAATAACCCCCTATGCTAGTAAGTTGAGTGATACACCTTATATCCCCTTGTGGCTATCTCTCTTGAATTCAATGCTACTAAGTTCTATATCTTAGTATGGATTTCTTTATATATAATTGATGACTTGGATTGCACATTTAGTTCCTAGTTTTATTTATGAGTTTTTGCAATTTTTTATTCTATTGAATTTGTCTATTTATTTTCAAGATTTATTTTTGTTGAGAAGTGCAAAAGTTTAAGTGTGAAAAAAATTTGATAAGTATGCTTTTATAATTAAGTAAATATAAATTTTAGTTGATATTAGACTGAACTTATAGATATTTTATATCTATTTAATTTATTTTATATATTCTCCCTCTAAATCTAAACATAAAGATATAAACATATCTCTCAACAAAATCTCCTCATATCTTTCCTATTTTTACATAAAACATAAAATAAAATAAGAGATTTTAAAGGATTGGGTCTTAGCTCTAATTATCTCCAAAACTAAACATAGGGATTTGGGGTCATAAGCTGTGATTATCCATGAAATATAAGAAAGAAGTCACATGTGGCAAACACAGTTACCTGGAAATAAAAATTTGTGTCATTAAATGCAATATTCTCTGCAAGAGAGTGGGGTACCTAACCATAATTTTTGTTAAAATCAGTGACGGATAATAAATATTTTTATCTTTTAAGAGTCTTAGAGGGGGAAGGAAACTTTAGATAAAAATAGAAGCTTTAGGGGTGATAAACCCATATTTTACCATGTTTTATATGTGATTATTTAGGGGTTTTATTATCTTTTATGAGTTAAATTGCACTAATTACTATCTATTTTGGGATATTTGGTATGACATCATTTTATGGGAATTATTACAGATTTATTGAAGATTTCAGAAATTAACATCCAAGGACTAAAGTAATGGCATAATAGAATTTGCAACATGACCAAAGGGGGTTAGTAGGTACGGTGCGTTTTGATAAGGAGATTGAGATTTGGGTGTAGCTTGATTCATTCAGTGAGGAGCTTCAAACTCTCCATCCACAATGCTTAATTATCAGATTCACTTCACTATTCTGTCACTTGACTTTGGCTTTGTCATCTCCCTTTTTCTACCCACACCATCATATTCCTTCAATCCCAATCACCTCATCCTGATTTTCCTTCGTTGATTCTCATCACTGTCTTCATCTGCCATGGGCGAATTTGGATTAGAGCTCAGTGGAGTCGTCTTCTCTTTCATGCACAGCTAATCTTCCACCTTCCCAAGAGGTGTGATCGAACCAGAGCCTCTAGCCTAACAGGGGAGTTTATCTTCAGTTTATGTTCATGGTTGATTGTTTAGTTGTACTTTTAACTATGATTTTAGGCTGAGAATTGAATTGTTTCTGCAAGATATATTGTATTCAGATTACACTTTGGATTTATTACCGTGTACTCCTTGAGTGTAAGTAGGTTAGATTGGATTCTTAGGTCTAGTTTGACTAAGATTTCGATCTAGCTAAATGATGTATGGTAGAAATCGGTTGATTCTATCTTGGGAGTTTTCAATTTATTTGATTGTTATTTGATTCATTATACCGATTGCAAGTAATTTTTAACTCCATTACCTTTTTAGGTCATAAAGGTCGGATTATATCTCTTAGGAAGATTTCATCACTGTATTTCTGATCATACTCCGTCTCTACCATCTACATCTTCGTAAATCAGGAAATCAAATAAATATTAGATAGTTAGAGTAATTCAATCAGATAAAATCAATCTTAGTTCTATAAATTTGCGATTGGCATTTAATTATAAGATCCTAAGCAATTGACCTCCTTGTGAATTAACTTAGGGTTGAGCCACTGTACTTCTAAAACTTATTTCTAGTATCTTTGAGAGCCCTTAACGATAAGGCTTTATCAAATCGGCACTGTTGCTGGGGAGGCATGGTTGCTCAGGGTTGTAGTTTGTTAGGTGTTAATTTGATTTGTTTTATAGTGCTTTTGTGTACTTCTACTCGAATTCTAATCTCTGGACTTTTCTTCTTCTGATTTAAGGTTGGTGGTTCTGTCACATTTGGTCTATTTGACTGATGTTTGAGAGTTTATTTTGCTGTGCATGAAGCTGGACCTTTAAGTTTTTGCATACTTAATAATCATTTTCTTACTATTGCTACCATTTTTTTTTACCATTTTTCAGGAAGGATAAATGCAAAATACACAGATATTTTTTTTAATAATTTCTCATTTTATTTTGCTTTTTCAGGTTTTTGAGTAATAAGGCTTTGCTTTATTTAGCTGATTGAGTTTGCTTATGTCCTTGGTTGGAGCCTTGATATTATCTCTGCATCAATTTCTACTGCATTGCATTGAATGACTGTGAAATTGTGACTAAAGTTAGAAACACTAAAAATTCATTGCCAAGTTGTCAAGAGTTTGGTAAACTTTTGCTGTAGCAACTTGTTGATTCTAAAATTCTGGAAAACTTTGCTGAATTTGATTAGTTACGTGGAGATTCTAAATTGAGTAAATGATTTTACATGATTGACTCACATGTGCTGTGATTTAGAGATTCAATTTGAATATATCTCATGGATTGGTGTGTAAATAATGGAAGATTTCACTCTTGTTATCCTATGCCATCTACATGTGAGGACCTAAGATGTATGTTCTATCATTTAACTGGGCATACCTCAGGTAGCTGTCCTAGTTTGGGGTTAGATAAAGCTAAGGAAAGAAGTTTCAAAGATAATTATAGGTATCCTTCTCACTTTGACACTCGCAACAATATTTGGATGGGTCAATCACAATGTGAGTCACATTTAGAGCCTTCAAATATGCCAAGTTTAGACTTGTCTTCTAATGATATATCAAGAATGATTAAAGACTTTACTAAGCAAATGAATGATCTTACAAATGAGATAGATAGTAATACATCTACTGTTACATCACCTGCTGCTAATACTTGTGACTTGAATGAAAATGTTATTTGCCGCACCCCAACTTCCTTGTGTAGTGATTCTACCATTAATATGCTTGATCATGCTTCTTCAATTAGTATTAGAATGATGAAAATGCTCAATCAAATGCATCTTTGCCATACTCCTGCGTAGTACCTTATATGTGTGAAAAATGCTTTGATCAAAGATGGCAATTAGTTCTTGAACATCAAAAGAATGCATTTAGCAATGTAACTAATTTTATTCTTGATCATGATGCATCTTCTTGTGCTGAAAATTCTAATAGTAATATTCATGATCATGTTGACTATATTGAATCTTGCTTAAATATAAATGTTGAAAATGATGAATATGAATATGATGCAGTGAAGAAGTATGAACCAATTGCTAGTGTTGTAAGTGAAGTCTATGATGAACATGAAATACCGTTAAATGAATTACATGAGCATAAAATTTCTCCCTCTTATAGCTTTGAGGTTTATGTGTCTAATGTTGATGGTTTACCAATTAATAGCTCATCTTCTTCTCAAGTTATTTCTCACCAATTTCTTAATCTCTTTAGTCATAATGGTCTTGGGAAAGGATTATTTTATGATTCTACAGGAATTCAAGGAGTTATTGCAGCAAATCCAGAACCTGTTGATCAAGTTAAGGATGGGATACTGCAGCTAAAAGAAAGTGAAGCAAAAATTGGGGGTGACAACCAAGTGCCACCATCACATGAAGTTATGCTATAATCAAAGGGGCTGGATATTATTCCCATAGCACATCTTGAACGCATTGTGAGTATATTCATTCCTTTGCAAATTTTTAAGAACTTACAAGCTTCTTCTTTTGAATTTAAGTCACGAAATGATGCTGAGAAATTTGATCTGTGTGATAAATCCCTCAAATCTTAGAGCATTATAATCCTTGGACAACACAAAATAGATGGGAGGAGCTATGATGGGGCAAAAGAACCCGTATAGCATTACATATGGAATTCCAAGGAGTTAATTTTAAGGCCTATCAAACTGATTATATCATCGTAACAATAAAATCTAGATCAGAACCAGGTATATGAAGGAACGAAATAGTGGATTGAGGTTATGCAAATGAAAGAACTCTAGGATCTATTGAGCTTCAAAAGCTCAATCCTACTGATTTTCATTCTCCTTTCTTTGACCTGAAACTCTTATTCTTTGTTTTCACATATAATTGCTTGAGTTCCATTGGCGTTGCATGTCTTGCGTATGTTAACTCCATAGGCACTTATGATAGTATGTTTGAAAGCTTAAATGCTCATGGATTTTTCAAAGAAATTCTTTCTTGTGACTTACCTCTAGACTTAAAAATATATATGCAAGAAATGATAAAATTCGGATTGATTAAATCTGATTTTTGTGAATCAACCTAGGGTTGAGCCACTGTACTTCTAAAACTTAATTCTAGTATCTTTGAGAGCCCCTAACGATAAGGCTTTATCAAGGGGTCACTCTAAGGCATCCAATCACAACTCAGAGCTATCAAGAATAAGAAGTTCTTAGAGCATTGAGCCTGAGTAAAATTCTTATCTCAATTTCTTTAATTTCTTATGATTGTTTACCATGTTTGGGGATTTTAGCACAGTGATATTTATGAATTTTTTTATGTGTTTCTAGATTCCCAGTTGGGCAGGGATGTAGCCCATTGGGAAAGCTAGTTTCTTTTGTTTCTTTTGAATCTTTTATGGATTTTTTTATGAATATATTTTAGTTTTTCCTGTTATATCTATTTTTCTTATTCTTCATGTTGATTTTATGACTGATCACCAATCTATGGGTAATCTTGATGGACTGAGAGGTGAAGAGAGAACCTAGATCTAGAGAAATAGATATAAATATTTAGGCTAGGGATATTTCTAGATTTATGGTGACTTAAACTATAGCTTCATGGTTTAATTAGTTATTTGAGTATTGTGGGAACGAATTCAGCACTAATTAAGGAGGGACTAATAATTCAGGAGAATATTGGGACACTTTAGGAATAGTTGTCACTATAAGTAAATAAAGAGTCAAATCGAATGATAGAAACTAACTACCTATAGGGTGAATCCTGAACGCCAACCTTTTAAGTAATTAATTTCTCCTCATAATCAATTGTGTGTTGCTTTTCTTTTCTAGTTTTAATTCATTCTCTTCAAATAATTTGGTTTATTGCTTTTTCTTTGATTATTAATTATTGAGACCAGTAAATACATAACCTCCCTGTGGTTGCGACCTTAGAATACACTAGGATTTATTACTATGTCTATACCATGCACTTGCAAAGCAACCAACATACAATTTCATATCTAAGTGAATCTCATTATTTCTTGTCATTTTCATTAGAACCTGATGCATGTTTTCTTTTATCTCTATTTTGGTTATCACAAAACAAAGCCAACCTTCGACTTGCAACAACACAATCAACATGCAACCCCATAACTTTCTAAATCAAGCCTCTATCTAGAATATACTACCTTCATTCCATCTAGTTACTGGCCTTTCTCCACAACCCAAAAATTTAAACCATCACTAACCCTTTGAAAACGCATCAAATAGAAGAAAGAAAGGTGGGAGGATGATTAGAAGAGTTACCTTGATACAAATCCAACCTTGCATGCAAGTGATCAGCTCCTACTCAACCTCTTCTTGTAACACCTCATGTTTAAATCAATTAACTTTCCTTGTGGAAGCATTTGGAATCACTTTTGAAGGCTACAATTGATGAAAAATCAAGTTTGAAAATTGTCATTTACGGGTTACTATTCATTGTCACCTTAAAATGTGACAAACTTCGAAAATTCATAACTAATAGTAGAAAAATCAAAATTGAGTGATTCCAAGTTTTAAAGAAAGCTCTTTGGATAAAATTTTGAGGAAAAATAGTTTCTGAACTGATTGCCCTAAAATTCGAGCTCAATTTCCTTTGAAAAAGTTACTGTTCATTTGGTCATTTTCGGATTTTACTGTATTTTTACCTAACTTTGGAAAAGCATAACTTTCTGCTCGGTTATCGGAATCGGGAAAACTACCCATCATTTTAAAGAGAAACATCAGATCTCTTTGCTTGCCAAATCTTATGACCTAACTCACTCATTTGATAGGTCAAACTGAAGCTACAAACTCACTACTCCAAGACTTACGTTTTATCCCTTAATATCTCTTTAATTCTTTTTATTTCTTTGGCATACATAACATGGCCTTACTCTTTCCCGTTCATGCTTATACACTTTCATTCATGCCATAAATATTATAATTAAATACATGGCATCATTGGCATCCATGACATAGTTCACAAAATAGTATAATTATACATTTATCAACACTCTCATTCATTAACAAGAATAATTCTCTGCTACTTCTCCTTGCTTCTCATGCCATTATTGCCCATCATTGATTGACCTAAATGGTTGGTTAGGGAGGGGTGAGATTCGGGGGAATCTCAGTAGCAAACACTACCCATAAGCATGCAAGACATAATGCACATGCATGACATGTTATAACATTAACACATGAATGCCGTGGAAAGTAAGTTAAAGCATTTCATGCTTCCATAACATATTGCCGAGGCAAAACATAACATAAACTTGCAAACATAACTTTGCAAACATTTCATCATAGCTTAGTCACATCATGGCAACACAATCAGATCATGCAAGCATACATATCAAGCACATAGTATAGGTAAGTTCACTACCTTGTAACATGGCTTTCCCCTTGCTTTTCCTTTGGTTCCCTTGTCTTTCCAACCATGTGGACATTCGCTCAACATCACCAAACATCCTCTTGGATGTTCCAAAGGTCCTAAACATAGTCACATTGATCATACAATCCATTAAGACCACTAGATTACATAAAGTTCAAGACTAGCTTTCTTGAACCTCAACCCTTTCTTAAGATCCATTTCTTGTCAATTAGGACCACTTTAGATGGCCTTAGATTCAAGAATACCAAATCTGGAAATTTTGCTTTGCGGGTACTGTTCACGCAGAATTTCCAGAATTTTTGCTCAACTTTGAAAATTCATAATTAATTCTAGAAAAATCCAAATTGACTGGTTCCAAGTCTCACTGAAAGCTCCTTAAGTTAAATTTACATGAAAATTAGTTTTAGGAACCAATTGTACGCCGAACAGCATCGGAATTGTACGGAACTCGAAACTCTTCCAAAAGTTCAATACTGTTTTCAGATTTCAAACCCTAACTTTGAAAAATCACCATAAATCGTACATGTGTCCAAATGAAGTGTTCTACCCATGGATTTAAAGCTTCAGAATCAGATATGCACAGTAACTAATCCGAAATAGGCATAAAATCAGGTGTTATAACCATCACATACCTTGTTTTAGAGTTTGATCTGGCTTGGAACCACTTGGCCTTTCTTTCTCCCTCTTCTTTCTCTCTCTAGAAACCATTTTGCAAGAGCTTCCCCATGGATTCCTTATGCTTGGACGAAATGGTAGGGAGGGGAGGGGGTATTTATAGAAAAGCAGACTGAATCTGGACCGTTGATCTTAAAAAGACGTGGCTCGATCTGGACCGTCCATTTTCTCTTTTGATCTTACAGTGACAAGTGTCCTATGACATCATGCTTACCTCATCATGATAACATCATGCTTACATCATCAAGCCACATGTCTTTAATCCAACTGCACATGTGTCTTGCATCCGACCGTACATGTGTCTTCCATCTAGCCGTACACGTAATATTTTCTTTTTCTCATCTAACCGTACACTTATCACTTTCATGTCCTTTAATCATTTATGGCATTAAAATAGGGAGAAAATGAATGAAAAATTCGTGCAAAAATATTTTCTTAATTATTTCTCCACCTATCAAGCCAATCTTGCATCGTAACGGATATTTTTCGGGTCCTGACTTACCCTGTACCACCGGGACAACTTTTTCTTAAAATTCTGGCCAATAAAAGGTACATATATGGCACCATCTTAGAGGAGCATAGATGAAAATAATTAGCTTTGCTGACAGGCTACTTGACCTTACTGAGTCATGCAGTAGAGATTTCACTATAACGGATAGACAAAAGACTGTCTAAAATATTCCCATACTGCGTTCTGATTTTTATGCTGTCCATAAATATTTTCTGGTGACTCAGCATGATGACTCGTAGGTGTCATGATTACGCTTGATGACTCAACATGCTGACTCAGCATCGTCATGATGGCTCTTAGATATTTTCTTTAGTTTTGTATCCTATTTAGGGGACAACATTATTTAATATTTGACTGAAGCATTTTATTCAATCCAGAGCTCCAAAAATTCATCCAAAAATATCATAAAATTTCTCATATTCTAGAGAAAATCTGTGAATTTTCTCAGGTCATAACTCAACCTGTAGCCCCACTTAAAAATCATTCTTTAAAATGCCCTTTTTCGGCACAACTGGCTTTTAAGTATTCTTATAGCCATTTTGCTGGTCTTCTGGGGATGAGACTAATTTTATAATTTTCTATAGTCTCTTAGATCATACGTCCCCATTTTACCATAATTTTCTGAGGTTTCCTTATGACTCAAACAATTAAATCTACCTCTACATCTCAAATTGAGCCATAAACTTATAAATTCCTTTTAAGTTACCTCAGGGGTATTTTCGTCATCTCTCTTCACAAAAGAGCCTTAGAATATTATTTCCCATTTTCTGGAATTTTCTTAGAATTTTCTAAGTACTTTTCATTTTTACCCCTGATGGCCGTAACTTTCTGAATTTACGGTTTTACCCCTGCTTGGGCTCAACCTCATAAAACCATCTCTTTGAGGCTTCTAACTTAACCTTTGGTCTGTATCTAGCCTCTTTTCTCTTTCTGGGCCTTTGAGACTTTACTGGAGCCTCTAACTTTATTTACCTTTTAGCCCCTTAAAACTTTCACTTTGCAGTTTAGTCCCTGAAACTGCTTTAACTTCCTTTCTCATCTTTAGAACCTCTACTAAAAAGGGGTCTGGTAGCCTATCCCATTCAGGCTATTTCTAGTGCTTCTAGGCCCAAAAATCGGGATGTTACACTTCTCCTTCTCCGTTCTTCTTCCTCTTCCTCTGACTATCTCAACTCTCTCTCTGTTCCCATGGCTTGGGCAGTAGTGAAATGAGGAGGAGAGAAGTGAAATGGATTTTCCTTGCACCCAATTCTACTTCATCGTTTTCTCAATTTTTCTTAAATTTTAAATTGAATCCAGAAATTAATTCACAATGTTTTATATGAATTGTCCTTCTTTACTAACCTTTTTTTACCGATAAAATAATTTATCTAAAAATTTTGGGTAAAAAATTAACTCCTGACTATTTTTCTTGAATTTGCCAATAAAATAGATAATAATTACAAAAATAAATCCTTAATTTATTTTGAGGATTTTCTATCTTAATTTGCTCCCCTAATTCATAAACTAATTATCCTAAAAATTTCAACTCAAATATAAATATCTAACTGTTTTTCCTTAAATTTTTGGAAAAATAGGCACTCTTTGCTCAAAAATTAGCCTTAAAATTATTTAAGCCATTTTTGTAACAATTAACTATTTCGTAATATCCTAAATTCCCAAAATTAATATTTCATTATTTTCCCCAATTTTTATTAGGCATGAAATAATTTTTGATAACTATTTCTCCCTCCTTCTCATGATGCTTTAAAATTATGGATATTACATAATCAACTCTATTAATTGGACTAGCTTAAAGAAAATATTCAATTAATCCAATCTAATCACATATGTTGTAATTGGGCTTAGGTTCTATAATTAAAGTACCCAAATGTACGTTGGTGGTCATAAGAAAAGATTAAGAGCCCCTTTGGCCCAATTACTGGATCTTTAAAGATGATAATATAATGCAATGCAATAGATGGTAATGTAATGTTGATTACCATTTGTGTGTTTGGTATGTTATTAAGGAGAGTAGACCAAAAAATATTTTTACATTTAATCAAATAAAAATAACAATAAAAAGCCTATAATGTCCCCATAACGGCTCCTTTTAAATGCCCAGGGCAAAAATGTTGGATCACTTAGTCGTTTTGTTTTCTCAAAATTTTTTTTCTTAAATCGAATAAGAATTATCAAAAAATCTTGGAGACATGAATAAAATAAAAAATTACGTTAGTTTAACTACATTGACATTTTATATTTGAAATAGGATTAATATAATATTTTGTACTTCAAATTTGGGTTTATTTTGGTTTTAGTCTCTCAAACTTTAAACCCATGGTTTTAGTTCCTTAAATTTGATCTATCTTAAAGCATTAGTCTTCAAAAGTGTAACAGTCTTAAAATCTAGTAAAGTGTAATAAGCAGCATTAAAGTAGTGATGTGAACTCACCAAATGGCACATACCTAGAGCTTGTGTGGATAACAAACACTACTGAAAAGACGGTTATTTTTGCTCATATTTGACAGTTAAAAACCGCCAAGCTAAGTATGCTTGTGTCATATATTTGGATGGATAATATTTGACGGTTATTGACCATCAAATATTTTGATAATATTTAACAGTCCTAAAATTAAAATTGTCAAGTATTAATGACCAATTTTACATTTACTAGCTTCAATTACTTGAGGCTACTTATACAACCATCAAGTATTCTGAAAATACTTAACAGTTACTCATAAAGCTGTCAAGTATTTTGAACATACTTGACAGTTTTAGACTAATAATTGTCAAGTATTTTTAGAATTTTTTTTAATACCAGTACTGCTTTTTCAGCAGCCCCCTGTATTATGAAATGTCATACAAAGCAACATTATTCAATAAACAGAACCAAGCCAGCATTCAAACCAATATACAGCATTTAATAATTCAATCATATGAATCTAATTAACCATGTACCAGATAGAAATTTACATTATATACATCTTAATAGCAAACCAAATGTCATTCAATATGTTGTCTTAAGCCAAATCAAAATTTTGGACAAGTACAAAAGGGAAAAGCAAAAAATGAACCAAAACCAACATTGGCCAATTGCCAAAATCCACGACAAAATTGTTTAATACCAAAACCAACAGCATAATGTTGAAACCAGAGTAGTCTTCTACTTCCTTATCTTTTTTGTGCCCACTGACGATACAAATCCATTGTCAGTTCTTCAACGATTTCTTCCATCTAAGTAGATGAATACATTGTGCAATATGTGTTGACAAAGTATTGTATACAAAAGCAAATTGAAGTTAGATATAAATGTATAGTTACACCAAGTATAATTCTAAAATATATACATTGAACTTTAACAAATGCATATTACCTTCACAAGATTGTGCTAGAATTATGCATAATTATCTCCTTTATGAATTTCATCACGCAATACCCACAATCGAAGCTTTTGTTTAGCTGACGTGGGCACTATAATGAATGGGAAAGGAAATTATATTAGTCAATCATATAAATAAACCATACTTAGTAGAATAGTAAATAATGGTAATGAATACCTTCACTTTTTTCCCCGAGAAGGATGAGTCGAATTGGTCATTTTTTACCGAGGGTAGGGTAAGGCTCGATTTGTGTGGTATAGCCACAAAGCTTTGAGAAGACAATAAAATTAAATATCAATGATTGTCAAAAATTATATTGAAACTAGATATCAAATTAAGTATGAATAATAGATATAAATGTTACTTATTAAAAAATGAAACCATAAACAGTCGATTGATCAGATCCCCATGCAAAGAATCAAGATACCAAATCCTTAGCTTTATAGGATTGACCACAATCAGCATCCAGTATCCCTAAGTATAAGAAAGACAATTTAAACAATTACAAAATATTTGAAAATAAAAGAATTTAAGGAAGTTCAGTATACTACCCTTGACAGTAAGACGCTAATACTACCCTTGAAATGAAGATATCTGCCAAATCTCTAGAAAAGTCTTTCTTCTTCATATCAGGGCTGTGGCCAGCAAAAGTGTGGGGCTGATAATCTTGAACTTGTTATTGAGGCCATTGGGGATTTTTAAAACTCTTGTAAAGATACCTAAATCAACAAACAAACAGATCAATAAAATAAACGTTCAAGTAGTTAAGTATTTAATCAAAGTTTCATGAAACAACTGGTATAAAAGTTACGGGCATTCATGTTGGCCATTCCATGCGTTAGAATTTCCTTCAATACGTCATTTGTGATGTAGTTAGATAAGGGTCTACCATAGATCTCTAAGTCAAAATCCAAGGAAATCATTAAGGAATCATAATATTCTAATCTGGCCCCAATTGCATATTCCTCAAGACATATTCGAAATCTTTATGATACTGCTTGAATGAGCTCAGATGGCTACTTTTGTGGTGATGAGACCACCCAATAGGCTCTTCTTTCTCTTAGATTAACAAACACATAGTTAGTAATTTAAACAGAGTTTATTTTAAATCAACTGAAGGTTTCAACCTATACATACCTTTATAGGCTGTCCTAACATAAGAGGACGGCCAGCCCAAGAAACAAAGCCACCCATGGCTTGAGCCACTATCTTTGTATCTAGGATGGGCATAGGAAGGGCATAGTTAGAAATAATGGTAGTGTTCAACTGTACCCTCACGTGATCAGTAGGGAAAGACATATTATGAATCATACTCTCCCTCAATAAATTAAACATATGGCATGTCACAACCATGCGATGTTTAGGGCTATCCGCCACATACTAGATGTCCGCTTCACCCTGAATAAACATATAATCAAGTTAGTGTGAAAATAATTTAATGTAATCATATAGATACAAGTAATATTATACCTCAGGTAGCGAGGGGAATATGCAACTATCCTTCCTACTTAGGTTGAGATTCGAAGCCAACTGTGGTGCTTGATTCTCGATCAATTGATCAATTAGGAGTGCTTGCGCTTTAACTTACTCTATTAACCAGCACGTTTCTTCCTTTAACTCCATAAATCCTATATAAGAAGGCGTGTATGATGGAGAGGACTTTTGTCTAAACCCGAAGTAATCCTTCTTGGTGACTCCATAACCGATGTCTCTGGGAAGACCAGAATGGTCAGGAGTCCCCAACATTATCCTCAATATATCCCGGTCATCTGTAAAATATGTCCCTTGTGAAACTTGTTAGGACAAACTCTCCTGTGCAACAAACATTCTTAGTATTGATACTTTAAGATATTTATTAAGAATGTGAGGATTATTTAATTTAGAATAAAACTCACCATCCTATCAATAACCTCCTTGACACGAGGATTATCAATTTGGCCATCTTTATTTTGCCTGGCTAATACCCACAGCATTTGACTAGATACAGTAACATCTGATCTCCTCTTCTTAGTCACCTTTTGCTCAAGGTCCGTATAACCCAAGCGCACTTTTTGGTAGGGATATTCATTTTTCTTTACCCTTTCCTTATTTTGGGTGCTTAATTCTGGTAAAAATAAAGTAGATTCTGGTTAAACAGAACAAAGATTAAATATTAAGGACTATTTAATTTATAATTACAAATAAATATTACTTGAAATTTACTATCATGACGTGATGTCACAGAAGCAACCTAATCCTTTGGTTTGACCAATTCCCGTATCAAGCTTAAAACCTCAGACTTGTCAGCTGAGGAAGGATCCTTCAAGTACTTGTTTGTCACAAAATATTGGAAAGAGCATAGTGCCCTTCTAGCCTTCCCCAAAATAAACTTCTTCTTGCTCTCATCTATATGAAATTCAGACTGCAAAACACATAAAACAACACATTAGTGTAAGGTAAGAAAATGAAATTTGAATTATCATAATATCTTACCGATACATCTGTCCAAATAGCTTCTTGTACTAAATGATCAGCCTTTCTCCAATGCTGCACAGTGATTGGTATAGTGCTTCGTGCCACTACCTCAATATAGCTAATAAATTTATTTGACCATATAGCTTGTCTTTTCTTACTCTACTGTACAGTAAATGAAAAATCCTTCCTTAAAGCCCCTTAAGAACCCATTCAGAAGCATTACGGTTCAATCGAATCACAAAATAAGCCTATAGATTAAAAATTTACAATTTGTTCTCGAGTTACTATTTACTGTTTAAATTATAAATTACATGTTCAACTTCAAAAATTCATAACTAATTCTATAAAAATTGTGTTGAGGTAATTCAAAATTATATTTGAAGCTCTTTCAATTCTTTATAGGAAAAAAATATGAAACTGGACTCAATACTTGCTAATTCATGTAGTTTATTTGTTGAACTTTACTATTCATTTGGTCAATTCTGGAACTTCTAGATTCTCTACCTCTACTTGTAAAATTTGTATCTCCTAATGTACACATCAAATTAAGGAAAACTACTTATTTGTTTAAATCTTGAGATGTGTACTATATGATCACCAAATTTCGTGATCATATTCAACCATTTGCTAGGTCAATCCAGAGTTAGAAACTCACTGCTCTAGGACCTGTGTTTTATCTTTCATTAGCTTCTCACTTTTAATTCTTCCTTAATTCATGCATGCATAAACTAGCCTTATAGTTTTCCATTTATTCTCATACCTTAAATTACATTCCATTAACATCATACATCATCATATTACATCACATTTCATGTTAGGCATGTCTACAAAATAATTACATTACTAGCGAATTCCAGCATCACATTGTAATACATAGGAATTCTCTACCTTCTTTGCTTCCATCTTTTTGCCCTTCTTCATGCATGCTTTCTCTTCATCATTAGAGCTACTATGGTTGGTTAAGGGAGAGGTGAGATTTGAAAAAAATCTCAGTAGCAAACAATACCATCAATATATGTAAGATGAATGTAAGTGTATGATATGCTTCCTTGATTATCTTTATGGCAATTTAGTGATCTAACCTTATGCTCAATGTCTCCAACTACACGCATGGCCATAAAATCATCAAGAGATAGAACATACATCATTCATACATAGCTTATGTGATCACAATTAGCATCATGCTGTTAGATTTAAAGTTTTGATGATAACAAGTCAAGTTATTTCTGATTTAGTAAGTGATCGATAAAGGGTTAATCGATCAAGTATCAAATAATATTCTCTGTATGTTAGTAACATAGCACTAAAGTTAATTGATAACATGATAGATAATTTATAATTTATGAGTCGATCGATCAATTGATCACTCACCATTAACACAGTTTAATGTATAAGCTTGCAGAAAAATATCGATCATTTGATTGATAATTTAGTGTTTGATCAACTATCAAAAAAAGCCATAGAATCCTGGTAAGCATTTATTGATCACCTGATTGATCAACGACTTATCAGTGAGAACATAAATAAATAGTAAAATCTTCCTACTCACTTTACATTTTTGATTAATTCACCATTTATTGATCAGACTTAATCGATAACTTGTTCTAACATTGCATGATAACTTACTAGTTTATTGATAATTTGTTTTGTCTAAGTAATCTGTCCAGACCCTTAATCAATCAATTGATCGATCAGTCATTTATCGATCATCTTCACCTTCACTGTATATATCTGTTTTGAGTCATTTTCAAATCACCTAATCGATCATTCATTTATTAATAAAATGATCGATCATCCAGACATCTATATCTTCTGTTTTCACATAACATGATTGATCAAAATTTTTCCTGGTCTTTTCTAAGAAGAGATTTCAATGACCTTTTTATCAATCACTTAATTAATTAATCATTAATTGATCATTTACTCGATCATCATATATTATGTGACTTCACTGTGAAGATCTTTTTGAAACCATTTATCGATCATTTCTCCTATCAACCATTTACCGATAAAGTATTCAATCAACACACTTTGAACATATATTTTTCTTATACTTAACTTTATCGATAATACAATCGATCAAATAGTTATCAATCATTTGTTCAATCTTTGAACCAGTTCATTTCATAACAACTATTTATGATGATCTTAAAAATCTTTTATTTCTTTATCTTCAAGCTTTTCTCAGCATTCCTTCTTAAACTTAACTCTCTATTAAAAGGATTCGAAGGCCAACATAACTTAAAAAGTTTATTCTTACATAACTTATTTAAAGGTCACTGTATTCATGCCTCACCATTTATCGATCACTTATTCAATTATCTGTTGATCCATAATCTACTCGATAAATATACCTATCTGTTTCAATCTTCTTCCTTATATTTAATTGATAACTTGATCGATCAACCACTTATCGATCAAAACATCGATCAAGTAAGTTCATATTATATTTGAAGTATCTGATGATTGATTCATTACTTTCCTAACTATTATATGAATATCAATGATCATCACTTGTTTTGTTACCCCCACAAATTTCCTTCAAAAAGAGGACTTACTTCTTTCAAAGGTTGTTACAGATTACGAAGCCAACGGTTATTTAGTAGCCTTTAACCTACCGTGTCAGAAGCATTAATGGCGAACTACTGTTGTAACTGCCAAACACACGCAAGTGATCTTCTAATGGGTAGAAGCTCTTCAGTCTAAGAGATAATTAAACTTCTCCAACTATAAAAGGTGTGAAGGGCATTGAATGAAGTATTAAATACGTGAGCTATCATCTGTCAAGAAATTTACTGTTGCATTCAATACTCTGTCTTTACCAAGCCTTAGTGTTTAATATTCATTTACTCTGTAAAAGAGTTTGGTATACCTTTCTTTACTTAATTTTTTAAGAGTAACTCAAGAGTGTAGACTCTTGAGTGGATTATAGCCTTACAGGTTAGTAAGGGGGAGTGATTGAGAAAATCAATTACTGTACTGAGGTGCCAAGAGCTTGTTTAATCTTGGGGACATAGTGGAAATCTCAGAGGTGTTCTGAGGATTAGATGTAGCTCAAGTGGTTGAGATCGAACTAGTATAAATCATGTGTTTTCGTTCTACAGTGAAATCTTCCTAACTTAATCTTCTCTGTTTTACTTGCTTCACTGTTTTATTATGCTAAAATTTTTATACCTCACCCAATTCACCCCCTCTTGGGTGAAGCTTCCACTAACATTTAGTATCAAAGCAGGTCTCTTTATTTAAAGACTTAAACATCCGAAGGGAGATCCTATGGCAGGTTTTGGAGATAGTATACTACCTGAAGGATGTTCAACGTCAAAACCGCTTGGCTTCAATAAAGAAAAATATACTTTTTAGAAGATGAGGATGAAGATCTTTGTCAAAGCTACTGAGTATGGATTATGGGATGTGATCAAGCATGGCAACTATATTCCAATAAAAACGGTAGACGGTCAATAAGTTTCTAAGAGTCTTAGGGAGATCGACGAAGAAGATAAGAGGCTAGTGCTATTAAACGATAAAGCCATCAACATCTTAACTTGTGCCTTAAGCCAAAAAGAATATTTCTGATATTCTATTTTGGAAACTGCAAAGGAAATGTGGAAGGCATTGGAGATTGCCCACAAAGGGAAAACCAGTGTGAAACAGAGCAGAATCAATATTGTCACTATGGAGTTTGAATTGTTTAGAATAAAGGATGGAGAGAGCATTTGAGACATGAAAGTTAGATTCTCACACCTCATCAATCACCTTATTGCTCTCAACAAGAAGTACAGTTAAGAAGATCAAGTGAGGAAAATACTAAGCTGTCTCATGAAGGAATGGGAGCCGAAGGTAACATCTATTGAGGAGACAAAGGGAGAATCAACTGGCTCTATTACGGTACTATTCAGAAGTTTAGCAGAATATGAGAGCAAACAAAAGTACAAGAAGGAGATAAATGAGAAAAATTGGTATTACTCTCAAGACTCAAGAAAGTGAAGATGACAACAAGGAGGACCTAGAGAACGATGAAATGGGTCTCATAGTTAGACGGTTCAAAAAGTTCTATAGAAACAAAGCAGGAAGGAGGTTCCAATCAAAACACAAAGCCTCCACATCTTAAAATGAGACCAAAGACCTGATCATCTACTTTAAGTGCAAGAAGCCAAGACACATCAAAGTAGAGTATCCTCAACTATCTAAGATGAAGGATAAAAAGAAAAAAGAAAGAAAAGTTCAGAAATAAGAAGACCTTTGTAACCTCATTCTGGGGAGATAACTCTTTAGAAGAAGAAGAAAGCGATGAAGAAAGAGCTAACATCTATCTCGTGGCACAAGAAGACGAAGATTTAGAGACAGATAAGGTAATTACTTCTGAACCCTCTTATGATGAATTACAATCTGAATATAATGAACTACATTAAGAACTAGTAAGAATTGCAAAGGAGTTGGTAAGTTCCAAAAAGAAGATAAAACTTCTGGAGGAATAGCAAGCGAAGCAGATAGACACCACACCTCCAGTTTGCACAGAATGTGAGCAGAATAGAAAGAAAGCTGAGGAGCTCACTAAAACTCTAGAGAGATTCATTAGGGGTAGTGAAATGCTCAAGGTGATTCTGGGAGGCCAACAACGCTTGATGGATAAATCAGGAATAGGATATGATCCTATATAAGATAACAGGAAAGGAAAGAAAAAAAGTGGTGGTCGGTCGTATCTGACATTCTTTAGAAATACCGTCTATTCTTCTAATCCTTTTACATTATGTTCTTATTGCAACTGTAAAGGTCATACAACCTCTTCTTGTCATCATAAGAAGAAAGGGACTTACAGGACATTAAAATGGGTGCCCAAGGGTACTTATGTACCTAAAACAAACCATACTAACCAAAAAGGACCCAAGAAGGTATGGATACCTAAAACGTGATTCGTCTATTATAGATATGTCTTAAAGCATCTAAAACAAACAAGTGGTACATCGACAGTGGATGCTCCAAACACATGAAGGGTGATGCCGAGAAGTTCTTATTGAATGAAGTATCGAATACGTGAGCCACCATCTGTCGAGAAATTTACTGTTGCATTCGATACTCTATATTTACCAAGCTCAATGTTTAATATTCATTACCCTGTAAGAGAGTTTGGTGTATCTTTCTTTTATCATTTTTTGAGATTAACTCAAGAGTGTAGACTCTTGAGGGGATTATAGCCTTACGGGTTAGTAAAAGGAGTGATTAAGAAAATTAATTACTGTATTGAGGTGCCAAGAGCCTATTTAATCTTAGAAACATAGTATAGAAATCTCAGAGGTATTCTGAGGATTAGACGCAGGTCAAGTGGTTGAGACCGAATCAGTATAAATCCTGTGTCTTCGTTCTGTGGTGAAATCTTCCTAGCTTAATCTTCTCTCTTTTACCTGCTTCACTGTTTTATTATACTAAAATTTTTATACCTCACCCAATTCAATCCCCTCTTGGGTGAAGCTACCACTAACACATGCAAATCAACATAACAAGCATAAAATCAAGCACATAAGATAGGTAAGTTTACTACCTTACACTATAAGCTTTCATCTTGCTTTTCCTTTGACTCCCTTGACTTACCAACCATAAAGTTTTTCAGTCAATCCTACACAAATTTTCATGCACAATCCAAATGTGAGCTTGGATTTATGAAAAATAAAATTCCTTCCCTTCTATATTGTTTTGCTTAATAGGATTCATTATAAAATCCTAACTTTCCAACTTTGATTTCAATGCTTCCAAAGATTGTCCTCTAGGTTTACCCTATACAATTTTCCATTTTAAACCCAATGGAAGCATCAAAGCTCACAAGATGACATCCTGAGGTATAGTTACAAGTTTGGCCGAACAGTACCCAAGGTATAGTTACAAGATCATATCATACAATTTTTCCAGTTTCAATGCAATACCACTTAAATCAAGCTATAATCAATAACTTGGAACTAGGTTTAGTTACACCTTACTATCGTATTGACTTAGGGTTCAATTAAAACCATATAGACCATATTGGATGGTCTTGGGTTCAATTTTATCACAAAAATGCGGATTTTCAGAATTTCACTATTTATTGGGTAAAAATCCAGTTTTCCGGCCCAACTTCAAGAATTCATAATTTAATCTAGAAAAATCAAAATAGAGTGGTTCAAAATTCTATAAAAAGCTCTTTGAAAATTCTCTTTCAAGGGAAAATAATTTCATGAGCCAATTCCATTTGAAAAAGCATCAGGTTTTTGTGAAATCACCTTTGTCCTTTTGGTCAAAACTCTTTTTCCAGATTCTGAATCTTAATTTTGAAAAATCATTAAAAATCGTGTAGTTGGATATTTTTAACGTGCTCCCTATTGATCTGAAGCTCACGATGTGAACTTTAAGCATACCGAATTTCATGAAGAAATTCATTTGGGAACTTAATAAAATCTAGCTCTAAATTGGCATCCTACTTAGGTATTACAGCACCAACCATATATACTTATACATGACCAAATATAAATGTTTTCTCATGGTTCATCACCATATTTATCCTTGGATTGGCAGCCTCCTTTTTGATGATTCAGTCCCTAAAATATTAGGTTACATATAGGGGATGAGATTTCAATGAAATCCCAGTAGCAAAATCAATCAACCAAAACATCAACATGCATTAATTACAAGCATTCCAACCTATTGTTATTACTAGGGAACTACTTTACCTCATACATGTAGCACTCTAACATGCAATAGCCAAGGCACATAAAGCAAAGAGTATAGCTACACAATCATCATCATCATCATCATCATTCAGCTCAACCACATAATAGCACATGAAATTGCATAGCAATCAATGCAACACTCAACATTAAGGTTAATTAAGTCTTACTACCTTGATCCAATGCTCTTTGATTTTCTTGTTCTTCTTTCTTGCTTCTACAAATACCAAACCCTAACATGAAAATTCACAAAAAGGGTAGCAAGGTTACCAACCATTGCACATAAAATTAACAACATAATTCAAGTAACTCCTAAACCCCTTAAAGCTTCTATCTTTGTTTTTTGAATTTCTAGAGTTTGTTTCTTTAACCCTAAGAATTCCCTCTTAGCTCATCCCTACATGATTTTTCATGTGGATTCCAAATATATACTTGGATTTAATAAAAAAATTTCCTTCTTCCAGTTTTGAATTGACTGAACCATTAGGGTTTAAAACCCAAAAATTGCAACTTTGGTTTCAATGCTTCCAACACTTGCTCTTTAGGCTTACCCTACACCATTTTCTATTTTGAAGACAATAGAAGCATCAAAACATTTAAAAAACTCATCTTAGGGTCCATTCATTATCTTGGCTGAACTAAACTTCAAGAGAATCTTCAAAGAAAACACTCCATAAACTACCTACAACCACTTGTAACCACTACGATCTATCATGCTTTGAAGTGTTCTAGCAAGTTGGACCAACAAGACTTCTTCCCCTACCATATATACATTTTAGACAGCTCAAGAAGAAGGGGAAAACTATAAAATTCTAACCATACAAAGCAAGGAAACAAGCTAAGGAATCATTTGGAACCAAGAACTAACCTTGAATCTCACTTATATGCTCAAAGTTGATGCCTTTCTCCTTGGTTTCTCCATGAACTCTCTCTTTTCCCTCTTGGTTTGCTCTTTACCAAATTATCAATCTGATTTAGGGGGAGGAAGAGCTCAATTAATGCACCAAAATATCCAGCCACCATCATAAATGAAAAGCCAAGTGTCACCTTCCAACTTAGTCTTGAAACTTCTCTTTTAATTAAGTAAATCATAATGTAATTAAATTCCAAAGTCAAGATCCTCTCCACTTAATGCTTGACACTTGAAAAGCTTTAATTACCATCCATTAGAGGCTTGAAAAATTACAACTTGTGGGTCAAGTAAAGTGCAAGACTCTAGTTTTCACTTTATCAGTGCACTTTTACTTCGAGTTTAATTTCTTTTCTATAATTACAGTGCTCTGGCCTCTGTAATTATTTTTTTTGTTAGATTCATAAATTAGTCTCCTCATTTTTCTCTTCCCAAAATGCCCTCTTTATCTAAAACTCAAATTTTCTATTAATTAAATAAAAAAGAAAACTATTTTTCTTCTCATTATTGATTTTTCCACTTGTACAAATAATTAGAAAAAATCTTGGATATCTGAGGGTCTCTTTTTAATCCCATAATTTCTTATAATTTCTTGGGACATGATAGGAATTTTCTTGAGATTTTATTCTCCTTCCCAATATTTATTTGGAACTTTCCAAATAAAAGGCCTTAAACTAGCTTAAATCGCCCTTAAATTCCTTTGTAATTTGTCTAAGGGCAATTTGGTCATAAAACTAATTTTTTAATCCCATATAATTCTCAAGCAACATTTTTCTTATTTTTTCTTAATTTTCTGAGGCTTGGAAATATTTTTTCATAATTATTCTTGACTAATTTTCATTAATAGTCAAACTTTTCATACTCGACTTGGAAAATTATAATAATTATTTTCCACCATAAATTTTCTATTCCCCCTTTTCCTTTTTAGCTCTTGAATATCCTTATTTCTAATTTCCATATTACTGGATGTGACATTTCTCCCCTGAATAAATTTTGTCCTCGAAATTTAAAGCGTATCCTATTGAAAAAGTTCAGGATACTTTTCCTTTATCTTAGTCTCCATCTCCCTCGTAGCTTTTTCTAATGTAAGACTTTTCCAGACAACCTCGATCAGCAGAATCTTCCTGTTTCACAATTGTTGTCTTGGATCACAATGTTATCATAACTTATGACACGTGTCGGGTCTAGATGGTACTTCTTCAATTGGGACACATGGAAGACATCATGAATTTGACTCAAATTCAGGGAAAGGGTTACTTATAAGCTACTGGTCTAGCCTTGGACAAAATTTGAAACGGTCCAACACTTTGAACTTAACTTTTTAAGCTTTAAGGATCGACCAACTTCTATTGTCGGTTACACTTTAATCACTAACCTCAATCTCTAACGGTCTCCTTTAATGTCTGGGTAGCTCTTTTATCTACTTTGAGTTGTTAGGAGTCTTTGCTAAATAACTTTAATCTATTTGGGAAGTCTGATATGCTATATCCGGACCATAAATACTTCTTTCATTGGGCTCTGTCCAGCATAAGGGAAATCTACACTTCCTCCCATAGAGTGCTTCATATGACGCCATTTAGATACTTGCATGGAAACTATCATCTTAAGCAAATTCAGCTAACGATAAGTACATATCCTAGTTACTGCCAAAATCAGCACATATGCGTGTAACATATCTTCTAACATCCGTATTGTCCTCTCTATCTGCTCATCTATCTTAGGATGGTAGGCTATACTAAATTTAAGAGTAGTGTCCATTTCTTTTATAAAGACTTCCAAAACTTCTAGTAAATCTCAGGTCTCTGTTCGAAATAATATTGCTGAGGACACTAAGTAACTTAACAATTTTCTTAACTTTATCCTCCATTTTTGCCGGACTTAGAGCATTCTTGCCAAAATGGCTAACATTTTTGGCTTTTGCACCTTGTCACATTACTTCCCAAGGTCACCCTTCCTTGGGCTACTCTTACCTAACACGCTTAACTAAATAGTGCTGACAAAAAACTAAGGCACTGATTCTGATAGGCTTAACCCTGGTACTTTGTTGTCTTAAACCCTTTCTTGATCTATCTTTAGTCGGGTCTTTTTAGCTTACCTTCTTGTCTCTCGCCTCATCTTAAGGATCTGCCCATCAATACTCAGTCTATCTCTATATCACGTGGGTTCTTCCTGTATCTAGAATTATCCTAAATGTCTCCTTTTTAGGTCTTACAGCTCCAATTCTTCTAACTTTGGCTTTCCGCTGTTAATCGGAAGGAAATTATGTCACAACTTACAATCAAATCCACTTAGGGTTTAATTAAAACCATTTTAGACCACATTGGATGGTCTTGGGCTTAAAAATCCATGAAAACACTGATCTTTAGATTTTTACTATTGATCGGGTAAAAATCCTGTTTTCTGGCCCAACTTCAAAAATTCATAACTTAATCTAGAAAACTTGAAATAGAGTAGTTCAAAATTCTATAAAAATATATTTGAATGCGTTTTCAAGGAAAAATAATCTTATGAACCAATTCCATTTGAAAAGGTGTTAGGTTTTTGTGAAATTCACCTTTGTCTATTTGGCAAAAATCCTTTTTCCAGATTCTGAATCTTAACTTGGAAAAATAATTAAAAATCGTGTAGTTGTCCAATTTTAACATGCTACCTATCAATTTGAAGCTCAGGACATGAAATTTAAGTATACCAAATTTCGTGTGGAATTCGTTCGGTAACAAAATAAAATGGCTCTAAACTGATGTCCTGCTTAGAGATTACAGCACCAACCACTGATATTTATACATAACCAAATATGCAAGAATTTTTAGGGTGTGACACCATAATTTAGCCTCCAATCTGCAGCTTGCTCTTGGGAGTTTTAGGCCCTAAGATGTTAGATTATAATTGGGGGATGAGATTTTAAGAAATCCTAGTAGCAAGATCAATCAACCAAAACATTAACATGCATCAATTACAAGCATTTCAACCTTTTGCTATTAATAAGGAACTACTTTACCTCATACATATAGCACTCTAACATGCAATATCCAAGGCACATAAAGCAAGGAGTATAGCTACACAATCATCATCATCATCATCATCATTTAGTTCAACCACATAATAGCACATGAAATTGCATAGCAATCAATGCAACACTCAACAGTAAGGTTAATTAAATCTTACTACCTTAATCCAATGCTCTTTGATTTTCTTATTCTCCTTTCTTGCTTCCACAAATGCCAAACCCTAACATGGAAATCCATAAAAAGGGCAGCAAGAATCATCAACCATTCCACATAAGAATCAATAACATAACTCAAGTAACTCCTAAACCCCTTAAAGCTTCCATCTTTGTTCTTGAATTTTTAGAGTTAGTTTCCATAAACCCTAAAAATCTCCTCTTGACTCATTCCTACATGATTTTTCATGTAGATTCCAAATATCTACTTGGATTTAACAAAATAAATTTCCTTCTTTCAATTTCAGCTTGACGAACCATTAGAGTTCCTTATCCAAAAATTTCAACTTTGATTCTATGGCTTCCAACACTTGTTCTTTAGGTTTACCCTACACCATTTTCCATTTTGAACACAATGGAAGCCTCAAAACTTTGAAAAACACATCCTAGGGTCCAGATTTTGCCTAGGCCAAAATGAAACTCAGGCAACATAGTAAAGAACACACGTCAAAATCAACTTACAAACTCTTGTAACCACTAGGATCTACCATACTTTGAAGTGTTCTAGCAAGATCTAACAACCAAACTCCCTCCCCCACATAAGAAGCATTTCAGCCAACACTCAAAGAGGAAGAGAACCAGAAATTTCAACCATACAACTCAAGCAAACAAGGCAAGGAACAACTTAAAACCAAAAACTTACCTTAGATCTCACTTGGATGCTTAAAGTTGGTGCCTTTCTCCTTGGTTCTCCCTTGAACTCTCTCTTTTCCCTTTTCTTCTTGCTTGGGCGAAACATTAATCAGATTTAGGGGGAAGGATGAGCTCATTCAATGCATACAAAATATCCCACCAACCATCATTAATGTTATGCCATGTGTCAAAAGCCTACTTAGTCTTAATCCTCTCTCTTAATTAACTTAAATCATAATGTAATTAATTTCCAAAGTCAAGATCATCTGCATTGGTAGCTTGACACTTGGAAAGCTTTAATTACCATCCATTAAAGGCTTGACAAGTGGCAACTTGTGGGCCAAGTAAAGTGCAAGACTCTGCTTCTTGCTTTATCGGTGCACTTTTACTCTGGGTTTAACTTCTTTTCTATAATTACAGTGCTCTAGCCTCTGTAATTATTTTTTGTCAGATCCATAAATTATTCTCCTCATTTTTATCTTCCCAAATTGCCCTCTTTGTCTCAAATTTAATTTCCCAATAATTAAATAAAATGGAAAACTAATTTCCTTCTCTTTAGTGATTTTTCCACTTTTCAGAGGAATTGGGAAAAATCTTGGATACTTGAGGGTCTTCTTTTATTTCATAATTCTTATAATTCCTTAGGATATCATAGGAATTTTCTTGGAATTTTATCCTTCTTAAAAATATTTATTTGGAATTTTCCAACTAAAGGACCTTAAACTAGCTTAAATTGCCCTTAAATTCCTTTGTAATTTCTCTAAGGGCAATTTGGTCATAAAACCAATTTTATAATCCCATATAATTCTCAAGGAACATTTTCCTTATTTTTTCTTAATTTTCTAAGACTTGAAAATATTTTTCCATAATTATTCTTGAGCAATTTTCCTTAATTAGTCAAACTTTTCATAATTGGCTTGGAAAATTATATTATTTTCCACCATAAATCTTCTTTTCTCCTTATCCTTTTTGGCCTTTAAATATTTAGGAATATTTCTTATTCCTAATTATCATAGTACCGGATGTGACAAATTAAGCCTATCCGAATTAATGATAGGGTTATTTGGAAGGAAGTCATGGTTACTCTCTCGGCAACGATTTACAACTGAAGGAGGTTTCTATATCTCCAACTCATCCTTGGTCTTCATCTTCCCAAAGTGGAACCATACTCTTAAGATCTCTGAGAGACTTTTGACCATAAAACTGAGTAAAGTCATCTCCTCTCAGTTGGTCACCTAACTTATAATTCCCCAAAATTGTTCTAAGAACCAATACCATTCTCTTAGGCCTCATGTCAATTTCTCAAGCCACCTATTTGTCTCTTTAGGTGGTTAAGCCAATCTACCTTAGGAGTTCTCTTATTTCTCTAGCTACTCTTACTGTCTCTTACTATTTTAGAATAGTACAGAGAGATGACTTATGCAAGTTCTCTTTCCTCTACTTCCCTTTTCAGTAGGAGCATACTCTAGCATGCATAATGCCTGGCATTCCAATGCAAGAAGTGCAAGCTCTTACTGGTTGCTATGTCTGTAGCTTGCCAACTAGACATCTCATCCCTAAAAAGAGAGCCTCTCTTTCTATTCGCAGCTGCTTCTAGAAGTCATAGGGAGAGGGCTTATGAGGTTCTTCTTCTTTCTGCTTGCTCTAGTACTCTGCTAAGCTCAGGTACATCTAAGCCTAGCTTTGTTCTTGGCTAGTCATGCTTCCATTGAGTAAGGTCAGCTCCGCTTGCCTTGCCTCGGCTGTTTCCCTCTCCCGCTCAGATAGACAGTTTGCTCCATCTTGAGCAACATCAATCCTAACTTGAAGGACCAATTCCCATTTTCTTTAGGAAGATTCTTGGCCAAGACCTTATCCCTTGACAAAAGGTGCCTCTCAACCTAAACCCCAAGTGACTGAGTATCTCTTAACATTAGGGGAACATGCCAACCTCTAAGCTAGTTCCCTGTATAGCCATCTGTGTCGTCCTCTCTTTCTTGATCCTTAAGATATTTCACTAGGGCTCTCTATCTTAACTTTACTATCTCAAAGTTCCTATTCATCTATTTTAGGACTTGAGATAGCTATTCTATCATAGTGCACTAACCTTAACGAGGCTATAAGAGTTTGTCTAGCTTGGGTTGCCACTATACCTTCTTAGTAGTGTATAGACTCAACCCCTAACCATCTTGTTCAACTCCTCATCATTACTCTTCCTCTTGAGGGGGAATCTGATAACTCTAAAAAGTAGCTACCTCTCTATTTCTGACCTTTACTAATCTTACTTCCTGTGACTTCTGAGAGTCATTGTGTCTCATTGAGTTACCATCTTAACATCTGAGAGTTCATCTGTCATGACTAGAATCCTGGTTTGCAGCAATGAAAGTTACCACCTCCTCTGGTAATTGCTTCTGTATTCATTCATAACCACCAACTCCCTTACTTCATCATGAATGAAACACACTTTTCCCTTAACCTCTGCTAGTTTTACTAATCTTTATTCATTATACCATTGCCCATTCGGGCTTCCATCATGAAGTTCAACTTAACTTCTGAATTTAACTCCATTTCTCTTACGGGTAGGATCAGGGTTTTGTTCTTACCATTATGGGATGACAACCAGTTCAATACAATTACCACATCACTTCATGGAAGGCATACATATCAAGTCTAAGGTAGTATAACAATACTCCTAACCAACTATATAGCTTAAGCACATATCAGATGTAATTATCCTATTATGTGTTGGTATGGATACATGCATGTCATAAGGCAACATGTTCATAACCAAGCCAAGTCTTTTAGAACAGCATACAAGATAAGAAAATGACTAGCACTTGAATTAAACATTGCAATCACAAGGTGGTTATTAATAATGATTGTGCCTTGGATCATTCCAAAGACTTTCGGGTTTCTCCCCCTGTGATGGAAAATACTCATCCTTGGATGTGTAGCCTTGCTTTCTCTATATTCTGTGAACATTCTCTTGAGAAGTGTTCGAGCTTGTCGCAAGTGTTACAAACATTCTGCCCGGCCATACACGGTCTATCACCGTGACTCCTGCCGTAGATTGGGCATTCGTTGCCATTTAAGGACTTGCCTCCCTTCTTACTATTTCGGTTATCCCATGGCCTCTTTCTTTCCTGTTGGCATTAGAAGAGGTGCCACCTGTAAGGCCCTTAACCTCAAAACATTATAAACTCGTCGTAAAATCACTACTATGGTAGAAAAGGAAAGCTGTTACAACAAACTACCATAGTAGAAAGAAATTGCGCAATTTTTGAAATTAACATTCAAACTCGGGACAAACCCAAACTCTGTTGCATGCAACTAGAAATCATTCATTAACATCCACTGGGCCTCCGAGCCTCTGGCTCGAGTAACAAAAGACATCAACATCAGCCCATCCAAATGGTTTCTAACAAAATAAAACAAAATTTCACAAGACACTAGAAATGGCCTCCGGCCAACCCAAAATAAGGAGATAACATTCCCTCCAGTTTACAATAAGGCCGGGCAATCAAAATATTTCAAAAGGGGTCCTAAACGTGGCAATATATACTAGCCATACATATACAAGGGCTAGAGGCCTAAAGCTAACCAAGCTAAAGCCTCTGTGTCTCTTCCCGATGGCACACGCCTAGAATCTTCATCTAAAACATTGTAAACCACAGGGTGAGACAAACGTCCCAGTAACCAATCTTTCCAATTCAAGGTACTACTAAATAGGTGCTCGTGAGGTGTCAAGTGGGGCAGTTCACAAGTAATATGATAACATGATGGCCACAACAAAAATGTAAGTGCAATGATGCAATCCCATCAACCATATCCCTCACTTTGGGGGATTTTCAAGAGCCGAAGCCGGCCTATTCCTCACTATGGGGGACGTAAGGAGCCATAAAAGGCCTATCCCTCACTCTGGGGGACGTAGGGAGCCAAAAGGCCTATCCCTCACTGTGGGGGACGTAAAGAGCCAACCATCATGCATTAATGGAGGCCTTACCACGTGGTAGTAACAATCAAAACTCTCACCAATTCCCAATTCATGCATCATGCTCAAATCGTAATCAAAGAGTAAATAATCATTTCACAATTAACTTCTTTCAGTGGCCTATCCTTCACAAGTTCCAAATTCATTCAATATCAATTGAAACCCCATAAGACGGTTTTCCTTTTTAATATACAACATACACTTTGAATACAGTTGTTACTCGGAGCACAAAACATAAATCCACCACAATACCATAAAAGCATGTACAAAGGATTGGAAAGTGGTTACCTCTCGCCTGAGCAAGGAATAACAAACCAACAACACAGCCCCGTGCACCAACAAGGCTCACAACCGGTCTACACAAGCACACAACCAACATGTATTAGCTTTCAACTAATAATGTGGCCAAAACAACACTTGGGGACACAAAATTCCTAGCTCCAACCACAACTCTACCTAACTAAAAAGGGTATAAACATCAAGGCAACACTCCAAGGTCATAAAAATCCATTAAAACCTTAATTCCTTTCCAAACATCAATTAAAACTCATAACCTCAAGGACCCACTATAGGAGTTCAACACCCAAACATCCCATTTGAATAATTGAAGTCTTAACAACATTCTAAACCGATTAAACATCCAATTTAACCCTCCTTAACATAACCCAAATCACAAAACTCAAAATCAACCTCCACATTATCATCCTCAATCACAAACCTCCCATTTCCATAAACCCTAATTTCAAAAACTCAAAGTTCTTCAAATCCAAGAAAACTACACCGATTAAATACTTAGACTAACCCAAAGCAATCAATTAAACTCAAAACAATCGGTCAAAAACCTCAATTCCATAACCACCTAGAAAACTCTAGGGTTTCACCATAAATCCTCAGAAATTCCAAGTAAGAAAGTAGATTAGAGGCTAAAATCACTTACTTGAGGTAATGGATCCTTAGAAATGCCTCTTCTAAGCCAAAAGTTCAAAACCCTAGCAGAGCCTCTCTCTGTTCCTTCAGATTTTCTAATTTTCGCAGAACCAGACCCCTCCCGTGACTATATAGATTCGACCCCTTTCGCCGTGGCAAACTAATCCCGAGAGGGATTACTCGCCTGAAAACTCGACTTCACCGCGGCGAACTCCAATCTTCGCCGCAGTGAAAGCTTCCCGAGAGGAAACTCTTACTCGCCCAGAAAACCTTCGTCGCGGCGAGACCTTCCCGAGAGGGAAACCTCGCTCACCTGAACAACTTTGCCGCGGGGTCCCTATGACTTCGCCATGGCCAAACCTGCCCGAAAGACAATCCCCCCTGGAACTCCCGGTTCGCTGCGGCGAACAAACCCTGAGAAAAAAGAGGCTATTAAAACCCAAACACCAAGATCAACATTAAATCACTAATCTATCCTCAAAAATCAAACAAAAAGAGGATATTAAAACCCGATAAAACTCAGGATGTTACACCACCCTGATCTCCCTTCTCCAACTTAGGAGTAGACTTAACCATCAGATAATGGTTTAGGCTATTCTCTATAATTTGGCAGACTTCAACTGCCTTATTGAAGTGCTCGAACTGCCTAGGAGCAATCATCTACCTCAGGGACTGCTTCAGTCCTTTGACCATCTTTTTCGTCATTCACCTCTCATCATCTTAGTAACACAAGTAACTGGAGTAATGGGAAGGATGGATAAACTTAGCTAAATACTCGTCAAATGGCTCACTATCCTTCTGTTTTAGGGTTAGGAATTCTGCTTCCTTTTCGTCCCTAACTGACCTCAGAAAGTACTTTTCATAGAGCTACTCCAGGAACACTTCCCATATCACTCTTGTTTTCCGAGCATCAAGAATACATTCAATGTTCTTCCACCAACGGTCGACGTCCTTTTCTAGCTTGTAGATCACCATTTGGGCTTTCCGCTCAATCAAACAGTCTAAAACTTTAAAAATCTTTTCCAAGTGGTTAATTCAGTCCTCTGCCGCTTGGACGTCAAACACTTTGTCAAAGAATTATGGATTGTGCTTGCAAAGATGGGTAATCCACTGTTAGATGCTATCAGGGTCTACTATTGGCATTGCCGATCTAGGCAGCTATTCTGATACTTGAGTTGTGAAAATTGCTTCTTCTGGCTACCTCTTATCGAGGTTAGCCACTGCCTCTACTACTGCTGCTGCTATTGTGGCATCTCTTTCTTGTTCCTAGCGAGGTTGTGTCGCCCTTACCTCTTTAATAATCCTTTGTTGTTGTTCTTAGCAATCCAAAATTAGTCATAGCAAAATGGGAGGGACCTTTGCGTCATGTTCTGTAGGTCTCTCCAATAAAATGATTTATTGGGTTCTAACCATTACGCTAACTAAACAGATAGCATATCCAAGGAACAAGAAATAAACAACATCCTTGGATTTCATTTAACAACATATACACTCATAATATATCATCCAAGCATCAGTCATCAGTCACAGTAATATAGTTCAAACATACATAGCCATCTTAGAAACATACATAGCAATCAAACATGCCAGACTAACCTACTATGGTTAGATGTACCAAAACAAGTCCTACATCAGTGTTCCGAGGATCTGACTATCTAAAAATAGTGAATCTTAACAAAGTTTTCAAGGTGCTAGATGTAATCCTCAACACCTAAATCCACCATCTGATTCAGGCAATAGAACTCATATACCCATAAGGGTAAATATGGGAGCATGTTCATAATCATATAGACCCAGTCCTTGGTGTTTAGATAAGGGTTACCTAGTCCATGAGTCTGATATAACACTTTTACTCCCTAAAGGTAATCTGGATAGATGTTCACGTCTTGCTGATCCTTATCTTTCTTGATATGTCAACCCAAGAATTCTAACTTCTCTCTCAGATCTTGACTACGGATCTTAGGCTTTGTCGGAACAGGGATAGGTATTGTGGGTGTCGGGGGTATCACTGGCTTGGTACTAGGTTCAAGGATGTTGCTTAGGTATACACTTAGGGTAACAGGCTATCTGTGAGACTGAATGTAAAAACTAAGGTCCACTGGTTCCTGATACAAACCAGTTACGGGATCCACCGGGTCACTGGGTCCAAAAAGGTTCATTAAATCCTCAATAGTAACCCCTAAAAGGTTAGCCCTATGCTTTGGATAATTGTTGGACCCTTTTGTTGAGTATCCTGGGCTAGCAGTCCCCATAGTCCATCCCACCAGATCCTCTTTTATGAGATGGGTCATCTTAACATCCCAATCATTGACCAATGTCTCAGATCTAGCATCCAAATCCGTTGTGTTTTCCATCTTAATTCCTGCAAAGGTTTGTCAATTTCTGCTCAACCAACCTTGATATCTAACGAATAAACTTAAGCAGAGTGTTCTATCCTATGTCAGAACCTCCGTTCTGATACCAAAAATGTTACACCTTACTATTGTATTGACTTAGGGTTCAATTAAAACCATTTAGACCATATTGGATGGTCTTGGGCTCAATTTTATCACAAAAACACTGATTTTTGGATTTTCACTATTCATCAGGTAAAAATCCAGTTTTCTGGCCCAACTTCAAGAATTCATAACTTAATCTACAAAAATAAAAATGGAGTGGTTCAAAATTTTATAAAAATCTCTTTGAATTATTTTTCAAGGAAAAATAATTTCGTGAACCAATTCTATTTGAAAAAGTATCAAGTTTTTGTGAAAGTCACCTCTGTCCTTTTGGTAAAAACTCTTTTTTCAGATTCTGAATCTTAAATTTGAAAAATCACTAAAAATCATGTAGCTGGCCATTTTTAATGTGCTGCCTATTGATTTAAAGCTCACAATGTGAACTTTAAGCATACCAAATTTCGTGAAGAGATTCATTCGGGAACTTAATAAAACATGGCCCTAAATGGGCATCCTGCTTAGGGATTACAGCACCAACCATACATACTTATATATGACCAAATATAAATGTCTCCTCATGGTTCATCACCATATTTATCCTTGGATTGGCAGGCTCCTTTTTGATGATTTAGTCCCTAAAATATTAGGCTACATATGGGGGATGAGATTTCAATGAAATCCCAGTAGCAAGATCAATCAACCAAAACATCAACATGCATCAATTACAAGCATTCCAACCTATTGCTATTAATAGGGAACTACTTTATCTCATACATATAGCACTCTAACATGTAATAGCCAAGGCACATAAAGCAAGGGTATAGCTACACAATCATCATCATCATCATCATTTAGCTCAACCACACAATAGCACATGAAATTGCATAGCAATCAATGTAACACTCAACATTAAGGTTAATTAAATCTTACTACCTTGATCCAATGCTCTTTGATTTTCCTATTCTTATTTCTTACTTCTACAAATGCCAAACCCTAACATGAAAATTCATAAAAAGGGCAGCAAGGTTACCAACCATTCCATATAAAATTAACACATAATTCAAGTAACTCCTAAACCCCTTAAAGCTTCTATCTTTGTTCTTTGAATTTTTAGAGTTTGTTTCCTTAACCCTAAAAATTTCCTCTTGGCTCATTCCTACATGATTTTTCATGTAGATTCCAAATATATGCTTGATTTAATAAAATAAAATTCTTTCTTCCAGTTTTGAATTGACCGAACCATTAGGGTTCAAAATCCAAAAATTGCAACTTTGGTTTTAATGCTTCCAACACTTGTTCTTTAGGTCTATCCTACACCATTTTCCATTTTGAACACAATGGAAGCATCAAAACATTGAAAAACTCATCTTAGGTTCTATTTATTATCTTGGCTGAACTGAATTTCAAGAGAAACTTCAAAGAAAACACTTCATAAACTACCTACAACCACTTGTAACCACTACGATCTATCATGCTTTGAAGTGTTCTAGCAAGTTAGACTAACAAAACTTCTTCTCCTACCATATATACATTTCAGCTAGCTCAAGAAGAAGGGGAAAACCATAAACTTTTAACCATACAAAGCAAGGAAAAAAGCTAAGGAATCATTTGGAACCAAGAACTAACCTTGAATCTCACTTATATGCTCAAAGTTGATGCCTTTCTCCTTGGTTTCTCCATGAACTCTCTCTTTTCCCTCTTGGTTTGCTCTTGGTCGAATTAGCAATCTGATTTAGGGGGAGGAAGAACTCAATTAATGCACCAAAATATCCCAACCACCATCATAAATAAAAAGCCAAGTATCACCTTCCTACTTAGTCTTGAAACTTCTCTCTTAATTAGGTAAATCATAATGTAATTAAATTCCAATGTTAAGATCCTCTCCACTTAATGCTTACACTTGGAAAGCTTTAATTACCATCTATTAGAGGCTTGAAAAATGACAAATTGTGGGCCAAGTAAAGTGGAAGACTCTAGTTTTCACTTTATCGGTGCACTTTTACTCCGAGTTTAATTTCTTTTCTATAATTACAATGCTCTGGCCTCTGTAATTATTTTTTTACCAGATTCATAAATTAGTCTCCTCATTTTTCTCTTCCCAAAAGGCCTTTTTATCTCAAACTCAATTTTTCCATTAATTAAATAAAAAGGAAAACTATTTTCCTTCTCATTATTGATTTTCCACTTGTCCAAATAATTAGGAAAAATCTTGGATATTTAAGGGTCTCTTTTTAATCCCATAATTTCTTATAATTGCTTGGGACATCATAGCAATTTTCTTGAGATTTTATTCTCCTTTCCAATATTTATTTGGAACTTTCCAAATAAAAGGCCTTAAACTAGCTTAAATCGCTCTTAAATTCCTTTGTAATTTGTCTAAGGGAACTTTGATCATAAAACCAATTTTTTAATCCCATACAATTCTCAAAGAACATTGTCTTTATTTTTTATTAATTTTTTGAGCTTTGGAAATATTTTTTTTATAATTATTCTTGGCCACTTTTTCTTAATTAGTCAAACATTTCATAATCGACTTGGAAAATTATAATAATTATTTTCCACCATAAATCTTCTATTCCTCCTTATCTCTTTTGGCTCTTGAATATTTAAGAATATCCTTATTTCTAATTGCCTTATTACTAGATGTGACAGGTTTATCATCAAAATCATCTTCCTTTATTCATGACAAATTTCAGCTAGTACTTCCTCTTAGAGGAATCAACTTTTTTCAACCATAAAACTCAAGAATACATAGTATAATACAAGGTGGAACCTCAAACTAACCTTGTATTCAAGCTTGAATACTAAAGTAGAAAGCTTTTCCTTGATTGATCTTCAAGAAACTAATTTGCAAGAGGTTCCCTTATGGTAGCCAAAAATGTCAATGTGTGTGGAGGGAGATAGCTATTTATAAGCCATGTTCTAAATGTTTGCCATCTATGTTCAAGCTAATTACCATATTTAGGTGTCACTTTCTCAAAGCTTCTTGCACTATTTTTCATCATTAATTTAAATCCATACTAAATTGAATTTCTGAAGTCAAAATCTTCTTCATAAGAAGTTTGACAAGTGGCGCATTCTTAGCCAAGTAAAGGACAAGAAAGTTCTTTATGCTTTATGAGTACACTTTGCACTGAAAATAATTCTTATTTCATAATTACAGTATCCTGGACATCTTAATTATTTTATGTTAGAGCCATAATATATTCTTATCTTTTTTCTCTTTCCAAAATGCCCTCCTTTATTACCATCACAATTTTCTATCAATGGTAAAGAAGAAAACTATATGAATTACCATAGTAATTTCTTTAAGCAGGAAGATATTTCTGGAGTTTTTGAACATTTAAGAGGCTTCTTTATACTTCATAATTCCTTATTAATCCTAGGGATGCTTTGGGAATTTTCTTGGCATTTAATTATCCTCAAAAGTATTTATTTGGAATTTTTCAAATAAAAACCCTAATTAGCTTAATTAGACCTTAAACTCCTTTATAATTTTTCAAGGGGTATTTTGGGGATAAAACTACTTGTACAATGTGTAAGGAATTGAAAGACACGTAGCGGAAAATAACTTTAAAAATTTTCCAATCCCTTGCCTGGATCTACCGATTGTGTTTAAATCAAGTAGTAAGAGGTGTTACCTACAGTATTCGAATCGTTGGTGGCTCGGGCATTCCGACGTTTGGGATGCCTATGCTCTCCTTTTGTTCGTGAGAAGTCGACAACTTAGATCGGCTTCCTCTACTGGTATCCACATGAATAGCGTTCCAATCACGAACGACGTGCTAGCGCCTCTTGTCCTTCTAGGGCTTTTCCGAGAATCCGTTCTCATCGTTTCTATTTTGGTCGTTTCTTATCTGCAAACCTTTTGCAGTCTCACACACCTAAAACCTTAGCTCCTAAATATCAAATATATAGGATGCTATCGGTATTATGAAGGATATTGGATTTTAGAATTAATCCTAAATTAATTCCAAAATTAATACAATATCATATATTGCGTAATCTGATAAGAAATTAATTAAATAAATACGATTTATATTAAATCCGTCCCACAGATTTAATTCACCTATTCATTTAATTCAAAATAAAGATATGACAGAATTATATTTGATTTATTCTAATAAATCAAATTTGAGATATTATATTATACCATATCAATCTAGAACTGATATAGATTTAATTTATCCTAATAAATCAAATCTAAGATATCATATCAATCTAAATTTTAAATTTAAAAGTGATAGAGATTTAATTTATCTTTATAAATCAAATCTTATAAATATCTCTTATATCATATAATATATATATAGGCGAATTTATATATATATATATATATATATACACGTCCACCCTAGATTATTCATTGAATCTAGACATATCTTAGATTCAATGAATCTGGACATCATAGCTCGTGTTTGGCTATTTTGTGTGCGACCCTGTAGGCCTATATGAAGTTGGCAGTGGGCCATTTATTATAATGACTCACAAGTCGTAAGCGGTCTCTAGCAAGACATCACGACTACCCAAATCATATGAGAATCGATGAACGATGTAACCTTTCATACAACCATATCACGTCCCTTTTGTCACACGACATTTTGGTCATAGATGAGGCATGGAGAACGTCATCCTCCTATTCCTGACCGTTACTTTCTCGATCCCTGAGTAGTCTGAATATAGAAATGGAACTACCTTTCCATTATAGTATGGCCATACATTTCTCAGACTCACTCATCGAGGGGCCCAGTAATATCTCTCTACAAATGTGAGGGACAAATTCCATCTTGACCATTCACATTCTTCCATATGAAAAACCACTAAGCCTGAACATAGTCTTTATGATCACTCGGTCAAAAGTGACTTTTGACTAGGTCAAAGCTGAGCATTTCTCATGTAGGAATCCATGATGATCTCAGGTCAAAGGACATAGTGACATGGTTTGTATATGAGAAAAGCTTATGACTTAACCCATGCAGCTCTCTCATAGCGGGTCGGTCCAACACCTTGTACTCTTACATGTGCCTATGACTTTGATTTATATCTCTATACATCTTCAAAGTCATATTGGTCTTATTTCATCTCTACTCCCACATAGATGACCGACCAGGGACATTTAGGATAAAATCATGAGTTATCCAAGGATAGTCATCATAGTAAATATACAAATAATATGATAACATAAAGAAATTCATAAATCAACAATGTTCATAACACAATGATTGGCCCCTAGGGCATAATTTCTAACACAATGTCATATAATTCCCAAGGTGCATTATCCCTATTTTTTCTCAATTTTTTGAGGCTTTAAAATATTTTTAATAATTAATTTTTGACTAATTTTTCTTAATTAGTTAGTTCTCCATAATTGCTAAAAATTCCATTAAAGCTATTGTAGGGCTATTTTCATCGTTTATCTTCATTAAAAGGTCTCTATGCTTCATTTCCCATTTTTTGAGATTTTTTTTTTTAAAAAAATTTTGTATACTTTCCATAATTAACCCTATTGGCCTGTAACTTTCTAAAATTACAGTTTTACCCCTGCTTGAGCTCAGCCTCATGAATCATCACTTTGAGGCCTGCACCTCAACCTTAGGCCTACACTTAACCTATTTTTCCTTTCTGAGCCCTTGAGACTCTCCTGGAGCCCCTGACTTTATTTACAATTTTACCCTTGGAAACTTTCTCACTTTGCTGTTTAGTTCCTGTTCTTATTCTAACTTCCTTTTGCATCTTTGAGACTTTTGCTTAAAGGGGCCTTGGTAGCCTACCTTCTTTAGGCTACTTCTTGGACTTTTAGGCCTAAAAATTGGGATGTGACGTCAAATTTCTTTCCTTTCGTTCTTACTGTCACCACCTCTTGCATGACACAAAGGCCCCCTTTATGCGTGCTGCCTCTTCCTATAGCTGTCTCTTCTGGTCGGAGGCATCCTTGGGCTGAGATGGATTGTCAGTACTAGATCCATGATCATTTGCCATCTGTAATGAAATTAAATCAGATAAAATGAATCAGAACTCATTAAATGAAAATAAAGTCGTCAGTGACAAAACCAACTCAAACAAAATTATCCTTTTTCTAGTCTTAGCCTTTTTTATATTCTTTTTGGTTTGAATTGTTTTCATCTTCTTGATAAGCACTTTTCTCTCTTTGAAATCCATACTCCATCATTATGATCATGCCTGATGTACATGAATTTATCTTCATTTAAAAGAGATTCAAGTGATGTCCCTTGAAATGTATCATCTTCAACTATATTGTCTCCATACCCAGTCTCCTTATTCATTTTATTGGTCAATAAAACAATAGACCATTCTTTAGTAGCTAGATCTAGGACATAGAGAACTTTTCTAGCCTAAGAAGCCAAAATCAAAGCTCTTCTTTGTATCTTTTCTTATTCAAATTCAATTGTATGAACCCTAAGTCATCAATCCTCAATGTATTATTATTGTCCACCCACTTGCAGCTAAATGCTGGAACTCTGCTTTCAATGTAATCTAACTCCCAAATATCCTTAATCACCCTAAAGTATGACATACTTGCATAGATAGGATTTTTATCTTTGACAGTCGATATATGCATGGTATTAGCTACAAGAGTTACGCCACTATTTTGCTGTTTACTCTGATCATCCTGCTCTTTAGTATAAAAAGTGAACCCATTGATGAGGCAGCTTGTGAAAGGAATCAAATGTTTGCTCAGTCCATCTGCCAACAACTTTAATATCTTAGAAATTAAATTAAGATCAACATTATACTTATCATAAGTGTGCTCTTTCAACCATGCTGCAAATTGTTTATTGTGTGTTCTGGCGCACCAACTTTCCAGTTTATTGGGATTATCCCTCTTAAGCTCATCAATATGCTTGTCTACATGGTCCTCAATCTCTTCAAAGTTATTCACAGGTGTGCTTGCTCCCACTGTTGGTTTGAATTAGTTATAACTTTTCTTCCTATAATCCCTTCTCCATCCATCCTTCCCTAATGACAAGACACTAGAATCCTAATATCACTTGCATTTTTTAAGTACTGAGTACAAAACTCATTAGCCTTTTCATAAATATATCATTCTACGATACAACCCTCTGGCTGACTTTGATTTTTCACATACCCTTTCAGTGTTTTCATGTAATACTCAATTGGGTACATCCATCTTAAATACATTGGGCCACATAGTTAGACCTCTCTAACTAAGTGAACAATTAGGTAGAGCATGATGTTAAAAAAGGCTGGAGGAAAATACATTTCAAGTTCACATAACGTAACTATGATTCAGGTTTGCAATCTTGGCAATTTATTGGTATTGATCACTTTAATGCAAAGAGACTTAAAGAAGAAACATAACTTCATAATCGTAACTCGCACCTTATTAGGTAAAATAGACCGTAGTACCACTAGAATAAAGTTTTCTATTAAGACATGACAGTCATGAGATTTTAAACCTTTTCTCTTCAAATTCTTCATTAAAACAAGGTTACTAATGTTAAAAGAGAGTAGCCTTTCGACACTTTCACAATAGTAAGAAACTCACAAAAGCTAATTTTCTCTTTTTCAGATAGCGTGTGAGCTACCGGACAAAGAAATATGAGTTCCCTTATCCTCTGGTGCCAATTCCTCTCTTATCCCCCTCTCAACCATGTCTAGCATCATATTTATGCCATCTTTATTCTTCCCTAGAATATGGAGTAATGCACCGAACAAAGTTTCACATATGTTTTTCTCAATATGCATAACATTAAGAAAGTGCCTCACATTCAAGGTCATCTAATATGATAATATAAAGAAAATAGACCTCTCCTTCCACCCACTTGTCCCAATGTGCCTCATAAAAATTTACAATCTATATCTTTTACCTTTTCAAAACATTCTTCCCAGTCAACAGTGTAGATGCCTTACCTAGTTTTGAATTCCCATAAAAATATTTTTTTAAATCGCCAATAAGGATGATCATGATGCAACCATCTATGATGCCCCATATATGAATTTTTCATACCATCCTTCAACCTCATAAAATTTGCGCTCTCTTCACAAATATGACAACCAAGTTGGCCTTTAATGATATACCCTGAGACATACGTAGGGAAGTCATTAATTATGCCAAGCAACATGGCTCTCAACTTGAATGTTTCTTCCTCATACACATAGTATACATCGACCCTACTCTCCCACAATAGTTTCAAGTCCTCAATTAATGGAGTTAGGTATATATCTATATCATTTTCTGATTGCTTTAGCCTAGAGATTATCATAGACATCGTGGAATACTTGCACTTCATGCTTTACCATCAAGAAAGGTTATATATAAACAAAATCACTAGCCATGTGCTGTGGGTGCTAGTTTGCATCCCATACGGGTTTATCTGGTCGGTGGCTAGTCCAAGGCGTAGATTTTTATCTTCTTACCTGAATTTAGAATACTCAATATCAAACTTCTTTCATTCTAGAGAATCAGCAAGATGCTGAAGCATGCCATCTTTAATCCTTTCATCCACATACCACCTTAAATTTCTCACATCTTCTACATTACTGTACAAGTGTCTAAATCTTGGCATAGTGTGAAAATACCATAATGCTTTCTTTAGGCTCTTCCCATTCTCTTGGTAGCGCAATGTATTACACTTAGGACACTTAATTAGTGACTTATATTCCTTCCTAAACAAAATGCAATTGTTGGGGCAAGCGTGTATCTTCTCATAGCTAAGGCTGACAAAGCGCAACACTTGCTTTGCATCACATGTTTTGCTTGGAAGCTTGTTTTCTTTTGGTAGCATTTGTTTAACAAGTGAAAGTAGTTCTGTGAAGCTTGTGTCACTCCACCCATTTCTTACCTTCAAATTATACATTTTAAAAGCCACAGACAATTTTGTAAAGTCAGTACAACCTTTATATAGAGGCGTCTTAGCATTACACTTCAACCTCTCAAACATTTCTAGACAATCCTTAAGTTCTTGTTCAATCGTATTGGCCATATCCTTAAGACGATCAGCTTTATATGTACTTGTGTCAAAATTAGATGATCCACAGCTTTCACTATGCCCTCGACTACTATTACCCGCATCTCTTGTCTCTCTGTGCTTTGTCCAGCACTTATAACTTTGATCAATTCCATTGATAATTAAGTAGCTCTCACAAACAGATGGCGAAACCCACTTCAGAAGGCAACACTTAAGACAAGGGCAAATAATCCTACTGCGATCATCAGCATGCTCAACTGTAAACTTAATAAAATCTTCTAGCCTATCCCAATATTTATTTGATAGACAATTGGCAGACATTCATTCCTTGTCCATGGTCCACAACTAAGACAAATCATTTAGAGAAAAATGTGACTAGCGACTCAAAGATTTTGTGAGAATTAAACAAAAATAGAAAGTCAATGCATGAGGTACTATTGATGACATTTATCCCTCTTTAGTTCTACTTGTTAACAGCTAGTAATTCTAGTTGTTAACAACTAGTAATTCAACAAAAAATTCAATTTGACTTTAGTTTAAAAAATATTCTACTACTACTAATGTGCTATTCCATTTGGAAAAAATTTGGCAACATGACAGCTTACAATTAAGCATTTCCTGGGCTTTATGCCCTCTATTTGACTTCAAATAAAGTATTAAACAGCAAACCAGTAGTAAGGCAATTTCAATAACAACATTTGAATTAATTAACATTCAATAATATGGAAAAGCATAAAACATAGGGCCCTCAAATCAATTTCAATTACAAAAGCAAAGAATCTATGGAAAAAAAAAACATAAATTGAAAAGAGCATAGAACATGGTCTTTCCTAATCTGAAATTTCTCACAAATTCTATCGTCTTGTGCCATTTTATGGACTGGAAAAAGAAAAAAGGATGACAATGGAAGGTATGTTTTTTCAATAAAGCATCTATGCCAATAAGAAAGGAACTAAAGCTGATCCAAGTATGCAAAAAAAAAGAAAAGAGAATTCTCCTCCTAAGCATGTAACTCAAGAAGTAAAGACATGGGAATTCGGCCAAACAAAGATACGGTAATAGAGTAAAAATAATTGCTCATCCTATCATCTAGTTTCAACTAAAATCATTTAGAAGATTCCAGTGAACAAGACTATCTAATCCAAAATTGCAACAAGGCAGAAGGAACCATGAGTTGTACCAAGAAAAATGCAACAAAGTAGAAGAGCCACAAAATCTAATTAGGGATTTTATAGAAGAACACGACCAACCTGAAGCTATAAAATCTGGAGAATAAGCTGTGACGATGATGGAGGATGTCCACAGAGCGCGACGATGATAGAGGACAACCACACGGCATAACGACATGACAATGACAGAGGAGGACCACAGAGAGCAACGATGATGGAAGAGGAACCACAAAAACAACATGGAAAGATCAAAAATGATGTGGGGATGGCAGATTAGAGGGTTGGGAGGTTTAGGCAGAGCATGCAAAACAGAAAGGCGCCTAAAATTTTAGAACGAGGTCGAGCAAAATGAAACAGATTAGGGGTTTTAAAATACAATTCTTGATGGTTTTCCAATATAACTGTCAAGTATACTTAACAAATAATTGACGGTTATATTGAAAAACCGTCAGGTATTCCTAAACTTGACGGTTTTTAAAGGAACCGTCAAATTTTTGTTCTGCGTACTTGATGGTTCCTTTTAGAACCATCAAGTATTCTCAAACAATAATTGATGGTTCCTTTTAAAACCGTCCATTTTTGTGTGGCAAATTCCTCCTCACCTTATTTGACAGTTTTTATTATAATTGTCAAGTGTTTAGCATCAAGTATTTGTAATTCTGTAGTAGTGAAAAAGGGAAAAAAAAGAAGCAGCAAGAAGAACATATTCTCAAAACACAACTGTTTAGCCCCCTAGTTTTTCTTCTTTGTTGTTCGTTTAAAGAGCTGTTCACTATGCTATATTCTATTATCCATACAAGATTCAATCAGGTGTTATCCAGTAAGTCAACATCACCACTTTTAATGTCACTGATAACACTTTAGCAGCTTTTAATACTGTTACACCTTCAGAGACCAATGTTTTAAAATAGACTAAATTTCTGATACTAAAATCACTTGTTTAAAATTTGAAGGACCAAAACCAAAACAGGCTCAAATTTAAAGGATGAAAAATTATATTAGCCCTTTCAAATATTTGTATGAAATTCAATTACATTATTTCACTATTGACATGTCGGTTCTTCTTTTCTTTTTATTATAACCAGAATTATAACATGGACAAAGGAGTGACAGCCACATAGATATATGTACATGCTTGTATGTATTAGTATTAAGTATTCAACGAAGGCTACCACCTTAATTTATTCAATTAATATTAAACAATCATTCATGTGGCTGTTAAACATGATGTTGTCAGTGTCTAGGCGTTATACAAATGTGTGTGTGTGTGTGTGTGTGGCTTGGGAAGTTAGGCATACCGTATTAAGTAATGAACAAAGACTAGCTAAGTTATTTTCTTTATTTAGCATAAGTCAATCGTTCATGTTGTTTCCGACCATGATATTTTGTGAGGGCCGTGGTTGCAGTGCATGCGAAAGAAATAATATGCAAATGTTGCACTAACAAAAGAAATTAAAAAGATAAATAATAATAAATTGATCTTTAACATGAATTTTTTCTTTTTATTAAGCATTAATAATAATAATAATAAAAAATTTGTATTTTGTTTGTGAGAGAATATGGGGATAAATAAATAAGCCTTGGCAAACGAAATGGACGGCTATAATTATTAATATATCTCAAATCCATTATTAGGCTGTCCTGACTAAAATAGGAAATGGATATATTTTTGCGTTACTGGAGTCTAATAAAGCATTAAGAAATGAGCAAATTAAAGCACAAGAGGCTTCAGAAAACAAAATTATAACTGACACTTGGCCACTCACAACATTATGTTTAGGCAGTAGACGCAATCGTCTATGGATGACTAAAAATAATTCAGACATTATGCTTGCTAATCGTAGCTGAGAACCATCGATATGTCAGAGGCAACGCAGCCACGTGTATGATAAACAATTCAGAGTATAAACGTTTTTTTCTATGCATATATATCTTTTTACAGGAGACAATCCTATTTGATGTACTGTTAGGTACTAAATATAGATATTTTTCCTAACAAAAAATCAAACATTAGTTTGCCATGTTGTGAAAATCTAACTCCTACTAGGCTTAATTTCTCTTAATTTTTCAAAGTGTAAATTTGTGGGAACCTCGAGAACTCTTAGAAGATTAGGGTCCAAGCACATTTATGTAAATGGGTTGGGTTATTTCTAATTAAACACAAATGAAAATATTGTTTGATATGTTCTGGTAACCACCGAGAAGTTATTTATGAAATATATAGAGAACGAGGGAGTTACGTCTTTACGACACAATTGATGACTCCTCAGAATGGTGAACTTCTCTCTCCTCGCCACTCTCTTCTGCTTTTCATGGTGTTATTTGTTGTGTAAGCTTAATGGAGTCCATAATGTGATTTTATCATGTGCGGGTGTCCGAGTTTTATCCATCTTACTTTGATGAGGTACATCCTAAATAATCCTTCAAAATTGTTTTTTTTTCCCAAATTTATCAAATGAAAAGCGGAAATATTAAAAACTGAATTTCAAACAATATTTCAAATTAGATATAAAAATAATTTATGACTAGTTAATCATAAAGTAGAATTGTCATTTCCAATTTAAACTATCTGCTCAATTTCGTCTTTTACTCATAAAGCTGTCTTTTATTTTTAAATAAATTGTTGAATCATTTAAAAACACTTCGAGCATAGTCAACTATTATAACATAGAATAAAATGTAAAAGCCTTGAATGAAAGATGATTACCTCTAGATGCTGCAATATGTGTAAGGAATTGAAAGATACGTAGCGGAAAATAAAACTTTAAAATTTTCAATCCATTGTCCGGATCTACCGATTGTGTTTAAGTCAAGTAGTAAGAGGTGTTACCTACGGTATTCGAATCGTTGGTGGCTCGGGGATTCCGACGTTCGGGATGCTTATGCTCTCCTTTTGTTCGTGAGAAGTCGACAACTCAGATCGGCTTCCTCTATCGGTATCCACACGAACAATGTTCCAATCACGAACGACGTGCTAGTGCCTCTTGTCCTTCTAGGGCTTTTCCGAGAATCCGTCCTCACCGTCTCTATTTTGGCCGTTTCTTATCTGCAAACCTTTTGCACTCTCACACACAAAAAACCTTAGCTCCTAATATCAAATATATAGGATGCCATCGGTATTATGAAGGACATTGGATTTTGGAATTAATCCTAAATTAATTCCAAAATTAATACAATATCATATATTACGTAATTTGATAAGAAATCAATTAAATAAATACGGTTTGTATATTAAATCCGTCCTACAGATTTAATTCACCTATTCATTTAATTCAAAATAAAGATATGACGGAATTATATTTGATTTATTCTAATAAATCAAATTTGAGATATTATACCTTATCAATTTAAAAAATGATATAGATTTAATTTATCCTTATAAATCAAATCTTATAAATATCTCTTATATCATATAATATATATATGCGAATTTATATATATATATATACACGTCCACCCTAGATTATTCAATGAATCTGGACATATCTTAGATTCAATGAATCTGGACATCATAGCTCGTGTTGGGCTATTTTGTGTGCGACCTTGTAGGCCCATATGAAGTTGGCAGTGGGCCATTTACTATAATGACTCACAAGTCGTAAGCGATCTCTAGCAAGACATCACGACTACCCAAATCATATGAGGATCGATGAATGATGTAACCTTTCATACAACCATATCACGTCCCTTTTGTCACACGACATTTTGGTCATGGATGAGGTATAGAGAACATCATCCTCCTATTCCTGACTGTTACTATCTCGATCCCTGAGTAGTCTGAGTATAGAAATGGAACTACCTTTCCATTATAGTATGGCCATGCATTTCTCAGACTCACTCATTGAGGGGCCTAATAATATCTCTCTACGAATGTGAGGGACAAATTCCATCTTGACCATTCACATTCCTCCATATAAAAAACTACTAAGCCTGAACATAGTCTTTATGATCACTCGGTCAAAAGTGACTTTTGACTAGGTCAAAGCTGAGCGTTTCTCATGTAGGAATCCATGATGATCTTAGGTCAAAGGGCATAGTGACATGGTTTGTATATGAGAGAAGCTTATGACTTAACCTATGCAGCTCTCTTCATAGCGGGTCGGTCCAACACCTTGTACTCTTACATGTGCCTATAACTTTGATTTATATCTCATACATCTTCAAAGTCATACTGGTCTTATTTCATCTCTACTCCCACATAGATGACCGACCAGGGACATTTAGGATAAAATCATGAGTTATCCAAGGATAGTCATCACAGTAAACATGCAAATAATATGATAACATAATTAAGAAATTCATAAATCAACAATATTCACAACACAATGATTGGTCCCTAGGGCACAAGTTCCAACAATATGCTGATAATGCAGAAATTGAAAGACAGATGAGAATAAGCATAACAAATGAAGAAATTTAGGCCTCACCATCTTCTGAAAGGGAGAAGTAATCTAATGGCACAAAAATCCAAATATATAAATATTTTTAAATGCCATATTAATTTTGTTTAATCAACTTGGGTAGCCATTCTCACTAAGAGGTGTGTGTAAAGTGATGACCACTTTTCTCATGCACAGTTGACTCTCAAACCCTACTAGTTTTGTATACTATTTTTTATAAAAAATTTCTAGAGTTAGACTTTGGGCGCCATAGCTGGTTATGGGTTGGAGGCCATAAGGATTTGTTTGCATTTGAGAGTATGTGGATCTATATATGGAGATTAAAATTCCTATTAAATTAATTCATTTATACTTACAGTTTTGAGAAAGAAAGTGGAGGTTTGAGGCCCAAGCATCATCAATTGTGATTATAACTGTTTCTGTTAGGAGCATGATGTTGTAATAACCATGTTAGGCAAGCAATATTTCTATTTAACTACATGATTTTGATGTGATGAATCGTGTGGTTGTATAAATAATAATGCTTATTGAATTAGTTGAATTCTTAGTATCCATGGCCCCTCCTATTAGTCAAATCCTCAGTACTACAGAAAGCATCTTGTATAGTGGTTAATAAGGGCTTTTTATTGTGGTTTTAGAGGCAAAGTGAATACTCTCAATATAAAAGGAATAAAATTTCATGGCAGTTATTAACCGTCGTGGAAAAATTAACCTCCCACAGCGGTTTAAAAGAAATAACCACTGTGAAAATTCATCAATAAGTAGGATAGACAATACATACTTTTCACAGTAGATATCTTTTTGACAACTATCTCACCTTATTATCGTATCCACTTAGGATTTACTTAAAACCATTTTAGACCACCTTGGATAGCCTTGGGCTCAGAAATCCATGAAAAATGCTGATTTTTGGATGTTTACTATTCATCGGGTAAAAATCCAGTTTTCTGGCCCAACTTCAAAAATTCATAACTTAATCTAGAAAAATCAAAATGGAGTGGTTCAAAATTCTTTAAAAATATCTTTGAATTATTTTTCAAGAAAAAATAATCTTATAAACCAATTCCATTGGAAAAAGTGTCAGGCTTTTGTGAAATTCACCTCTGTCCATTTGGCAAAAATCCTTTTCCCAGATTCTGAACCTTAAATTTGAAAAATCATTAAAAATCGTGTAGTTGGCCATTTTTAGCATGTTGCCTATCCATTTGAAGCTCAGGATGTGAAATTTAAGTACACCAAATTTTGTGCAGGAATTCATTCGGTAACTAAATAAAACGTGGCTCTAAATTGATGTTCTGCTTAGAGATTACAGCACCAACCATTAATATTTATACATAACCAAATGTCTAAGAATTTTTATGGTGTGACACCATAATTTGGCCTCCAATCTGCAGCTTGCTCTTGGGAGTTTTAGGCCCTAAAATGTTAGATTATAATTGGGGGATGAGATTTTAAGAAATCCCAGTAGCAAGATCAATCAACCAAAACATTAACATGCATCAATTACAAGCATTTCAACCTTTTGCTATTAATAGGGAACTACTTTACCTCATACATGTAGCACTCTAACATGCAATATCCAAGGCACATAAAGCAAGGAGTATAGCTACACAATCATCATCATCATTTAGTTCAACCACATAATAGCTTATGAAATTGCATAGCAATCAATACAACACTTAACATTAAGGTTAATTAAATCTTACTACCTTAATCCAATGCTCTTTGATTTTCTTATTCTCCTTTCTTGCTTCCACAAATGCCAAATCCTAACATGGCAATCCACAAAAAGGGTAGTAAGAATCATCAACCATTCCACATAAGAATCAATAACATAACTCAAGTAACTCCTAAACCCCTTAAAACTTCCATCTTTGTTCTTGAGTTGGTTTCCATAAACCCTAAAAATTCCCTCTTGACTCATTCCTACATGATTTTTCATGTAGATTCCAAATATCTACTTGGATTTAACAAACTAAATTTCCTTCATTCAATTTCAGCTTGACCAAACCATTAGGGTTCCTTATCCAAAAATTTCAACTTTGATTCTATGGCTTCCAACACTTGTTCTTTAGGTTTACCCTACACTATTTTCCATTTTGAACACAATGGAAGCCTCAAAACTTTGAAAAACACATCCTAGGGTGCAGATCTTGCTTAGGACGAAATAGAACTCAAGCAACATAGCAAAGAAAACACTTTAAAATCAACTTACAAACTCTTGTAACCACTAGGATCTACCATATTTTGAAGTGTTCTAGCAAGATCTAACAACCAAACTTCCTCCCCTATATAAGAAGCATTTCGGCCAGCACTCAAAGAGGAAGAGAACCTAAAGAGCTCGGCCCAGTACTTTGATATGGAAATCCCTTCCAATAAGTGAGGAATCAGAAGAGGAACCATTGGCAACAGTGAGCAGTTGGATCTTTGGTAATATCTAGAAAACCTTTCCAACATACAAGATACTATTGGATTGATTTGTTTAGTGGTGAGACAATCTTAGGAGGTACAATGTTTAAATGAGATGGCACTATAGAATAATGAAACTAAATCTTGCTAGCCATAATCTGAGAAGAAACTACTTGCACTTGTGCTAATTGAACAACCTGATCAATGTTTGAAGAAATTTTACAGTTAACAATAATAAAATCAGGGGTCTCACTAAATTGAATCGTAGACATGTTCAATGGTGCCTGTTGAGTACTATGAATGGCCGCTATATGAGTTATGGATACCGCTTCACTTCGCTTTACAATATCTTCTTCCATGTTTAATGAAAGAGCTTTGATCTCTATTGGTTTGGTTACTTAAAGAGCCTTTTTCACTTGATTCTTTGAATTACTGATAAATTTTATAAGCTTATCAATTCCCTCATCAAAAATGAATATGCCATTCATCAAAAATAGAAGTTACATTGGTCAATATGAATAATGTTGTTGATACTCATCCTTCCTTTATAGCTGATATTCACAAATCAATAGATCATAAGTTCTCTTTTGTTCTACTCTTTTTTTTCCTTCCATCTTTTTTCTTTCTTTTTTTTTTTTTTGCTAAATTATAAAATGAAAGTAAACAGATAAGGAAATAATACCCCTAACACAGTAGCAATAATAGACTGAGGCAAAAACAGTAACCTATATGTTAAAAATACTCCAATAGTATTCCAATGATTGTCTTCGGTTGCTAGAAGGTCCAAAATTGAACATTGGCTGAATGGGGTCGTAAGTGAAATGTTCACAAAATTGGGTCCTGTCATTTTTTACCCTTAAATATTTAGAAACAATCCTTATTCCTAATTATCATAGTACTGGATGTGACATTTCTCCCCCTCTAAATAAATTTCATCCTCAAAATTTAAAGTGTATCTTATTAGAAAAGTTCAGGATACTTTTCCTCTATCTTAGTCTCCATCTCCCCCGTAACTTCTTTCAGCATAAGACCTTTCTAGACAACCTTGACTAGTGGAAACTACCTGTTTCTCAGCTGTTCAACCTTCTAATCAATGATTTGCTTGAGTTTGATCTCAAAAGACGAGTTGTCTTGGAGCACAATGTCATCATAGCTTATGACATGTGTCAGGTCTAGACAGTACTTTTTTTTTCATTAGGAGATATGGAAGACATCATGAATTTGACTTAAATTCGGGGGAAGGGTCACTTATAATCTACTGGTTCAGTCTTGGACAAAATTTGAAACGGTCCACTGTAGTTTGAACTTAACTTCTTAAGCTTTAGGGATCGACCGACTTCTGTTATTGGTTACACTTTAATCACCAACCTCAATCTTTAACAGTCTCCTTTAATGTCTACGTAGCTCTTTTGTCTACTTTGAGCTGTTAAAAATATTTGCTAAATACCTTTAATCTACTGGAAAGTCTGATCCACTATATTAGGACTATACTTACTTCTTTCATTAAGCTCTATCCAGCACAAGAAAGATCTACACTTCCTCCCATAGAGTGCTTCCTATGGCGCCATTCAAAACATTTGCATGCAAACTGCCATCTTAAGCGAATTCGGCTAATAGTAAGTACATATCCTAGTTACTGCCGAAATCAAGCACATGTGTGTGTAGCATATCTTTTAACATCCATATCATTCTTTGTGTCTGCCCATCCGTTTTGGGATGGTAGGCTATATTGAAGTTAAGAGTAGTGTCCATTTCTTTCACAGGGACCTCTAAAACTTCAAGTAAATCTCAGGTCTTAGTCTGAAACCCTACTGTTTAGGACACTTGGTAACTTAATAGCTTCCTTAACTTTCATCTCCCATTTTTTGTTAGACTTAGTGCATTCTTGCCAAAATGGCTAACATTTCTGACTTTTGCACTTTCTCACATTACTTCCCAGGGTCACACTTTCTTGGGCTACTCTTGCCTGAGACACTTAACTAAACAGTGCTAACAGGAAACTAAGGCACTGATTCTGATAGGCTCAACCCTGGTACTTTGCTATCTTAGATTCCTTTCCTGATCTATCTTTAGTCAGGTCTTTTCTGCTTACATTCTTGTCTCTCGCCTCATCTTAAGGATTTATCCATTAATACTCCATCTGTCTCTGTCAAACCTTACTATTATATCCACTTAGGTTTCATTTAAAACCACTTTAGACCACATTGGATGGTCTTGGGCTCAATTTTCACCTTAAAAACGCTAAATTTCAGATTTTTACTGTTCATCGGGTAAAAATCTAGTTTTTCTGGCCCAATTTCAAAAATTCATAACTTATTCCACAAAAATCCAAATGGGGTGGTTCAAAATTATATTTAAAGCTATTTAAGTCCTCTTTCAAGAAAAAATAATCTCATGATCCAATTTCTTATGAAAAAGCGTCAGGTTGTTGTGATATGCAACACTGTCCATTTGCCAAAAACCCTTTTTCCCAGATTCTAAACTTTAACTTTACAAAATCATTAAAATTCGTATACTTGGCTGTTTTTAATGTATTAGCTATCAAATTGAAGCTCAAGATGTTATCTATAATCATGCCAAAATTAGTGATTAAAAACATTCAGAACCATAATCAAAAAGTCACGTGAATATGGCAGTGTTAGTGTGCTTACAGCACTGTTAGCTTAATATATACATAACCAAAAAGAGTCCACGAATTTTATGGCAAGACACCATACTTTAGTCTCCAATCTGCAGCTTGCTCATAGGAGTTTCAGGCCCTAAAATGTTAGATTATATTTGGGGGATGACGTTTTAAGAAATCCCAGTAGCAAGATAAATCAACCAAAACATTAACATGCATCATTATAAAGCATTTCAACATTAGCTATCATAGGAGAACTAATCTTTTTATAAATAGGCAATCTCAACATGCAAGGCCATGGCAACAAATGCAAGGAGTAACCATATCACAATATCATAGTTCAACCATATAATAGCAAGCATACATGCCATAAATAACAATGCAAAGTTAACATTAATGGCTAATTAGATCCCACTATCTTGATCCAATGCTTTTTGTTTTTATTGTTGTTCCTTCTTGCTTCCACAAGTGCCAAACCCTATCATGGCAATCCATAAAAGGGCAACAAGAATCATCAACCATTCCTCATAAAATCAATAACATAACTCAAGTAACTCCTAAACCTCTTAAAGCTTTCATCTTTGTTCTTGAATTTTTAGAGTTGGTTTCCATAAACCCTAAAAATTCCTTCTTGACTCAAACCTACATGATTTTTCATGTAGATTCCAAATATCTACTTGGATTTAACAAAATAAATTTCTTCCTTCAGTTTCAGCTTGGCCGAACCATTAGCATTCAAAACCCAAAAATTGCAACTTGGATTCTATGGCTTCCAACACTTGTTCTTAAGGTTTACCCTACACTATTTTTCATTTTGAATACAATGGAAGTCTCAAAAATTTGGAAAACACATCCTAGGGTTCATTTTTTGTCTTGGTTGAAAACAACACTAAACTACTTGAAACCATCTTAAATCATAGTGTTCTAACTATGTTTAACAACAAAACCTCCTTCCCTACACTATACCCATTTCGGCCAGCAACAAGAAGGGAAAAGAAGTGATTTTTCCAACCATACAAATCAATAAAACAAAGCAAGTAACATCTTAAGACAACTTACCAAGCTTGGATCTTAGTTAGAAGGTCAAATATGCTTGTTTTCGCTTGATCTCTTCACAAAATCACTCTTGCTCTCTCCCTTTTCCCTTTAGCACGAAATGAGGTCTGATTATTGGGTAGGAAAAGCTCATTAATGCTCACAAAATATCCTACCAACCATCATTAATGATATGCCATGTGTCAAGAGCCTAATTAGTCTTAATCCTCTCTCTTAATTAACTTAAATAATAATGTAATTAAATTCCAAAGTCAAGATCCTCTCCATTGGTAACTTGACACTTGGAAAGCTTTAATTACCATCCATTAAAGGCTTGACAAGTGGCAACTTGTGGGCCAAGCAAAGTGCAAGACTCTACTTCGTGCTTTATCGGTGCACTTTTACTCTGGGTTTAATTTCTTTTCTATAATTACAGTACTCTGGCCTCTGTAAATATTTTCTTTCAGATCCATAAATTATTCTCCTCATTTTTATCTTTCCAAATTGCCCTCTTCATCCCAAAATTAGTTTCCCAATAATTAAATAAAATGAAAAACTAATTTTCTTCTCTTTAGTGATTTTTCCACTTTTCAGAGGAATTGGGAAAAATCTTGGACATTTGAGGGTCTTATTTTAATTTCATAATCTCTTATAATTCCTTAGGATATCATAGGAATTTTCTTGAGATTTTATTCTTCTTAAAAATATTTATTTGGAATTTTCCAAATAAAGATCTTAAACTAGCTTAAATTGCCCTTAAATTCCTTTGTAATTTCTCTAAGGGCAAATTGGTCATAAAACCAATTTTATAATCTCATATAATTCTCAAGGAACATTTTTCTTATTTTTTCTTAATTTTCTGAGACTCAGAATTATTTTTCCATAATTATTCTTGACCAATTTTCCTTAATTAGTCAAACTTTTCATAATTGGCTTAGAAAATTATAATAATTATTTTCCACCAAAATTCTTCTATTTCTCCTTGTCATTTTTGGCCTTTAAATATTTAGGAATATCCTTACTCCTAATTGCCATATTACTGGATGTGACAGTCTCTGTATCGCATGGGTTCTTCCTGTATCTAGAGCTAGCTTGAATGTTTCTTTCTCAGGTCTTATGGCTCTAACTCCTCTAACTTTGGCTTTTCTCTATTAATCAGAAGGAATTTGAATCCAGTCTAATTAATGATAAGGTTTTATGGAAGGAAGTCGTGGGTACTCTCTCGGCATCGGTTTACAACCGAAGGAGGTTTCCATATCCTCAACTCATCCTTGGTCCTTATCTTCCCAAAGTAGTACCATACTCTTAAGATCTCTTGGAGACTTTTGACCATAAGACTAAATATAGTCACCTCCTCTCAGTTGGTCACCTAACTGATAATTCCCCAAAACTGTTCCAAGAACCATTACCATTCTCTTAGACTTTCTGTTAATTCCCTAGGACGCCTTTTTATCTCTTTAGGTGCCTAAGCCAATCTGTCTTAGGAGTTCTCTTATTCCTCCAGCTGCTCTTACCATGTCTTACTATTCTAGAACGTTATAGAGAGAGGATTTACAACTTCTCTTTCCTCTACATTCCTTTTCAGTAGGAGCATACTTTGTTAGTGGCAGTCTCACCCAAGAGGAGGTGAATTAGGTGAGTTATAAAAATTTATGAAATTAAAACAAAGAATTATCAGAAACAGAGAGTATGAGTTTAGAGTGATTTCACTATAGAAAGGAAGACACAAGATTTATACTGGTTCGGTCTAAACCACTTGACCTACGTCCAGTCCTCAGAACACCTCCGAGTATTTCACTATGTTCTAAGATTGATCGGGCTCTTGGCGCCTTAGTACAATAATTGAAGCTCTCAATCACTCCCCCTTACTTCTCGTAAGGTTACAACCCCACTCAAGAGTCCACACCCTTGAGTATCATACAAACGTGATTAATGAGTAGTAAATAAACTCTCTTACAGAGTGAATAAATGATAATTACTAATGCTCAGAGTTATGAAAGAACAGAGTATTGAATGCAACAGTAAAAATCAACAGAGGGTAGCTCGCGTATCCAATTCTGTTCATTAATGCTTCTTCACGCCTTTTATAGTTAAGGTCGTTTAGTAACTGTTAGATGAAAGAGCTTCTAGCCGTTGTAAGTCTGATTGCGTGTTTTTCCAGTTGCAACGGTTTCTGCCATTCATGCTTCTGACAAGGTAAGTTACAGACTACTTGGACAACCGTTGGAGTGCTATTGGGATTTTTTTCGTAATCTGCAAAAATATATTAGTTCAATAAGTTTATTCTTTGTAGAATGAGATTAAGAGTAAATTTGACCAACTGATAATCGCATATTCATAGCTTATGATTAGAATCAATATCAAATGCACTGGGTAGTAACTGAACATGCTTGATCGAAGTGTTGTTCGATTATTACTTGATCGATCAGGTTATCGATTATTTCTAAGTGAAGACTTTAAACCAGAGAACTAAGATTATCGATCAAGTTATGGATCATTAGTTTATCAATCAGGTGATCGATAAAGGGAAAAAAGTGATATCATACTATGATGCATAGACAATGAAGATCAAGGTTGCTTTTGATTTTGACATTCTTTAAATAGTGAAACAAGATACTTAAGAAGGCTGAGAAAAGCTTGAATGAAATATATGATAAATTTTGAGAAACATCAAGACTTAAGGTTTAAACTAAAATCCCCTCATAATCGAACAAGTGATCGAACACTTGTTGATCGATCAGATTATCGATAAATAGAGTGTTATAGAAATGACTTTTGAAACACTGATTATCGAACACTTTATCGATAAATGGATGATGGATAACCTTATCGATAAACAGTAGACAAAAGTATATTTTGTGAAAACACAGACTATGTAAGTTGATCGAATAGATGATCGATAAGGTTATCGATAAAGAGGTCTTTTCTTGTAAAACAAAAGAGCTAATTTATCAATCAAGTTATGTGAAAACAACGTAAACATGAAGGGTGGTTATCGATAAGATTATCGATAATCTGATTATCAATCCGGTGATCAAAGAGCCACGATGAGACAGAGTTATGTTGATTATCGATCATGTGATTGATAATGTTCTTATCAATCAGGTGATCGATAAGCCGAAATAAATTCCTGCACTAAGAGTTATGAGGTAATGTTCGATCATATTATCGATAAATAGCTGATCGATAATGTGATCGATAAATGGTGATAAAACAAAACATAGAATGAGTAAAGTACATTACCATTTATCTGTCTTCTCATCGATAACCGGTTTATCGATCATGTGATCAATAAACACCTATTAATTTTGTATTTCTGATTATCGATCAAGTGATCGATAATTTGTCCCAGATTTTCATGTACAACTAAGAATGATCGATCAAATGATCAATCAACACATTATCTAACACGTTATCGATCAAAGTTTCTGCTGAGTTTACGTAATTTGATAGAGTTATTATCTATGAGCTTATCGATAAAATCTTGATCGATCAGATGATCGATCACCATGCTGAATCACAAATTACTCACTTTGTTATCATTAAAACCTTAAACCTAACATTCTCCCCCTTGTTGATGATGACAAAACATAGGTAAGGACTATTGATCAAATAACATCAGAAACAGTAAAATTAAGCAGTAGACAGATTGAAGTAAAATCAACTGTCAAAATAGTAAAATCAACTATAAAAAATACATCAGTAAAACATAGTAAACTCAGAGCACATAGCTAAACATCAATAAAAACACAAAAAAAAAGGACTCTAAGCATCAGAATTTTTCTCCCCCTTTTTGTTAGCATCAGGTGGGGAAGAGGAAGAAGTAGACACAGGTGGAATGGACAGGGGAATAAGAAGAGGGGGAAAGTGAGAAAGTGGAGAGAGTAATGGAATATGAATGGAGGGAACTGGCTGGGGAACAGTGATCAGGGCCAAAGTAGGAGAGGGAGTGGGAGAGGTAGATGGTACAGATGGAGAAGGGGGTATAATAGAGGTAGAAGGTCCAGGCTCATGATGAGGAGGAGATGGGGGATGATGAAGTAGGTCCTCAAAGTTGAAGGTAGTACTGGGGGCAAAGAAGTTGTTGCAGAGAGAGGCTTCCATCCTTTTTGAGCTCTTGAATTTCTCTGTCAACATAATCAAATCTCTGAGGCACCTCCTTTTCCAAAACCATCATTGCTTGTCTGTGAAGATCTAGGATTTTAGAAATACCCTCAAACTTTCTAGCTGAGACTTCCCCATATTCTCGAGCAGTGACATAAACTCTCTTTTCAAACTCTTGAAGCTCGGCCTGAAACATCTCCCTGAGAGATCTCTCCATGAATGAAGGTCCAGGGGCATGAGAAGGAGCTGCAGTGGATTCGGCCTCATCCTGAGTCCTAGAGGTGCTGACAACTAGTTGCTTCCCTTTGTCTTTCTGAGGTACCTTTTGAGATGGTCTGAAAGGTAGAGGAATCCTCATCTTGTGCAGCTGTGTAATCCCAAAAGCAGGAACCTTGGTCTTGGACTCTCCAGGCTCAAAGGGGACAATGTTGTTTGCCTGTAGGATGTATGTGGCCAATTGAGGATAGGGGATCGGTGTAGACTTGGATTTGTTGAGAACAAAATCCTTCATCTCATTATAGATCAAAGCCCCTATATTAATCCTTTCTCCACTGATTATTCGGGCCAGTAACAAGTAATCATCTTGGGTTAAGTGTGGGAAGCTCCCAGATTTGTTGATCATACTTCTTGAATAGATATAGTGGATTATTCTATAATAATCACACATCTATTTAGGAGGGAAATTTAGCTCATCGGGGTACTCATCACTTTGCATCAAAATCTTATAGGCCTTAATTTCATTCATATCTCCCCCCTCACCGAATCTTGAGTTCCCAACAACTCATTAATCTTATCAGCAATAAGGTGGAAGGTTCTACCTCTAAATTTAACCCTTAAATAGTCATTTACCAGATTGTCCTGCTCATCATATTCTTCTACTGATTCCATGTTACAGTAGAACCTTTTAATCACTTCAGGACAAAATTCTCCACCAATTATCAGCCAGTTTGAATAATATTCCAGGGGATCACTCAAGTCCAAATTAATCTAAGTATTTTTCTTTAAGCTCTCTATATCCATAGAAACAACAGGGCAAAATCTCCAGTTTGCAAAATCAGCCTTAAACTTAGCCGAATTCACTTCCTTATCAAGGTTTCCAACTAGTAATTCAGAGAAATCAGATGGAATACTTTTAGAGGGAATTTGCCGTGCGATCCCTTCACTGGCTCTCTGCTTTTTCTGCCTCAGTTGCTTGGGAATGGGAATTCTCAATGCGGTCTCCACAGCTTTCTGAACTAAGGCTCTATCATCTGACTCACTTTCTGATTCCTCAGTGACTACCAGCAGCTTAGATTTGGACCGGGGAGATTTTCTTGGAAGAGCCGGTTGCTTTTCGGTCTGACTTTCTCAGATTTTTAGAACACCTCACTTCTTGGATGATTCTTCCCTCACTTTTGGTCTATATTGTAACATCCCAATTTTTAAGCCTAGAAGTACTAGAAATAGCCTGAATGAGATAGGCTACCAGACCCCTTTTTAGTAGAGGTCCTAAAGATGAGAAAGAAAGTTAAAGCAGTTTTAGGGACTAAACTGCAAAGTGAATGTTTTAAGGGGCTAAAGGGTAATCAAAGTTAGAGGCTCCAGTAAAGTCTCAAAGGCCCAGAAAGAGAAAAGAGGCTAGATACAGACCAAAGGTTAAGTTAGAAGCCTCAAAGAGATTGTTTTATGAGGTTGAGCCTAAGCAGGGGTAAAACCGTAAATTCAGAAAGTTACGGCCATCAGGGGTAAAAATGGAAAGTACTTAGAAAATTCTAAGAAAATCCCAGAAAATGGGAAATAATATTCTAAGACTCTTTTGTGAAGAGAGATGATGAAAATACCCCTGAGGTAACTTAAAAGGAATTTACAAGTTTATGGCTCAATTTGAGATGTAGAGGTAGATTTAATTGTTTGAGTCATAAGAAAGCCTCAGAAAATTATGGTAAAATGGGGATGTATGATCTAAGAGATCGTAGAAAATTATAAAATTAGTCTCATCCCTAGAAGACAAGCAAAATGGCTTTAAGAATACTTAAAAGCCAGTTGTGCCCAAAAAAGGCATTTTAAAGAATGATTTTTAAGTGGGGCTATAGGTTGAGTTATGACCTGAGAAAATTCACAGATTTTCTCTAGAATAGGAGGAATTTTATGATATTTTTGGATGAATTTTTGGAGCTCTGGATTGAATAAAATGCTCCAGTCAAATATTAAATAATTTTGTCCCCTAAATAGGAGACAAAACCAAAGAAAATATCTAAGAGCCATCATGACGATGCTGAGTCAGCGTGCTGAGTCATCAAACGTAATCATGACACCGACGAGTCAGCGTGCTGAGTCATCAAGCGTAATCATGACACCTACGAGTCATCATGCTGAGTCACCAGAAGATATTTATGGACAGCATAAAAATCAGAACGCAGTATGGGAATATTTTAGACAATCTTTTGTCTACCCATTATAGCGAAATCTCTATTGCGTGACTCAGTAAGGTCAAATAGCCTGTCAGTAGAGCTAATTATTTTCATCTATGCTCCTCTAAGATGGCGCCATATATGTACCTTTTATTGGCCAGAATTTTAAGAAGAAGTTGTCCCGGTGGTACAGGGTAAGTCAGGACCCGAAAAATACCCGTTACGATGCAAGATTGGCTTGATAGGTGGAGAAATAATTAAGGAGATATTTTTGCACGAATTTCCATTTATTTTCTCCCTATTTTAATGCCATAAATGATGAAAGGACATAAAAGTGACAAGTGTACGGTTAGATGAGAAAAAGAAAATATTACGTGTACGGCTAGATGGAAGACACGTGTACGGTCGGATGCAAGACACGTGTGCGGTCGGGTTAAAGACATGTGGCTTGATGATGTAAGCATGATGTCATCATGATGAGGTAAGCATGATGTCATAGGACACTTGTCACCGTAAGATCAAAAGAGAAAATGGACAGTCCAGATCGAGCCACGTATTTTTAAGATCAACAGTCCAGATTCGGTCTGTTTTTCTATAAATACCCCCTCCCCTCCCTACCATTTCGTCCAAGCATAAGGAATCCATGGGGAAGCTCTTGCAAAATGGTTTCTAGAGAGAGAAAGAAGAGGGAGAAAGAAAGGCCAAGTGGTTCCAAGCCAGATCAAACTCTAAAACACGGTATGTGGTGGTTATAGCACCTGATTTTATGCCTATTTCGGATTAGTTACTGTGCGTATCTGATTCTGAAATTTTGCATGCTTAAAGTACACTCTGTGAGATTTAAATCCATAGGTAGAACACTTCATTTGGATATGTGTACGATTTATGGTGATTTTTCAAAGTTAGGGTTTGAAATCTGGAAACAGTGTTGAACTTTTGGAAGAGTTTCGAGTTCCGTACAGTTCCGGTACTGTTCGGCGTAGAACTGGTTCCTGAAACTATTTTTCATTTAAATTTAACTTAAGGATCTTTCAGTGAGACTTGGAAGCACTCAATTTGGAGTTTTCTAGAATTAATTATGAATTTTCAAAGTTGAGCAAAAATTCTGGAAATTCTGCGTGAACAGTACCCGCGAAGCAAAATTTCCAGATTTGGTATTCTTGAATCTAAGGCCATCTAAAGTGGTCCTAATTGACAAGAAATGGATCTTAAGGATGGGAAATGATAAGATTTATGTTAGAAAAGTTGGAAAGAAAACCCTAAGACTAAGAGAAAGGGTTGAGGTTCAAGAAAGCTAGTCTTGAACTTTATGTAATCTAGTAGTCCTAATGGATTGTATGATCAATGTGACTATGTTTAGGACCTTTGGAACATCCAAGAGGATGTTTGGTGATGTTGAAGGAATGTCCACATGGTTGGAAAGGCAAGGAAACCAAAGGAAAAGCAAGGGGAAAGCCATGTTACAAGGTAGTGAACTTACCTATACTGTGTGCTTGATATGTATGCTTGCATGATGTGATTGTGTTGCCATGATGTGACTAAGCTATGATGAAATGTTTGCAAAGTTATGTTTGCAAGTTTATGTTATGTTTTGCCTTGGCAATATGTTATGGAAGCATGAAATGCTTTAGCTTACTTTCCATGGCATTCATATGTTAATGTTATAACATGTCATGCATGTGCATTATGTCTTGCATGCTTATGGGTAGTGTTTGCTACTGAGATTCTCCCGAATCTCACCCCTCCCTAACCAACCATTTAGGTCAGTCAATGATGGGCAATAATGGCATGAGAAGCAAGGAGAAGTAAGCGGAGAATTATTCTTGTTAATGGATGAGACTGTTGATATATGTATACTTCTACTACTTTGTGAACTATGTTATGGATGCCAATGATACCATGTATTTAATTATAATATTTATGGCATAAATGAAAGTGTATGAGCATGAACGGGAAAGAGTAAGGCCATGTTATGTATGCCAAAGAAATAAAAAGAATTAAAGAGATGTTAAGGGATAAAACGTAAGTCCTGGAGCAGTGAATTTGTAGCTCAGTTTGACCTATCAAACGAGTGAGTTAGGTCATAAGATTTGGCAAGCAAAGAGATCTGATGTTTCTATTTAAAATGAGGGGTAGTTTTCCCGATTCCGATAACCGAGCAGAAAGTTATGCCTTTCCAAAGTTAGGCAAAAATACAGTAAAATCCGAAAATGACCAAATGAACAGTAACTTTTTCAAAGGAAATTGAGCTCAAATTTCAAGGCAATCAGTTCAGAAACTATTTTTCCTCAAAATTTTATCCAAAGAGCTTTCTGTAGAACTTGGAATCACTCAATTTCAATTTTTCTACAATTAGTTATGAATTTTCGAAGTTTGTCACATTTTAAGGTGACAATGAATAGTAACCCGTAAATGAAAATTTTCAAACTTGATTTTTCATCAATTGTAGCCTTCAAAAGTGATTCCAAATGCTTTCGCAAGGAAAGTTAATTGGTATAAACATAAGGTGTTACATATATCGCTTCCGAGTGCCCGAGGGAGTAGTGTCGCTTGATTGGACTTGCTTCTCCAAGCCTTCTTCCCTTTCCACATTCGGCTGTTTTACCCACGCCATTTCCGATGAACCGACAGAATTCAGAGAGAATAATCAGTTGGAAGTAGGTGTTTTGAGGTTGGTGGTAGTCGAAAAGGTGGTAGAGTGGGATTCGAGTGGATGGGTGACCGGAAATTTAATGGAATAGTGATTTTTGGACCGTTACTAGAAACAAGGGAGCGGTTTTGATCGAGTTAGGGTTTGATAACTGACGGGGGTTTTCAAAACTTTCAACATTATAAAGTTCAAAATTATTGATCATGTTATTGATCATTGGATGATTGATCACGTGTTCGATAAATATAAAGAACACATAAGAACACTGAAGGCAATCATCGATCACGTTATCGAACAATCAATTATCGAACATGTTATCAATAAAGTTAGTAGAGAAAATGCGTACCTGGTCTTTTTATCGATCATTTGATCGATAATCCGTTTATCGATCAGCTTATCGATTAATGCTTACCAAGATTTGAGTATATGTCACAAAAAACTTGCCGCTCCTGATCGATGTTCTAATCGATAATCCATTTATTGATCAGCTTATCGATAATCATCGTTCTGAATCTCTCCATTTTCCACACATGTTGTATTTATCGATCAGGTGATCGATAAATTACTTCTATGTGACTTCATGATTATCGATCTCTTGTTTGATCATTCCATACTCTGTTTACCTCTATTTTTCTTCGACAAAACAGAGCTTCCTACAAAACAAATTTCTCTACACTCTGATACTTAAGTTAGTTATTTAATCATCAAACCATTAAATTTAAATATTGAAATTTAAGAGATAAGGTGAGATTTCTTACAACTTATTGGGATTTACCATTCCCAATTCTCTTCAAAAGAAGTTGAACTTCTGTTGATCTAGAGGCTTTGTGAAGATGTCGGCTATTTGATATTCAGTGGGGATGAATTCTACCTTCACATCTTTCTTTTGAACATGATCTCGAATGAAATGATGTCGAACATCGATATGCTTAGTTCAGGCATGATGGACTGGATTCTTGGACAGGTTTATCGTACTCGTGTTATCACATAGGATTGGAATGTCTCGTAAGTTGATTCCTAGATCTTGTAGTTGTTGCTTTGACCATAGAATCTGAGCACAACAACTTGCAGTGGCCACATATTCTGATTCTGTTGAGGAGATTGCCACAGTATTTTGCTTTTTGCTTGACCACGAGACAAGGCATCCTCTGAAAAATTGACATTGTCTACTGGTGCTTTTTTTATCTGTCTTATATCCTCCATGATCTGCATCTGAGTATCTCATTAGGTATTCTGCTCCCTTATTTGGATACCAGATTCCTAGATTTTGACTTTCGACAAGGTATCTGAGAATTCTCTTGACGGCTTCTTCCTGTGACTCTTTTGGAGCTAATTGATATCTTGCCCACATTCCTACACTGAATTGTATATCTGGTCTACTAGCCATGAGATATAGTAATGAACCAATCATTCCTTTATATCCGGTCAGATTCACGTCCTTACCATTTTCGTCTGCGTCTAGCGAGATGGTTGAGCTCATCAGATTTTTACACTTTTGGCATTTTCTAATCCATATTTCTTTAGCAACTCCTTCAGATACTTCGTTTGGGATATAAATATGCCATTTTTCTTCTACTTGATTTGTAATCCAAGAAAGAAATTCAGCTCTCCCATCATAGACATTTTGAATTCTCCCTGCATTAGCTTAGCAAACTCTTGACAAAGATCTTCATTAGTAGCTCCGAAAACAATATCATCCACATAAATTTGAACAATCAAAAGATCTTTCCTACTTCTTTTAATGAATAGAGTAGCATCTACTTTGCCTCTTTCAAATTCTTTTTCTATTAGAAAATTGCCAAGACGTTCATACCAAGCTTTGGGAGCTTGTTTTAAACCATACAAAGCCTTTTTCAATTTATAAATGTGATCAGGAAAGTTTGAATCTTCAAAACCAGGAGGTTGCTCGATAAAAACTTCTTCTAAAATATATCCGTTTAGAAAGGCACTTTTAACATCCATTTGATATAGTTTGAAATCTTTAATGCAAGCAAAGGCTAAGAGTACCCGTATGGCCTCCAATCTAGCTACTGGAGCATAAGTTTCTTCATAATCGACCCCTTCTTCTTGATTATATCCTCTAGCCACCAATCTGGCTTTGTTTCTGACAATTTATGCAGACTCATCGAGCTTATTTTTGAATACCCATTTGGTGCCTATGATCGGATGATCATTAGGTCGAGGTACCAGTTCCCAAACTTGGTTTCTTTCGAATTGGTTAAGCTCTTCCTGCATTGCGACTATCCAGAACTCGTCGAATAAGGCCTCATCAACATTGGTAGGTTTAATGTAGGATATGAACGCTGAGAAACGCACTTCATTGATCACTTGTCTCTGGGTTTTGACCCCTTCATTGACTTTACCAATGACTTGTTCCAGTGGATGGTCTCGATTATGTCTCCAAGCCTTAGGCTGCTCTAAATTTTCTTGTGAAGAAGATTCTTTTAAATCATTTTTGCTTTCTAAATATTCTTTTAAGGGTAATTTGTTTGAAGACTTGTTTCCAATTTTTGAAAATTTTGAACGATCTCGGCATTGTCATCTAGAGGTTTTGAAATCGGTTCGGTTTCAGCAAACACAACATGAACTGATTCTTCAATTATAAAAGTACGTTTGTTGAAAATCCTATAAGCTTTACTATGATTAGAGTAACTAAGAAATAAACCTTCATCAGCTTTAGGATCGAATTTACCCAGATTCTCTTTGTTATTGTTGTGAATGTAGCATTTGCTCCCGAAGATCCTTAAATAAGCTAGGTTAGGCTTTCTTCTTTTGTATAGCTCATACAGTGTTTTCCCGAGTAGCGTTCTGATGTAGGCTCTATTGGAGATGTAGCAAGCCATGCTCATTGCTTCTGCCTAGAATACTTGTGAAATTCCTTTCTCATTTAGCATTGCCCTTGCCATTTCAGTGAGCACTCTGTTTTTCAGTTCAACGACACCGTTTTGTTGAGCAGTTCTTGGTACTGAAAAAGTATGCTCAATTCCATGCTCGTCACAGTAGTATGTGAATTCATTGTTCTCAAATTCTCCTCTGTGATCAGACTTGATTGACACAATGGAAATACCTTTCTCATTTTGGACCTTTTTGGCAAAAACAATAAATGCATTCAACGTTTCATCTTTAGAGGAAAGAAACAAAGTCCAAGTAAATCTTGAATAGTCATCAACTATCACAAGAGTGTACAGGTTTCCACCGAAACTTTTCACTCTCGACAGACCAACCAAATCCATATGAAGCATTTGGAGTGGCCTTTCGGTTGAGACTATCTTCTTTGATTTAAACGAAGACTTTGTTTGTTTACCTTTCTGACAGACATCACAAATAATATCATGTTCATACTGAATTTTTGGTAAACTGACAACTAAATCCCTTTTTGTTAATTTTGAAAGTTGATTCATGTTAACATGTGTAAGACGTTTATGCCAAATCCAACTTTCCTCCTTTTTACTAATAAAATAGTTTTCAGAGGATTCAGAGTCAATTTGAAGTGTATAACAGTTACCGTCCCTTAGAGCTCTCAGCTTTATATTCAACTCTTCTTTCTTCAATGCCAGATCATCTTTACTTATTACTAAGCATTCTTCGGAATCAAATATCACCCAGTTGTTTTTGTCGGTACTCTAACTGACGCTGAGTAGATTGTGGCACAGACCTTCCACGTAGTATACATCTTCAACTTTCATTCCTTGGTTACTTCCTATTTCTCCGATTCTAGCAATTCTTCCGAATTGATTGCCACCGAAACTTACTTTGCCTCCGTCTTTTGGTTTGAGTGATGTGAATTTCTCAGTATCACCCGTCATATGTCTAGAGCATACACTGTCAATGTACCATTTGTTCGTTCTGGGTGCTTTGAGGCATACCTGTAAAAAACACAATTATGTTTTAGGTACCCATACCTTCTTGGGTCCTTTTTGGTTAGTATGAGTTGTCCTAGGCACATAAGTACCTTTGGGCACCCATTTTAATGTCCTATAAGTTCCTTTCTTCTTGTGATAACAAGAAGAGGTTGTATGACCCTTACGGTTGCAATAAGAGCAAAGTGCAAATGGATTAGAGGAACGAATGGTATTTCTAAAAAATGTAAGATACAATCAACCACTACTCTTTTTCCTTCCTTTCGACTTATCCTGAACAAGATCATATCCTATTCCGATTTTATCCATCGAGCATCATTGAGCTCCCAAAATCACTTTGAGCATCTCACTACCCTTGGTGAATTTTTCTAAGGTTTTTGTGAGATCCTCGGCCTTCTTTCTGTTCTTTTCACATTCCATGCATCCTGGAGGCTGTCTTCAGGCTTCGTTTGCTGTTCTTCCAGAAACTTTATTCTTTTCTTGGAGCTTACCAATTCCTTTGCAATTCTTACTAATTCCAAATGTAATGCATTGTATTCAGACTGTAATTCATCATAGGAGGGTTCAGAAGTAATTACCTCATCTATCTCTGAGTCTCTGTCTTCCTGAGCCACGAGACAGATGTTGGCGGTTTCTTCATCATCACTATCTTCTTCTTGTTCTGAAGAGCTGTCACCCCAGATTGATGTGACAAAGGCTTTCTTCTTTCTACATCTTTCTTTCTTCTTTTCCTTGTCCTTCATCTTGGATAGTTGGGGACACTCTGCTTTGATGTGTCCTAGTTTCTTGCATTTGAAGCAGATGATTGGTTCTTTTGACTCATTCTGAGATGTTAAGATTCTGTGTCACACCTTACTATTATATTGACTTAGGTTCCTTTCAAAACCAATTCAGACCATATTGGATGGTCTTGGGCACACTTTTACCATAAAAACGCTAAATTTCGGATTTTTACTGTTCATTGGGTAAAAATCCAGTTTTCCTGACCCAATTTCAAAAATTCATAACTTATTCCAAAAAATTCCAATTGAGGCGGTTCAAAATTCTACTTAAATCTCTTTAAGTCCTATTTCAAGGAAAAATAATCTCATTGTCCAATTCCTTATGAAAAAGTGTCAAGTTTTTGAGAAATGCAACACTATCCATTTGCCAAAACCCTTTTTCCCAGATTCTGACCTTTACATTTGAAAAATCATTATAAATCATATACTTGGCCATTTTTAACGTATTAGGTATCAATTTGAAGATCAGGACGTTAAATTTCATCATACCAAATTTCATGATTTAACGCGTAAGGGAGCAATATCAAAAAGTCACGTGAACCAGTCAGTGTCAATGTGCTTTCAGCACTGTTAGTATAATATATACATAACCAAAATATGATCACAAAATTTTGTGGCTAAACCCCACAATCAACCTTCAATTTGCAACTTCCTATTAGAGGATTTAGGCCCTAAAATGTTAGATTGCATTTATAGAATGAGATTTCATGAAAATCCCAGTAGCAAATTAACCAACTATAGCACCAAGCAAGCATCATTATTATGCATTATCACATTAGCTACTATTGGTGAACTAACATGATTATCATTTGGTAAACTCAAACATGCAAAGGCCAAAGCAAGATACTATAAAGATTAGCCACATAACAATCAAGAAAGCTCAACCACAATAATAGCAATTAACCATACAATAATCAATAATGCTAGTTAGTAGTAGTAGCTAGGTTTAACTTACTCCCTTGCTCCAAAAGCTTTAGCTTTTCTTCCTTCTCCTCTTTTCCTTTACAAACATCGAACCGTAACCATGTAATCCATAAAAAAGGGTAGGAAGAATCATTATTCAACCATGAAAAAGCAAGAACATAAATCAAAATGATTCTTGAACCATAAAGCTCCCTCCTTTGTTCACTATTTTTAAACTTGGTTCTTTTTAACCCTAAAAATCACTTCTTGACTTAATCCTACATGGTTTTTCATGTAGATTCCAAATATGAGCTTAGATCTAGAGAAATAAAATTGCTTCCTCTAGCCACAACCTGACTGAACCGCTAGAGGGTTTAAACCAAAAATCACAAATTTGCTTTTAAGCTTTAAACACTTGTTCCTTTTTGTTTACCCTACACCATTCCTCATTTTAAGCATCATGGAAGCCTTAAAACATTGAAAAAATCATCCTAGGGTTCAGTCCTTCACTTGGCCGAAGTGAACACTTAAGGAAATAACCATGAAAATGCTTTAAAACAACCTAAACTCACTTGCAAACACTAAGATCTAACTTGTGTTGTTGTATTTTAGCAAGTGATGAACAAAACTCCCTTCCCCTTTTAATTAATCAGTTCAGTCAGCCACCTAAAGAGGGAGAAGATAGATTTTTCAACCATAAAAGGGGAAGAAAAGAAAGCAAGACACATCTAAAACCATGAACTCACCTTGAATCCTTGCTTGGATGACCAACGGAGTTCACTTTCTCTTGCTTTTCTCTCAAGCTCTCTCCTTTTCTCTTATTTCCTCCCTTGGTCGAACTCTCATCTGAAAATAGGGGGAAGATGAGCTTGATTAATGGTCTAAAATATCTCAACCACCTTCTTTAATGATAGTCCAAGTGTCATTTACCCTACTAAATCTTGATTTCTCTTTCATAATTAACAAAATTCCAAATGAAATTATTTACTAAAGTTAAGATCCTCTCCATTTGAGGAATGACACTTGACAAATTCAAATCTTCTCCTTCAAGAGCTTGACACATGGCTCAATATGATCCCTTTGATTTGCAAGACACTAATCTTGCTTTATCAGTATACTTTAGGCTCTGAGTTTAACTTCTTTTTTATAATTATAGTAGCTTAGCCTCTATAATTATTTTCTATCAGATCCTTAATTTATTCTCCTCATTATTATCATCCCAAATTGCTCTCTTTGCCTCAAAATTAATTTCCTAATAATTAATTAAAAAGGAAAATTAATTTCTTTCTCTTCAGGGATTTTTCCACTTTTCATCATTATTTGGAAAAATCTTGGATACCTGAGGGTCTTCATTTAATTCCATAATTCCTTATAATTCCTTGGGATCTCATAGGGATTTTCTTGGAATTTTATTCCTCTTAAAAATATTTATTTGGAATTTTCCAAATAAAATCCCTTAATTAGCCTAAATCACCCTTAAATTCTCTTATAAATTATCTAAGGGTAATTTGGTCATAAAACCAACTTTATAATTTCATATAATTCTCAAAGAATATTATCCTCATTTTTCCTTAATTTTCCAAGGCTTGGAAATATTTTTCCTTATTTAAAATTTGACCAATTTTCCTTAATTAGTCAAATTCCTATTTTTGGCTTGGAAATTACTGGAATTATTTTCCACCAAAATTCTCCTTATTATTTTTAAATCCTCAATAATTTGGGAATATTTCCTATTTCTAATTATCATGATGCTGGATGTGACATTTCTCCCCCTAAATAAATTTTGTCCTCGAAATTTAAAGCATACCTTAATGGAAAAGCTCATGATACTTTTCCTTAATCTCAGTTTCCATCTCCCATGTAGCTTCTTCAAAGGAAAGACCCTTCCAGACCACTTTGACCAGGGGAGTCTGCTTGTTCCTCAGCTGCTTGGTCTTCTGATCAATGATTCGTTCTGGTCTAACCTCAAACGATAGATTATCCCAAAGCGCAATGTTATCATATCTTATGACATGCGTTGGATCTGGATGGTACTTCTTTAGTTGGGAGACGTGGAAAACATCATGAATCTGACTTAACTTCGAGGGAAGAGCGAACTTGTAGGCCACTGGTCTAGCTTTAGATAAAATCTGGAATGGTCCAACGTACTTCAGACTGAGCTTCTTAGTCTTTAGAGATCAACCAACTCCCGTTGTTGGCGACACTTTGAGGAATATGTGATCACCAACATCAAATTCTAACGGTCTCCTCCTTGTATCTGCATAACTCTTCTATCTACTCTGAGCCGTTAGAAGCCTTTGTTGAATAGCCTTTATCTGTCAGGAAGTCTGATCTACTATATCAGGACCAAGAGAACTTCTTTCACTAAGCTCTGTCCAGCATAAGGGAGATATGCACTTCCTCCCATACAGTGCCTTGTAAGGTGCCATTCGAATACTTGAATGGAAACTGTTATTGTAGGAAAATTCAATTAATGGTAAAGATATATCTCAATTACCGCCAAAATCTAATACACAGGCACATATCATATCCTCCAATGTCTGAATTGTTCGTTCTGTCTGCCCATTAGTTTGGGGGTGGTAGGCTGTGTTGAATCTAAGAGTGGTGTCCATCTCTTTCTATAAGGACCTCTAAAACTTGGAAGTAAATCTTGGATCTCAACCCGAAACAATACTGCTTGGAACACCATGCAGCCTAACTATTTCCTTGATGTAAAGTCTGGCTAACTTTTCTGGAGAATCCTTAACATTCATAGCGAGAAAATCTGCGGACTTAGTCAGATGGTCTATTATCACCCATATTGCATCATGTTTTGACGCTGTCATCGGTAACCCCACTATAAAGTCCATGGATATGCTATCCCATTTCCACTCAGGGATATCCAGGGGTTGCAACTCTCCTGCAGGCTTCTGGTGTTCTACCTTCACCTTCAGGCAGGTAAGACACTTTATCACATATTTCGTAATATCCTTCTTTATTCCAGGCCACCAGAAGAGTTCTTTAACATCATGGTACATCTTTGTCATTCCTAGTTGAAGAGTATATTTGCTCTTATGGGCTTCTGCCAGTATCTCTTTTCTGAGATCAAACACTTGGGGAACATAGGTTCTTCCTTTAAACTTCAGTATCCCCTCCTCAGAAATTTCAAAGTTTTTATTCTCGCCTCTAGGCAGCTTCTCTTTGAGAATTTTTGCTAGCCAATCTTGTGACTGTGCTTCTCTGATTTGATCCTTGAGCAGTGCTGTAAACTGGGTTCTGCCTCTATTTCCTTCTACTAACTGCATCTGATATAGAGGACCCTAATCTCTAAAATCCTCTACCAGCTTCTGTCACACCCCAAGTTTTGGGCCTAAGAATACACATATTAGCCTAAGATAGGTAGGCTACTAAATCCCTATGAGCAGGAGTCCCAGAAATGTAAAAGGAATGTTGAAGGGTTTTAGGGACTAAACTGTAAATAGAGAAAGTTCTAGGGACTAAAATGTAAAGAAAGATAAAGGCTCTGGTGAAGTCTCGAGGCCCAGAAATCAGAAAAGAGGTCAGTTTAGACCAAGGTTATGATATAGGCTATAATAGGGTGATTTATAAGGTTTACTTGACCAAGGGCAAAACTATAATTTTGGAAAGTTTCGGGCCAGGAATGAGTAAAAATGGAAGTAATACCCAAAAAAATTCTAGAAAATTCCAGAAAATGGAAAATGACATTTTAAGGCCTGTATATGGGGAGAAATGACGAAAATGCCCTTGAGTTGACTTAAAAGGAATTTATAAGTTTATGGCTCAGTTTGAAATGTAGAGGTAGATTTAATTGTTTAGGTCATAAGGAAACCTCAGAAAGTTATGATAAAATAGGGATGTATGATCTAAGAGGCTATAGAATTTATAAAATTAGTCTCAACCCTTGAAGGCCAGCAGAATGGCTTTAACATTTTTTAAGGCCAGAACTGCAGTTTATGGGTTTGTTATGGGAAATTTAAAAAGAAATACTTATGGTCTGAGTTATGATATGAGAAAATTCATAAATTTTCTACAGAATTAGATGAATTTTATGGTATAAATAGATAAATTTTTGGAGTTCAGGATGGGATAAAATGCTCCAGTCAAATGTTAAATAATTAATGTCCCTTAATTAGGAGACAAAGTTAGAAAATATCTCAGATATTTTGAGGAAGACAAGTTCAACTTGAATTCTCTTCTTCTTTCCCATGTGCTTCATTTATGAGGGTGATGAGTCATCGTATGAGTCACCAGAAGATATTTTATGGGCAGTAGAAAAATTAGAATGCAATACGAGTAAGTGTTAGACAGTTCTCTATCTACTCGGTAGAGCAAAATTTCTACTATGTGACTCAATAAAGTTGACTAATTGGCCAATAGTGTTGACTATTTTTTTCCCCTCTGCTCCTCTAAGGTGGCACCATATATGTGCCTTTTATTGGCCAATATCAATTATTAAAAATACCTAGAGATCTCAGAAAATTATGAAAAATTAAAAGAAATTTATTTAGGAATTATGGAGATTTATAAAATTATTTCTAACCCTAAATGATGAGGAGGTTAGCTTTAATTGAATTTAAAGCTAAATTAATATTGGTAGATTGTCTGTTTTTACAGAAACGACAATTTAAAGAGTTATATGGGGAGAAAAATTATGAAATTAATCAAGGAAGTTTCCTTTACTGAGATATAATTAATGGTGATCTGATATAAGAATTCTGAGATATTAGAATTTTTCGGCTATCAGATAAAATAAACCAATATTATATTACGATTCAGTAGACTGTCAGGACAACCGGGGTGGTAAAATTTCTGACAGAATGTCAAAGACATATGTCACGCCCAAATTGGCCAAGAAAGGGAAAAAGAAAATAAAAAGAAAAAGGAAAAGAAAATACTAAATCAAGCTAGATTAAAATTTAATTAGGGATAAGTAAAATGATTATGGTTAAGCCATCTTCCGTAGGATCGTGACACGTGGCAAACATGGTTCATTGGATGGCTAGGGTTTAACCATCTATCTTTGAAAAGTCAAAAGTTTCTAGAAGGGTAATTAGCCAAGTTAATCAAGGAATTAAGAGAGTTAACCTTAATTAAAGCCTAATTAATCTTAGTGGATAAGAAAGATGACATAAGCCCTAATGACTCACCATCCAAGTGTCAACATATTAAGCCATATAGCCTAAGATTTGTACATGTGGAAAGAGGTAAGAATTGGAGGGCTAAGATTAAGTCTTATGCAAGAAGGGAAAATGTAGAATTAATGAAAAAGGAAGCCTATAAATACCCCCTCCCACATGTTCATTTTGTGTGAAGCCTTTCAAGTAGGAAACCTCTTGCAAATTTTCATTTAGAGAGAGAAAGAGAAGATTTATAGTGAGAGAAAGTCATTTGGAAGCAAGGTAAGCTTCTACAACTCTCCTATTTCAAGTATAATAATGATATGTGGGTTTTGTGCTATTTTAATGATGATGGAAAGTCATTTTCCTAAGGGGAAGTGCTGCCCAAATTTTATCAAAATGATAGGGAATGGTTTAGATGAAGTATGGTTAAGATTAAGCATGGTTAAAGGTTAAGGATTAAGTGATTACATGTTAGTTTTGTTGAGAATCCTTTTCCCTATAATTATATATATGGTTCGGCCAAATTGAGAAATGTAGGAGGGAAGATGTTTCAATTCAATTTGATGCTTCCAATGAGTTTAAATGATGATTTAGTGTAGGTATATACCAAGAAAGGGATGTTGGAAGCATTAAAAATTGAAATAAAAATTTTGAACCTATTTATCCCTATGGTTCGGCCAAGTCAAGTTCAATGGGAAGGGATTGGATTTTCATAAAAGTAATATGATAAATGGATTCTACATGGAAAATTATGTAGGAAAGGCCCAAGAAAGTTCAAGAATCAAAGCTAGAAACATAAACCCTAAAAGTCAAGAAAAAAGGGGTTTAAGGGGTTATGTTAAATTATAGAGTTGAAGTAATGCTTAATGTTGTGTCATTGGTTGCCTAATAGGCTATACACAACAAAGGGACAAAGATTTAGTCATGAGAAAAGAGTTCAAGAGGAAGGAAAGCCAACAAGGTAGCTTTTGCATTCTATTGCTTGTTAGAGTTACTATACATTGTATGTTCATTGCTATGTGTTATGATGTCATGCCATGATGCCTCCATGCATGTATACCTTCGTTTATGCAAGGTTGAGATGATATGTTATGTTATGATGTTATGTTTTTCTATGGCAAGTATATAATACTCAAGTATGTATGTATGCATGTAGCTTGAATTACATTGTAATGTGTAACCATAGTAATGTATGCAATGTGCTACTAAGATTCCCCAAGAATCTTACCCCCATACTTAACAAACCCTAGGGCCTTCAACCTCCAAGAGCAAAGGAAAAGAAGTGGCTATAGTGTAGAGTTAAGTTTTCCTCAAGAAGAAGAAGAAGAAGAAGAAGAAGAAGAAGAATGAGGAAAAACCTTATGTTGGATGAATGTAATTAAGAGTATGCTTTAAAGTTTTAAGTTATGGATATGTGCTAGCTTATGTGTTAATATGTGAAAGCATGCTAGTGTTGTCCAATATGCATGATTATATGGTAGGAGAATTAGTATGGAAGTACTTGGTCAAGTAAGACAATTTATCCTTCCAAGGGGGATAAAAGTCAACATTATGAACCTAAACTTTGACCAAAGTCAAATTAAGCAATCGAGTAAGTATAGCTATGAGATTCAGTGAGCAAATAGATAGGAATTTTCTCTTTAAGATGAGAGTTGGTTCACCTAAATTTGATAACCACACAAGAAGTGATGCCCTTCCAAAATTGGGCTAAAATAAGTGGAAAATAGAAAAATGACCATATGAACAGTAACTTTTTCAAGAAAAACTGGGCTCGAATTTTAAGGCAATCAGTCCAGAAACTATTTTCTCTCAAAATTTTATCCAAAGAGCTTTCCATAGAACTTGGAATCACTCAATTTTGATTTTTCTACAATTAGTTATGAATTTTCGAAATTTGCCACATTTTTGGGTTACAATGAATAGTAAACCGCAAAAGAAAATTTTCAAACTTGATTTTTCATAACTTGTAGTCCTCAAAAGTGATTCCAAATGCTTTCGTAAGGCAAGTTAATTGGTATAAATATAAGGTGTTATAGCTTCTGCTCTCTGATCATTAGTGATGCTACTTGTACTGCCTTTCTGCTTAAAGCATCCGCTGCTACATTCGCTTTGCCTGGATGGTACTTAATCTAAAAATCATAATCTTTGAGTAAGTCCATCCACCTTCGTTGTCTCATATTCAACTCTTTTTGGTCATGGAGGTATTTGAGGCTCTTGTGGTCACAAAACAATTCTATTGTTGCTCCATACAGATAGTGTCTCCATATCTTCAGTGCATAAACTATCGCTGCCAATTCCAGGTTGTGGGTCGGGTAATTCTCCTCATGAGATTTCAACTGGCGTGAGGCGTAGGCTACTACCTGCCCTTGCTGCATAAGTACACATCCCAGTCCCTACTTGCTAGCATTTGTATAAACCACATACGGTTGTGAAGGATCGGGAAGTATAAGTACGAGAGTAAAAGTGAGCTTTCTCTTCAGCTCCTGAAAACTAGCCTCACTTTTCTCATCCCACAAGAATGGCTGGTTCTTCCTCGTTAACTTGGTCAGCAGGAGAGCAATTCGAGAAAAGTCCTGGATGAATCTTCTATAATACCCTGCTAGTCCGAGAAAACTTCTAATCTTAGTCACCGTCTTGGGTCTCTCCTAGTTGAGTACTGCCTCAATCTTACTGGGGTCGACCGCCACTCCCTCTCGGGAAATCACATGGCCGAGAAATCAGACTTTCTGGAGCCAAAACTCGCACTTACTAAGTTTAGCCACCAGCTGTTTCTCTTTCAGGGTATTTAGGACAATCTTCAAATGCCTCTCATGCTCTTCCGGAGATTTGGAGTACACTAAGATGTCATCAATAAATACAACCACAAATTGATCTAGGTAAGGACGAAAAATCCTATTCATGTAGTCCATGAATATCGCAGGTGCGTTCGTCAATCCAAATGGCATCACTAAGAATTCATAGTGCCCATAACGAGTTCTAAACGCAGTTTTTGGGACATCTTTAGACTTAATCTTGAGTTGGTGGTAGCCAGATCTTAGATCAATCTTAGAGAATACACTGGCTCCAACTAGCTGGTCTAATAGATCATCTATCCCAGGGAGCGGATACTTGTTCTTAACTGTGACTTTGTTCAACTCCTTGTAGTCTATGCACAACCTTAGACTACCATCCTTTTTCTTGACAAACAACACTGGAGCACCCCATGGCGATACACTTGGTCTAATAAAACCTTTTTCAAGTAACTTCTCTATCTGCTTCTTAAGTTCTTTCATTTTATTTGGAGCCATTCTATAAGGGGCCTTAGAAATTGGTCCTACTCCAGGTACTATGTCAATTGTGAATTCTAGTTCTCTGTCTGGGGGTAATCCTGTGATCTCTATCAGAAACACTTTCAGAAATTCCCTAACTACTGGGATTTCTCCTATCCCTTCCTCAACCTCTACTTGCACCGAGAAGAAAATGAGGAATCCTTGACAGGCTTTTCATAAGCATTTGCCCGCTTGGGCTTCCGTAATGAAGTTCAATCTAACTTCCGGATTCAACTCTAAATCTCTCAAAGGTAAGATTAGGGTTTTGTTCTTACAATCCATTAGGATGTTGTGGGATGACAACCAATTTAGTCCAATCACCACATCAATCTCATGGAAAGGCATGCATATCAAATCTATAGCAATGCAACAATGCTCATAACAAACTATGCAATTCAGGTACACATCAGATGTAATTACCCTACTCTGTGTTGGGGTAGACACATATATATCATATGGCAATGTATTTATACTTAAGCCAAGTCTTTCCATATAGGCATATGAAATAAAAGAATGACTAGCACCCGAATCAAACATTGCAATCACCAAAGAATTGTTAATCATGATCGTACCTTGGATCATCTCCAGAGATTTCCGGGCTTCTTCCCTTGTGAGGGCAAACACTCGACCCTGGGTGTGTGGTCTTGCCTACTCGGTGTTCTGTGGGTACTCTCTTGAGAAATGTCCAGGCTTGCCATAGGTGTAGCAAACATTCTGTCCAGCCATGCACGGTCTGTCACTGTGATTCTTGCCACACTTTACACACTCTTTGCCCTTTTGTGCCTTACCGCCTTTCTTGTTCTTACGGTTATTCCAGGGTTGTTTCCTCTTCTTATTCACATTGGACGAGGTACCACCTTAACCTCCTTGACCTCCCTTCTCTGCTTTAGGAGTTGTCTTGACCATCAGATGATGGTTGAAGCTGCTTTCCATGATTCGGTAGGCCTCCACTGCCTTTTTGAATTGTTCAAATTGTCTGGGAGCAATCATCTCCCTCAGTGATGGCCTCAGTCCTCGAACCATCTTCTCTATTGTCCACCTCTCATCGTCTCTATATCAGAGATAGCTTGAATAATGAGAGAGACGGATGAACTTAGCCAAGTACTCATTAAAAGGCTCGTTATCTCTTTGCCTCAGAGTTAGAAATTCTGCTTCTCTCTCGTCTCGGACAGATCTCGGAAAGTACTTCTCATAGAACTGCTCTAGGAACACTTCCCAAGTCACTGTCGTGTTCCGAGCATCGAGAAGAATTTTAGTATTCTTCCACTAGCGATCAGCATCTTTCTCTAGCTTACATATCACCATCTGGGCTTTTCGCTCTGATAAGCAGTCCAGTACCTTGAAGATATTCTCTAGCGATTAATCCACTCTTCCGCCACTTGCACATCAAATGTTCCATCAAATGACAGTAGGTTGTGCTTACAAAAGCGGGTTATCCACTGTTGGATGCTGTCGGGGTCTGCTACTGGCATTGCCGGCCTGGGCAGTGGTTCTGATGCTTGTGCTGCAAAGATCTCTTCCTCTAGTTGCCTTCTGTAAAAGTTCATTAATGCTGCTGCCACGGCTGCAGCTATCGCTGCATCCCTTTCTTGTACTTGGCGAGCTTGCACCATTCTCATGTCCTCGATGGTCTTCTGCTATTGCTCGAGGCGATCCAGAATTAATTGTAATGGATCGGGAGGGACCCTTACATCTTGCACTGGGGGTCTCTCCGGTGAAAGGTTTGGTCAAGTTCTAACCATCGCTTAACTAATCGGATAGCACAACAAGGAACAAGAAATAAATATCATGCTTGGATTTCATTCACAAAATGAGCATACAACAATTAGCAGCTAAGCATCAACCAGCTAGAGTACAATCAAAACATTCATCAACCAAGCATTAAACAACCTAACCTACTAGAGTTAGTTGTACCAAAATACATCCTATGTTAGTGATAGGACAGTCCTAGTGTCTACAGAAAGTGAGCGATAACAAAGCCCTCGAGGCTTCGGATCCAGTCCTCCACATCATCTCCCAGCAAGTAGTTCAAGCGGACGATCTCATGGGTCCAGAGTGAAGTGTTAGGTAAGATATCTACCATCTCACATAACCAATCAAACGGATCTAAGTAAGGGTTGCTTGGTCCATGGGCCTGATACAGCTCTCTCACCCCCTGGAGGTAGTCTAGGTGTACTCTTAGGTCTGCATCCACATCCCTCCTAATGTGTCAACCTAGGAACCTCAGCCGGTCACTCAGCTGACCCACACTGTGGATCTCATGATTAGGCTAAACTGGGACAGGTACAAATGGTGCTGCAGGTGCTACAGGTATTACCGGGGCTGGGGGTACAATTGGTACAGTACTAGGTCCAGGGACATTACATGGATACATAGCAGGGGCAACAGGCTGCTTAAGAGACTAAACATAAAGATCTAAATCTAATGGCTTTTGGTATAGGCCAGTTACAGGGTTGACCAGGTCTCCAGGTCCGGGGAGGTACAGCAACTGTTCTACAGTGATCCCTAGCAGCTCTGGATAGCACTCCGCATAGTCGTTAGAGCCCACTGATGAATGGCCAGGGCTAGCATCTCCCATTACCCATTCCCCTGGGTCCTCATCCTTAGTGAGATCAATCACATGAATATCCCAATTATTGACTGACGACTCGGACTTAGAGTTACAATCCATAGCAATTCCCATCCTAATTCCTGTAACGAGGTGTTAATTCTTTCTTAACTAACCCAAAATCTAGGAAATACTTAAGCAGAGCGTTCTATCTTATGCCAGAACCTTCGCTTTGATACCAAAAATGTCACACCTCACTATTATATTGACTTAGGTTCCTTTCAACACCATTTTAGACCATATTGGATGGTCTTGGGCACACTCTTACCATAAAAACGCTAAATTTCGAATTTTTACTGTTCATCGGGTAAAAATCCAGTTTTTCTGGCCCAACTTCAAAAATTCATAACTTATTCCAAAAAAATCCAATTGGGGTGGTTCAAAATTTTACTTAAAGATCTTTAAGTCCTCTTTCAATGAAAAATAATCTCATTGTCCAATTCCTTATGAAAAAGTGTCAGGTTTTTGAGAAACGTAACACTGTCCATTTGCCAAAACCCTTTTTCCCAGATTCTGACCTTTACATTTGAAAAATCATTATAAATCATATACTTGGCCATTTTTAACGTATTAGCTATCAATTTGAAGATCAGGATGTTAAATTTCATCATACCAAAATTTTATGATTTAACGTGCGAGGGAGAAATATGAAAAAGTCACGTGAACCAGTCAGTGTCAGTGTGCTTCCAGCACTGTTAGTATAATATATACATAACCAAAATATGATCACGAAATTTTGTGGCTAAACCCCACAATCAACCTTCAATCTACAGTTTCCCTTTGGAGGATTCAAGCCCTAAAATGTTAGATTGCATTTATGGAATGAGATTTCATGGAAATCCCAGTAGCAAATTAACCAACTATAGCACCAAGCAAGCATCATTATTATGCATGATCACATTAGCTACTATTGGTGAACTAACATGCTTATCATTTGGCAAACTCAAATATGCAAAGGCCAAAATAAGATACTATAAAGAGCAGCCACATAACAATCAAGAAAGCTCAACCACAATAATAGCAATTAACCATACAATAATCAATAATGCTAGTTAGTGGTAGTAGCTAGGTTTAACTCACTACCTTGCTCCAAAAGCTTTAGCTTTTCTTCCTTCTCCTCTTTTCCTTTACAAATATCAAACCCTAACCATACAATCCATCAAAAAGGGTAGCAAGAATCATTATTCAACCATGAAAAAGCAAGAACATAAATCAAAATGATTCTTGAACCATAAAGCTCCCTCCTTTGTTCACTATTTTTAAACTTGGTTCTTTTTAACCCTAAAAATCACTTCTTGACTTAATCCTACATGGTTTTTCATGTAGATTCCAAATATGAGCTTAGATCTAGAGAAATAAAATTGCTTCTTCTAGCCACAACCTGACCGAACCACTAGAGGGTTTAAACCAAAAATCACAACTTTGCTTTTAAGCTTCCAACACTTGTTCCTTTTTGTTTACCTTGCACCATTCCTCATTTTAAGCATTATGGAAGCCTTAAAACATTAAAAAACTAATCCTAGGGTTTAGTCCTTCACTTGGTCGAAATGAACACTTGAGGAAATAACCATGAAAAATGCATTAAAACAACCTAAACTCACTTACAAAGACTAAGATCTAACTTGTGTTGTTGTATTTTAGCAAGTGATGAACAAAACTCCCTTCCCCTTTTTATTAATCAATTCGGTCAGCTGCATAAAGATGGAGAAGACAAATTTTTCAACCATAAAAAGGGAAGAAAAGAAAGCAAGACACATCTAAAACCATGAACTCACCTTGAATCCTTGCTTGGATGACCAAAGGAGTTCACTTTCTCTTGCTTTTCTCTCAAGCTCTCTCTTTTTCTCTTATTTCCTCCCTTGGCCGAACTCTCATATGAAAATAGGGGGAAGATGTGTTGGGAATTGAAAGACGACGCGCAGCGGAAAAAAATTTAAAACTTTCAATCCCTTTCCGGATCTACCGATCGCGTTTAAGTCAGGTAGTAAGAAGCATTACCTTTAGGCGTTCGATTCCCTGGTGACTTGATGATTCGGCCGTTCAGGATGCTTCTGCTCGCCTCCTGTGTCGTTCGAAGTCGACAACTCCAGTCGGCTTCCTCTACCGGTATCCACACGAGTAGCCTTCAACCTCGAACGGCGTGCCAGCGCCTGTGTCCGTCTAGGGTTTTAGGAATCCGTCCTCTCTCCTCTCTTTGCCGTCTCTTAGGTGTTAGTTCTCTCTTGCTTAAACCCTAGCTCTTCATATCAAATATATAGGATGCTATATAGGTTTAATTAATAATATTTAATTTCGAAATTAACTCTAAATTAATTCCGAAATTAATACAATATCAAATATTGCCTAATCAGATAAGAGAACAATTAAATAAATATAGTTTAAATTAAATCCGTCTCACAGATTTAATTCACTTATTTATTTAATAAAGAGATGACGGAATTTATATATATTTAATTTATCCTTATAAATTAATATCTCTTATATATATATATACGAATTTTTATATATATATATATATACACGTCCACCCTATTTATTCATTGAATCTAGACATATCTTAGATTCAATGAATCTGGACATCATAACTCGTGTTGGGCTATTTTGTGTGCGACCCTGTAGGCCCATATGAAGTTGGCAGTGGGCCATTAACTATAATGACTCACAAGTCGTAAGCGGTCTCTAGCAAGACATCACGACTACCCAAAACATATGAGGATCATTGAACGATGCAGCCTTTCATACAACCATATCACGTCCCTTTTGTCACACGACATTTTGGTCATGGATGAGGCACGGAGAACGTCATCCTCCTATTCATGACCGTTACTATCTCGATCCCTGAGTAGTCCGAGTATAGAAATGGAACTACCTTTCCATTATAGTATGGCCATACATTTCTCAGACTCACTCATCGAGGGGCCCAGTAATGTCTCTCTACAAATGTGAGGGACAAATTCCATCTTGACCATTCACATTCCTCCGAATGAAAAACCACTAAGCCTGAACACAGTCTTTATGATCACTCGGTCAAAAGTGACTTTTGACTAGGTCAAAGCTAAGCGTTTCTCATGTAGGAATCCATGATGATCTCAGGTCAAAGGGCAGTGTGACGTGGTTTGTATATGAGAGAAGCTTATGACTTAACCCATGCAGCTCTCTCATAGCGGGTCGGTCCAACACCTTGTACTCTTACATGTGCCTATGACTTTAATTTATATCTCTATATATCTTTAAAGTCATACTGGTCTTATTTCATCTTTGCTCCCACATAGATGACCGACCAGGGACATTTAGGATAAACCATGAGTTATCCAAGGATAGTTACCACAGAAAACATGCAAATAATATGATAACGTAATTGATAAATTCATAAATTAACAATGTTCAAAACATAATGATTGACCCCTAGGGCACAATTTCCAACAAGATGAGCTTGATTAATGGTCCAAAATATCTCAACCACCTTCTTTAATGATAGTCCAAGTGTCATTACCCTACTAAATCTTGATTTTTCTTTCATAATTAACAAAATTCCAAATAAAATTATTTACTAAAGTCAAGATCCTCTCCATTTGAGGAATGACACTTGGCAAATTCAAATCTTCTCCTTCAAGAGCTTGACACATGGCTCAATATGATCCCTTTGATTTGTAAGACGCTAATCTTGCTTTATTAGTATACTTTAGGCTTTGAGTTTAACTTCTTTTCTATAATTATAGTAGCTTAGCCTTTGTAATTATTTTCTGTCATATCCTTAATTTATTCTCCTCATTATTATCTTCCCAAATTGATCTCTTTTCCTCAAAATGAATTTCCTAATAATTAATTAAAAAGGAAAATTAATTTCCTTCTTTTTAGAGATTTTTCCATTTTTCATTATTATTTGGAAAAATCTTGGATACCTGAGGGTCTTCATTTAATTCCATAATTCCTTATAATTCCTTGGGATCTCATAGGGATTTTCTTGGAATTTTATTCCTCTTAAAAATATTTATTTGGAATTTTCCAAATAAAATCCCTTAATTAGCCTAAATCACCTTTAAATTCTCTTATAAATTATCTAAGGGTAATTTGGTCATAAAACCAACTTTATAATTTTATATAATTCTCAAAGAATATTATCCTCATTTTTTCTTAATTTTCCAAGGCTTGGAAATATTTTTCCTTATTTAAAATTTGACCAATTTTCCTTAATTAGTCAAATTTCTATTTTGGCTTGGAAACTACTGGAATTATTTTCCACCAAAATTCTCCTTATTATTTTTAAATCCTCAATAATTTGGGAATATTTCCTATTTCTAATTATCATGATGCTGGATGTGACATTCTGCGTTTTGACTGGAACTTCCTTCCAGCTCTGCTCTTGTAGAATTTCTTGAATCTTCTGACGACATCATCATCCAGGTCTTCTTCGTTATCATCTTCGCTCTCTTGAGTTTTAAGAGCGATACTTTTGTAGTTCTTCTCGTTCATCTCCTTTTTGTATCTTTGCTTGCTCTCATATTCTGCAAGGCTTCTGAATAATGCTGCAACAGAGCCAATTGATTCTCTTTTTGTTTCTTCAATTGCTGTTACCTTTGGCTCCCATTCTTTTGTGAGACCACTTAAGATTTTTCTCACCTGGTCCTTCTGACTATACTTCTTTCTGAGTGCCGTGAGATGATTTATGAAATGCGAGAATTTGACTTCCGTATCTCGGACACTTTCTCCATCCTTCATTCTGAATAGCTCGAACTCTGTGGTGAGAGTATTGATTCTACTCTGTTTTACACTGGAGGTCCCTTCATGGGCTATCTCTAGCGCTTCCCACATTTCCTTATGGTTTCTAGACTGGAAACTCGAAAGTATTCTCGTTAGCTCAGTGCACATGTAAGAGTATTGACGGCTTTGTCGTTTAGGGTCACCAACTTTCTGTCTTCTTCATCAAACTCACTCGGACTCTTACGTACTTTTTGTCCGTCTACGGTCTTCATAGGGACATAGTTACCATGCTTAATTACGTCCCATAATCCATACTCAATTGCCTTGATAAAGATTTTTATCCTCATCTTCCAGAAGGTATAATTTTCACCATTAAAGCCTGGCGGTTTAGATGTTGAGCATCCTTCAGGCAGCACGCTGTCTCCGAATCCTGCCATGGGATCTCTCTTCGGACTGTTCAATCTTTGCTGAAAAGACCTGCTCTGATACCAAATGTTAGTGGCAGTCTCACCCAAGAGAGGGATGAATTGGGTGAGTTACAAAAATTTATGAAATTAAAACAAAGAATTATCGGAAACAGAGAGTGTGAGTTTAGAGTGATTTCACCGTAGAAAGGAAGACACAAGATTTATACTGGTTCGGTCTCAACCACTTGACCTATGTCCAGTCCTCAGAACACCTCTAAGTATTTCACTGTGTTCCAAGATTGATCGGGCTCTTGGCGCCTCAGTACAGTAATTGAAGCTCTCAATCACTCCCCTTTACTTCTCATAAGGTTACAGCCCCACTCAAGAGTCCACACCCTTGAGTATCACACAAACGTGATTAATGAGTAGTAAATAAACTCTCTTACAAAGTGAATAAATGATAATCACCGATGCTCAGAGTTATGAAAGAACAGAGTATTGAATGCAACAGTAAAAATCAACAAAGGGTAGCTTGCGTATTCAATTCTGTTCATTAATGCTTCTTCACGCCTTTTATAGTTGAGGTCATTTAGTAACCGTTAAACAGAAGAGCTTCTAGCCGTTGTAAGTCCGATTGCGTGTTTTTCCAGTTGCAACGGTTTCCGCCATTAATGCTTCTGACAAGGTAGGTTACAGACTACTTGGACAACCGTTGGAGTGCCGTTGGGATTTTCTTCGTAATCTGCAAAAATACATTAGTTTAATAAGTTTATTCTTTGTAGAATGAGATTAAGAGTAAATTTGACCAACTGATAATCGAATATTCATAGCTTATGATTAGAATCAATATCAGATGCATTGGGTAGTAACTGAACGTGCTTGATCGAAGTGTTGTTCGATTATTACTTGATCAATCAGGTTATCGATTATTTCTGAGTGAAGACTTTGAACCAGAGAACTAAGATTATCGATCAAGTTATGGATCATTAGTTTATCGATCAGGTGATCGATAAAGGGAAAAAAGTGATATCATACTATGATGCATAGACAATGAAGATCAAGGTTGCTTTTGATTTTGACATTCTTTAAATAGTGAAACAAGATACTTAAGAATGTTGAGAAAAGCTCGAATGAAATATATGATAAATTTTGAGAAACATCGAGACTTAAGGTTTAAACTGAAATCGCCTTATGATCGAACAAGTGATCGAACACTTGTTGATTGATCAGGTTATCGATAAATAGAGTGTTATAGAAATGACTTTTGAAACACTGATTATCGAACACTTTATCGATAAATGGTTGATGGATAGCCCTATCGATAAACAGTAGACAAAAGTACATTTTGTGAAAACACAGACTATGTAAGTTGATTGAATAGATTATCGATAAAAGGTCGATCGATAATGTTATCGATAAAGAGGTCTTTTCTTGTAAAACAAAAGAGCTGATTTATCAATCAAGTTATGTGAAAACAACGTAAACATGAAGGTTGGTTATTGATAAGATTATCGATAATCTAATTATCGATCTAGTGATTGAAGAGCCATGATGAGACAGAGTTATGTTGATTATCAATCATGTGATCGATAATATTCTTATCGATTAGGTGATCGATAAGCCACCGAAATAAATTCCTGCACGAAGAGTTATGAGGCAATGTTCGATCATATTATCGATAAATAGCTGATTGATAATGTGATCCATAAATGATGATAAAAACAAAACATAGAATGAGTAAGGTACATTACCATTTATCTGTCTTCTCATCGATAACCGGTTTATCGATCATGTGATCGATAACCGGTTTATCAATCATGTGATCGATAAACATTTATTAATTTTGTATTTCTGATTATCGATCAAGTGATCGATAATTTGTCCCAGATTTTTATGTGCAACTAAGAATGATCGATCAACACATTATCTAACACATTATCGATCAAAGTTTCTACTGAGTTTATTTAATTTGACAGAGTTATTATCTATCATCTTATCGATAAAATCTTGATCGATCAGATGATCGATCACCATGCTGAATCACAAATTACTCACTTTGTTATCATCAAAACCTTAAACCTAACATACTCTAACATGCATAATGCCTGGCATTTCAAATGCAAGGAGTACAAGCTCTTACTGGTTGCTATGTCTGTAGCGTGCCAACGAGACATCTCATCCCTAAAAAGGAACCCTCTCTTTTTGTTCATAGTTGCTTTTAGAAGTTATAGGGAGAGGACTTTGAGGTTCTTCTTCTTTCTACTTGCTCTAGTACTCTGCTAAGCTCAGATACATCTAAGCCTAGCTTCTTTCTTGGCTAGTCATACTTCCATTGGGTAAGGTTAACTCCGCTTGCCTTGCCTCGGCTGCTTCCCTTTCCCACTCGGATAGGGCATTTTGCTCCATCTTGAGCAACATAAATTCAAATTTGGAGGACCAATTCCCACCCACTCTAGGAAAATTCCTAGCCAAGACTTATCCTTTGAAAAAGGGTGCCTCTCAACCTAAACTCCAGGCGACTGAGTATCTCTTAACATTAAGGGGAACATGCTAACCTCTAAGCTAGTTCCCTGCATAGCTATCTGTTTCGTTCTCTTCTTCTTGATCCTTAAGACATTTCATTAGGGCTCACTATCTCAAAGTTCCTACTCATCTATTCTGGGACTTGAGATAGCTACTCTATCATGGTGCCCTAGCCCTAACGAGGCTATAACAGTTTATCTAGCTTAGGTTGCCACTTACACCTTCTTAATGGTGTAAAGATTCAACCCCTAAATGTCTTATTTAACTCCTTATCATTACTTTTCTTTTTGAGGGGGAATCTGGTAACTCTAAATAGTGGCTACTGCTCTCTTCCTGACTTCTACTTATCTTACTCTCTGCGACCTCTAAAAGTCATTACGTCTTGTTGAGATACCACCTCAACATCTGAGGGTTATTGTGTTTGTTCGTCGTGACCAGAATCCTTGTTTACAGCGATAGAAGTTACCACCTCCTTTGGTAATCACTCTGTATTCGTCCATCGCCACTAATTCCCTTGGTTTATCATGACGAAACACACTTTTCTCTTAACCTCTGCTAGTCTTACATAGCTTCATTCATCATACCATTGCCTGTCTAAGTATCCATTATAAAGTTTAACTTAACCTCCGGATTTACTCCATTTCTCTTAAGGGTAGGATCATGATTTTGTCCTTGCCATTATGGGACGATAACCAATTCAATCTAATTACCCCATCAACTTCATGGAAGGCATATATATCAAGCTAAGGCAATATAACAGTATTCATAACCAACTATACAGCTTAAGCACACAACGGATGTAATTGTCCTTTGTCGTGTTGGTGTGGACACATGCATATCATAAGGCAACGTATTCATCATCAAGCTAAGTCTTTTAGCTTAGGTATGCAAAATAAAAGAATGACTAGCTCCCTAATTAAACATTGCAATCACTGGGGAGTTGTTAAACATGATCATTCCTTGGATCATTTCTAGAGACTTCCAGGCTTCTTCCCCTGTGATGGCAGATACTCATCCTCAGGTGCGCGGCCTTGCCTTTTCTGTACTCTGTGGACATTCTCTTAAGAAGTGTCCAAGTTTACTGTAAGTATAGCAGACATTCTGTCTGGCCATATATGGTCTTTTACCGTGATTCTTACCACAGGTTGGGCATTCTTTGCCATTTGAGGGCTTACCTCCCTTCTTGCTCTTTCACTTGTCCTATAGCCTCTTCCTTTTCCTATTCACCTCAAAAGAGGTGCCATCCTAATCTCCCTTCTCTAACTTGGGAGTAGGCATCAAATGATGGTTTAAGCTGTTCGTCGTAATTCGGCAGGCCTCAACTGCCTTGTTGAAGTGCTCGAACTGTCAGGGAGCAATTATCTCCCTTAAGGACTACTTTAGTCCTCTGACAGTCTTTTTAGTCATCTACCTTTTATCATCTCGGTAACACAGGTAACTGAAGTAGTGAGAAAGATATCTGAACTTAGCAAGTACTTATCAAATGACTCGTTAGCCTTCTGCTTCAGGGTTAGGAATTTCACTTCCCTTTCATCCCTGACTGACCTCAAGAATGCTTTTCGTAAAACTACTCCAGGAATACTTCCTATGTTACTCTTGTGTTCTGAGCATCCAGAAGAATCTTGGTATTCTTCTACTAGTAGTCGGTATCTTTCTCTAACTTGTAAATTGCCAATTGGGCTTTCTGCTTAGTTGGATAGTCTAGAACTTTGAAAATCATGATCCAGTCCTCTGCTACTTAGATGTTAATCACTCCATCAAAGGATGGCGGATTGTACTTGCAAAAGTGAGTCATCTACTACTGGATGCTGTCGGGGTCTATTGCTGGCATTACTGATCTAGGCAATTGTCCTGTTGCTTGCGCTGTTGAGCTTTCTTCCTCTGGCTACCTCCTGTTGAGGTTAGCCACTGCCACTACTACCACTGCTACTATTATAGCATCTCTTTCTTGTTCTTGATTAGCTTGTGCCACCCTCAACCCTTCAATAGCCTTTTATTGCGGTTCTAAGCGTTCTAAAATTAATCATATTGGATCAAGATAGACCCTTACATCGTATCCTGAGGGTCCCTCCAGCAAAACATTTCATCAGGTTCTAACCTATAAGCTAACTAAACGGATAGCATATCTGAGGAACAATGAAATAAACAACATGCTTGGTTTCATTTAACAACATATGCATTCATAATACATCATTCAAGCATCAGTCATTAGTCACAGCAATATAGTTTAACATACATAGCCATCAACCATGCCAGACTAACCTACTACGGTTAGCTGTAACAATACAAGTTCTACGTCAGTGCTATAAAAGTCCAACTGACTACCCAAAATGGGAAATGGTGAAACTCTCAAGATTCTGGGTCCATTAACTTAACATTGGATCCCAACGTCTGATACAAATGATGTAACTCACTCTTCCATCAGGGTATAAACAAAAGCATATCTGTCATCATCAAGATCCAATCTTCTGCATCTACTCAAGGAAATGTATTCTTTACAAAAGCACATTGAGGGCATCAATGAGATCGTTGAAGCTGACACTATTTATGCAATTACAAATGTCTCTCACACTATTTTTCCAAAGCCAGGTGTGAGGGAGTACTCTAAGCAATGCTGATATCCAGTCCATCATCTCTAGGGTATCATCTTCCCTAGTCACATAATGGTAGAGCCTCCGGGTATCCTCCAGATATCTCAGGTACACATGGGCATTCTGATTTTCGTCGGGCTTAATGTACTAACCCCTCTCCCTAAAATCCTTGGCTAGGTCCTCTATGGTGTGAAATTCTTTCATAATTGGAAGTAGTTTGACTTCACTAGTTCCAGCTCCATCATCATCAGATATTTTAATGACCTCACTCCTCTGAGGATTATTGGAAGCAACTGTGGCTATGTTAGGTAGAGAGTTACTCTCCCATAAAGTATCATAGTAGAAATCTGCTACAAGGCTATAGTCTTAATCCTCATCAAACCATTGAGAGAAAGGTTCTCTTGGTTTCCTCTGGTTAATTGAACCCTCTGAGTCACTATTGTAGCCATAACAAGCCATTATACTCCGTCCTACATTATAATAGTGAACCATCTAATAATTAGATAGTAGTATTCTTCCTCAACACTATGTCAATTTTCCTTTTAACTGACATATTAACTAAGCAGAGCGTTCTATCCTATGCCAGAACCTCTGCTCTGATACCAAAAATGTCACACCTTACTATCGGATCCACTTAGGGTTTAATTAAAACCATTTTAGACCACATTGGATGGTCTTGGCCTCACAAATCCATGGAAAACGCTGATTTTCGGACTTTTACTGTTCATCGGATAAAAATGCAGTTTTCTGGCCCAGCTTCAAAAATTCATAACTTAATCTAGAAAAATCAAAATGGAGTTGTTCAAAATTCTATCAAAATATCTTTGAATTCTTTTTCAAGGAAAAATAATCTTATGAACCAATTCTATTGCAAAAAGCGTCAGGTTTTTGTGAAATTCACCTCTATCCATTTGGCAAAAATCCTTTTTCCAGATTCTGAACCTTAACTTTGAAAAATCATTAAAAATCGTTTAGTTGGCCAATTTTAACGTGCTGCCTATCACTTTGAAGCTCAAGATGTGAAATTTAAGTATATCAAATTTCTTATGGAAATTAGGTTTGTAACTTAATAAAACATGGCTCTAAACTAACGTCCTGCTTAGGAATTACAGCACCAACCATTGATATTTATACATAACAAAATGTCCATGAATTTTTATGGTGTGATACCATAATTTAGCCTCCAATCTGCAGCTTGATATTTGGAGTTTCATGCCCTAAAATGTTAGATTATATTTGGGGGATGAGATTTTAAGAAATCCCAGTAGCAAGATCAATCAACCAAAACATTAACATGCATCAATTACAAGCATGTCAACCTTTTGCTATTAATAGGGAACTACTTTACCTCATACATGTAGCACTCTAACATGCAACAGCTAAGGCACATAAAGCAAGGAGTATAGCTACACAATCATCATCATCATCATCATTTAGTTCAACCACATAATAGCACATGAAATTACATAGCAATCAATGCAACATTCAACATTAGGGTTAATTAAATCTTACTACCTTAATCCAATGCTCTTTGATTTTCTTGTTCTTCTTTCTTGCTTCCACAAATGCCAAACCCTAGTATGGCAATCCGCAAAAAGGGTAGCAAGAATCAACAACCATTCCACATAAGAATCAATAACGTAACTCAAGTAATTCCTAAACCCCTTAAAGCTTCAATCTTTATTCTTGAATTTTTAGAGTTTATTTCCTTTAACCCTAAAAATTCCCTCTTGACTCATTCCTACATGATTTTTCCTGTAGATTCCAAATATCTACTTGTATTTAACAAAATAAATTTCCTTCTTTCAGTTTTAGCTTGACCAAACCATTAGGGTTCCTTATCCAAAAATTTCAACTTTGATTCTATGACTTCCAACACTTGTTCTTTAGGTTTACCCATTTTCCATTTTGAACATAATGGAAGCCTCAAAACTTTGAAAAACAAATCCTAGGGTTCAAATCTTTCCTTGGCCGAAATGGGTCTCAAGCAACACAACCAAGGAAACACTCCAAGATCAACCTACAACCACTTGTAACCACTAGGATCTACCACACTTTGAAGTGTCCTAGAAAGATTGAACCATAAAACTTCCTCCCCTACCCCATAAGCATTTTGGCCAGCTCCAAATGAAGAGGAAAAACCAGAAATTTCAACCATACAAAGCAATAAAACAAAGCAAGGAACATCTTAAGACAGCTTACCAAACTTGGATCTTAGTTGGAAGATCAAATATACTTGTTTTTTGCTTGATTTCCCTTCAAGCTCTCTCTTTTCCCTCTCTTCATGCCTTGGACGAAATATGATCTGATTTAGGGGGAAGGATGAGCTCATTCAATGCACACAAAATATCCCACCAACCATCATTAATGTTATGCCATGTGTCAAAATCCTACTTAGTCTTAATCCTCTCTCTCAATTAACTTAAATTATAATGTAATTAAATTCGAAAGTCAAGATCCTCTCCATTGGTAACTTGACACTTGGAAAGATCTAATTACCATCCATTGAAGGCTTGACAAGTGGCAACTTGTGGGCTAAGTAAAGTGCAAGACTCTGATTAACACTTTATCGGTGCACTTTTTCTCCGGGTTTAACTTCTTTTCTATAATTACAGTACTCTAGCCTCTGTAATTATTTTCTATCAGATCCATAAATTATTCTCCATCAGATCCATAAATTATTCTCCTCATTTTTATCTTCCCAAATTGCCCTCTTTGTGTCAAATTTAATTTCCCAATAATTAAATAAAAAGGAAAACTATTTTCCTTCTCTTTAGTGATTTTTCCTCTTTTCAAAGGAATTAGGAAAAATCTTAGATACTTGAGGGTCTTCTTTTACTTCCATAATCTCTTATAATTCCTTGGGATATCATAGGAATTTTCTTGGGATTTTATCCTCCTTAAAAATATTTATTTGGAATTTTCCAAATAAAGGACCTTAAACTAGCTTAAATCGCCCTTAAATTCCTTTGTAATTTCTCTAAGGGCAATTTGGTCATAAGACCAATTTTATAATCCCATATAATTCTCAAGAACATTTTCTTATTTTTTCTTAATTTTCTAAGGTTTGGAAATATTTTTCCATAATTATTCTTGACCAATTTTTCTCAATTAGTCAAACTTTTCATAATTGGCTTGGAAAACTATAATAATTATTTTCCACCAAAATTCTTCTATTTCTCTGTGTCATTTTTGTCCCTTAAATATTTGAGAATAATCCTTATTCCTAATTATCATAGTACTGGATGTGACAAAAAGTGTAATGCTATCACGCGATAGGGTTATTTTAAATTTAGCAAAAACTTTTAATAGCAGTTATTAAGATAACTACCATTATAGATGTATGGGGAGGCTAAGTTATTGTCAGTATTTAGGGGTCTAACATACCTCATATCCAAGGTAACTCTTGTACTATTAGACCTTTAACTATATGACCTATTTCTAACCAAGGATTTTAATTTTCTTAAAAACCTATAAATTTAAATTTTTAAATACACTGATTGATTAATAAATATTTTTATTTAAGTGGAGGGTTTTTTTTTTTCCAAATGAAGAAGTGATAATTTTGTGCACTCCTTATGACACATCCAATGATTTTGAATTGGGACACCAAACTTTGCTTCTTAAACAAGATAAATAGTCAGATGAACCTTACTAGTAAAAAAGGATAGAGTGAATATTATTTTCATAGGACAAAAGGTAAGAATAATTTTGTTTTGTAGCTAATTCAACTTGTCAATGCTCAAAATCTTTGCATATAACTTTCTAAGGAATGAACAAAGTTTCACCAATACCACATACACATGTCAAGGTAGTGAATTTTTCAATGCCAATCGAATATTAAATGTAGATACCTTTTCTAGCAAGGATTCGAGTTTTCATTTTCCTACGCCAAATCTTCAAGTTTGGTTTCAAAGACTATTTGTCTAGGAGGAAAACATACTTCAAACGTTAATATATAAGATTGCTAATATGATAATTTGGAAAGATCGATCTACATGTATCTAATTGGTTTGGTTAAAAAGCTTGCTTGTTTTATGTGTGTATGTCAAGAAAATATCTAGGTGAATTTTTTTATGTTTATTATGTCAAATTTTCTAATAACAACTTGATATTATGATATAATGAATTTGATGTAATTAAGTATTTACTTTTTATATATTTATATAATTTGATGTCTTCTTTTATAAATTCAAGCATGCTTGATTCACACGCCAAACTTTTCCCCTACCCTATTGCGTAAATAAGCCTTGGTAAACGAGATAGACGGCTATAATTATTATTATCTCAAATCCATTATTATTACGCTGACCTGACTGAAATAGGAAAGGGACTTTTGCATTATTGTGTCATTTTTTTTACCAGCATTGCATTATTGAGTCTAAATGTCTAATTAAGTTTTAAGAAATATGCAAAGCACAAGTCTCCAAAAAAAAAATTATAATTGACACTTCGCCACTCACAACATCATGCTTAGACTTTAGAAGCAACATGAACGATTGACATAATGCTAATTAATTAAAAAAAATAAAGTCTTTGTTGACAGAGTAATGAATCGCCCCGAGAGAAACCAGGGCACCACCTAATTTGTCCACTGTCTAATAAAATGAAGGAAAAATTCCAGATAAAGCCTTTCAAATATACATAATTTTAAATTGGGTTCTGGAATTGTGTAAATGATAGAAAGGGTCAATGACCCAGTCTGTCATTTGTAAAATCAAGAGGAATTAACAATTTTATCCTCATTTGTATTCATTTACTACAATAATTTAAGGAATCACTATAAAGGTTTAGGTGTTACCTAGATCCATGTAGAGAATAACTACTTATTTTTTCATAGTCAGGAATGCCCCATAAGAAGGTGCCTTGTTATTAACTACAACTAATCATGTAATCACTAGAACAGTGTAAGCGTTATCTAGATTCGTTTAGAGAATAACTACTTATGTTTGCCTTCATTTATATGCATTCACTACAATAATTTAAGGAATCACTATAAGGGTTTAGGCGTTACTAGATTCATGTAGAGAATAACCACTCATTTTTTCATAGTCAGAATGTCCCATGAGAAGATGTCTTGTTATTAAGTACAACTAATCATGTAATCACTAGAACAGTATAAGCATTACCTAGACTCGTTTAGAAATAACTATTCACTTTTGCTTAATCAGGACAAAATTATCAATTTCTCTTAATTTTACAAATAATAGATTGGGTCATTGACCCTTTCTGTCATTTACACAATTCCAGAACCCAATCTAAAATTGTGTATATTCGAAGGGTTTTATCTGGGATTTTTCCTAAAATGAAAACAAATCAGCCAATTTTATCTCATGTGACAGTGTACGTGTGACCCCTCGCTTTCTCTCCTTTTTTTAATAATTTGTTTGAAAAGTTGTGCCATTTTAAATCTTATTTTCTCTCTCATCTGCATCTTTTTTTTTTTTTAATTAAATGATGAAGTTCTTACAAAACAACCAATAGGATGATAAGACCTAGTTTTCCCTATCAACCTTCCCCTCAATAATAGAAGATGGTTGATCTAGGATATAAAAATTACCCTTCATAAAATGAGAGAATTTCACTGGATGATTAGTAGTAGGGATGAAGTCTCTAAGAGTATGAATTGGGTCAACCATCCAATCTTTGTGAAGTAAAAGTCTAGCATCATCAATAATATTTCTAAATGGATATATCTTATCACAGTCTCTACATAACATGGATAAGGCTTCCAGACAGTCAGAGTAAATCATTATATTTTTGTGACCCCTGTCCCAACAGAGCTATAGACCATGGATTATGCCAAGTAATTCTGCTATTACTGGAGGCATAGAAAAAGTTTGCAACTAAACCCCACTAGCCACTGATCATGATAGTTCGACGCAACACCAACATAGCCGCTTCTGCCATCCTACAAGCCTGAGCCATCTACCTTGATTTAACAAAACCATCATGGACATGGGTAGTGTAGTATTTTTCGGGGTAAAGACTAGAGTAGAATTTACAATGAAGCATCAAATCTTTATCCCAGCAGACTTTGAAAAAACTATCATGTGCATTTGAATAATTACCATTCTCTCTAGAATCAAAACATTAAAAGACCCATATATCCCAAAATATGTAGCCAAAGAGAGTAGCTCATCAGATACTCTTAGTGTAGTGATATCTTGCTTCTGTAGATAGGTTCCACTTAACCCATCTTGCACCTTGTAAGGAACAAAAAATAGGCCATAAATATGGGTCAACTACTAATTTCCAACTTTCTCAAGCATTGGCATAGCTCCTCATCATGTGCATGCAGTCTTCATCTTTATCACAACCAAAAGGACATGGTATTGTCATTGTAAGGCCTCTGCTTCACCTCAGAACTCCAATATGAGTTCTACCATGCATAGAAAGCCACATAAGAGAGCGGATCTTTTCTGGCACCTACCATTTTCATAGAAGTTTCCAAATGCTGTCTTGCTATCTTTGGTTATCTGCATCTTCCCTTCAACGCACATATATATCTGCCTCCCTCTCCCACTCTCACTCTCACACCTCTCCCCTCCCCTTTCCTCTCTCGTTGTCGTATTAGTGTATTTCAAAAATTTTAAGTTACTTATTAATTTAATTAAAAATTATAATTTATATAAATAATTAATATAAAATTTTTAGTTGACTCTTTTTTTTATTAAGTTTCATCCAATATGGTGACGCACTTGTTTAGGTTGATCTAATTCGTGAAAGTGATTCATCCAGCCCTACAAAATATTTTTACATCCTAAAAAGTTTTTGTGATTCAGTTTTGCTTTTAAAATTTTTTTTGGAGCAATTTTAACTTCACCAAAAAAATTTTAGATATAAGGCGTTACTGAAAAAAATATTTTATGATGCTAAATGCATCTTCACTTAGTAAAATTTTTGGAAAATTAACAGCTATGTTAAAATTGCTCCTTAAAAAAACTCTAAGAGCAAAATTGCATCAAAAAATATGACTGATATTGGGACCTAAAAAATTATTTTTAGACATTGGATGAATAAATATTTTGATATTTGATGCACCTAAAAAAACAAATTTCAACTGCTAGATCACCTTAACTTCTTTGTTTTTTTTCCTAATATTTTTGGCTACTTATCATTGCAATTAAATTTTATGATTATAATTATATACACAACTAGTAAAAAATTTAAATTTTTTATAAGTAATTTAGATTTCAAATTGTCTTTAAGTTTTCTCCGAAATTTTTTTGATTGATTGCATGTATAATTATAACTATAATTTTTAAATTAAATATAAAGATAACTAAAGTTGTAGGAATAAAAAAGAAATCAACCAAAATATTTTAAGGTCAATCTAAATCATAAAATATTTTAGCATGTAAAAATATTTTAGTGTAGGATGAATCACCTTAACAAATTACATCCACCTAAACAAGTGCATCACCATATTGGATGAAACTTAATCAAAAGAAATCAACTGGAAATTTTATATTAATTGTTAGATTTTTGGGCTTGGATCCGCCCTTGATGGGCCGGATTATTTGACCGGGTATAAAGAGAATATATCAGTCAAATATCCAAACGATATTGTGATATGTTTGACTTGGTCAAACACCCTGAATCATATCCAATCGGTTACAATATAAATCTAATTAATTTATATTTAATTAATTAATTTATATTGTGTAGATTAAATATATATTAAGTATATATATTTAGAATTAATTGTGATTGATTCTGGATTTAAATTCAAATATCATGATATTATGAGATAAGGATATATTATATCTTATCTCAGATTTTATCAGATGGGCTCAGTGGATATTTTTATGCTACCCAAAATATCCCTGACAAAAGCTATAAATAGAGGCTTCCCCCCATCAGTTCAAAATCACTCCAGTAGTAGAGCTTTCCTACTATCTCTCTCTCTCTCTCTCTTATTTTCTTTCTTGCAAAAGAGGTGCTCTGCTGTGCACTTAAAAGCTCAGACTTTTATAGTCTAGCTTAAGCGTGAGCTAAGAAGATCCGACCGACCCGACCCGAGATCCGACCGGTATGTTTTCGATCCATTCTAATATTTATCTTACATTGGCATCAGAGCCAAGATGTTCTTGAGGCTCTCAATATATGTGTGCATATATTATTCACGCTCATTTTTTTTTCCGCTGCATCATGAATATGCCGTATTCAATTCGAACTCAATATGCTTGTGTTTTAAACTCAAATACACACTCCGTATATATAAGTGAAGTTCGAAAACATTACCTATTATTCCGTAAGGTTCAAAAACATGATCGAAATCTTCTTTTTCAAAAGCTCCAACGTCGGTCGTACGAACCAGTTTTTGAATCTTTAAAAATGATGTTTTTTAAAGAAAATGAACCCATAGAGTTGTAGAGCACAAAAATATGAGTTCATAGACACCTAAAATGCATAAAACGGAGCTCGGAGGAGGAAGAAATCAAGGTTCGAAAATGGCGGGTCGCGACGGACCCGCCGGAGCTCCAGCCGGATCTGGGGTGACCCAGCTGGAGGTCAGGGACGACCTAACCAGCCCAAAACGGCGTTGTTTTGGGCTAGCCAGGACGCAGCGTTTCACTTAAAGTGAAACGCTGTGTTTCGGGTCTGTGGACCCAGATCCTCCCTGGAAGTCGGGTCGGTAGACCGACCCGACCCAAAAAAAAATTAAAAAAAAAAGGGATTTTTTTTGGACGCGCCTTGTGGGCTCGTGGGGTCCACCTAGGGATCATTTTGTCATAAAAGGCACATATATAGACTCCTTAAGACGTGAGGAATCAGATGGAATAGGTCAGGTAACGGCTAGAGGCCGGATAGGCGACGTGTGTGAGACACGCATCGGTCCCGAGAGTGGGTGAACCTACCCTTTATTAAAAAAAAAAATTTGAATGTTTATTGGGGCGCGTGAGGGGATATTTTTGAGCCCTGTTTGACCTGAAATATTTCTGAAATCATGAGCTATAAATTGATATATTATGTGCCTATTTTTTATGACTTTTTGGGTACGAAAAATAGCAAATAAATGTTTTTGAATATTTATTTTTATTTTTCTTAACTTCTTCTTTTTGGGTTTAGGAAATGGCCAACTCAAACTCAAATTCTAACCACTCTTTTGGAAAATATCCAACTTATTCTCCTCTTTCTGATGCTCCAAAATCTTCAAATTATTATGCTGCCGAAAGTACAAATAAAAGAAAAGCGCCTCAATCACAAGTAAACTCTAATGTACCTGAGGGGAGCAGTAGTGAAAGGAAATGTGTTCCTGACCAACAAGAGGAAGAAGTCTACAGACCCAAGGACATAAATTTAATAGAAAAAATAGCAAAAAAGCATGCTGATGAATACAAGCATCAAAAGTGTCTATTTTCAAAATTGAGTTATTATGCTAAACAAATTGTCAATGAGCAAGACGCACTTTTTTTCTCAAACATTGCAATCCAATACAGAGAGGAACTGGCAAGGAGGGGACACATATTTAGTGAAGCATTTTTTAAACAAAGTCTCTGTAGATGCTGGAAAGATGTTAAAGAGAGTTTGAGAGAACCCATGATAAAATATATCATGAACGAATGAGTTTTTGTTCACATTTATTTTTCCCTTTTCATTTAATGTTTACTCTTGAGACTTTATTTTTTGGGATTATCCAATTTTTTTGTAAACATTTATGCTTCAATAAATAAAGTTTTTTTATTTTAAAATGCTTTATTTGAGTGGGAGTTTTCATGAGGAAAACTCAAATTGGGGATATATTCAAGGAAAGTCAAAGATAAGAAAGGTAAGAGACTAACCAGGAGTAATGGGATGGGAGCCAACATAGTTGTCTCCTGATCATGAAAATGGTGAGACTCTTACCTGGATAACCTATGACCTACTTGAATAATGTGTATGTTGCATACCGTACAAAAATGCATTGTTGTCTATATGATAGCACGATGTCTCAAAGAGGAATCAAGTCCATTATAGCTGACCTCGTAGGAGGTGACAAGCTGAATGGAGACAATTACAGCATGTGGCGTCGTAAGATATCGTATGTCCTCGAAGAACAAGAAGTCACTGATGTGTTGACTACTTTTCTTCTAGAGCCTGAGGCGAATGCATCGCGAAGGGACCAGGACTGCTACGAGGCCTGGAAAAGAAGGGACACTATCGCCAGAATTACTATGCTAAATGCCATGACTGACGATGTGTTGGTGCAATTCAAAACACACCATTCCGCCTCTGCCATGTGGGCAGCGCTGAAATCCGAATTTGACGGTACCTCTGCTGCGAGGCTTAGGAGACTCACCGTCAAACTTGATAATTTCAAGCTGGGTCCTAACACTCCCATAAGGCATCACCTAAGGGCAATGCAGAACTTAATCAGGGAGCTTAACTGTGAAACCTATCAGTAAGGCATATTTAACTGAAGGAAAGGGAGGAGCAGCCTCCCAAAACCAGTCCAAGAGAAGCAAAGGCTCTCAAAATAAGAAAGACGGCCCTAAAGTAAAGAAGGGAAAGAGTTCCTTCAAGAAAGGCAGGAAACATGCAAAGAAGCGGAATATAGCAACCATAAAATGCTATGCTTGCCAATAAAAGGGGCATTATGCCAAGGACTGCCTTGAGCAGAAAAAGGTATTGGATTCAGATTCAATACATTTCTCGTATGTTTCTAGCACTGTGTTTATTGTTGAAACTAATCTTGTTTGGGTTATAGACTCAGGGGCCATAGACCACATGAGCAAGGATCGTGGGAACTTCACAGAATTTCATCGGTTACCAGCAAGAAGCAGATGGCTTTATGTTGGGAACAACGCGAGAGTAGAAGTCAAAGGGATCGGTACTTGTGAGTTGACCCTGCATGGAGGAAGGACCCTAGTCCTGTAAAATGTCCTCTACGCTCCGGAAATCCGACGAAATCTTGTGTCTGTTATTTCCTTAGTTAAATTTCATTTCAATGTCTTTTTTCATGATTTCACAGTAGACATTTCGTATGGGACCAACTTTTCAGTTTCTAGTTATGTTTCGGATGGTTTCTTTGTTTTAGAAAATTTCAATGATAATTTTTCTAGTTCTTGCTATGCACTTTCTTCCGATGTCAATTACGATATATGGCACGCTAGATTAGGACATATTGGTCAAGAACGCATGACCAAACTGGCAAAAGAGGGTTTGCTAGGAAACGTGTCCAAAAAGGAAATGTCTCTATGTGAACATTGCCTTGCTGGCAAGAGCACAAGGAAGCCTTTCGGAAAGGCAACCAGGGCTAAGCATCCTCTTGAATTGGTACACTCTCATATTTGCGGACCAATGAGTGTTAGGGCACTTATTTTATTACCTTCATCGATGATTCTTCCCAATATGGCTATATTTACCTGATTTCCCATAAATATGAGGCATTAGAGTGCTTTAGAAAATATCTCAATCTAGTGGAAAATCAGCTAGGTTCAAGAATCAAAGCCTTAAGAACTGACCGAGGTCGAGAATACCTCTCTGATCAGTTCAAGGAGCTCTGTGAAGAAAGGGGTATTGTTAGGCAACTAACAATCCCCGGCACTCCTCAACAAAACGGAGTTGCTGAAAGGAGAAACAGGACTCTCCTCGATATGGTTAGATCAATGATGGCACAAGCTGAGCTTTCAACCTCATATTGGGGAGATGCTCTTTTAACTGCCACATTCATACTTAACCGAGTGCCTTCTAAATCAGTCACCACAACCCCTTATGAATCATGGACAAATCGCAAACTGGATCTAAGCATCCTAAGACCATGGGGGTCAGCGGCCTATATTCGTGATTCTTCCCATAAATATGACAAGCTAGAACCAAGGGGCAAAAAGTGTATCTTCATAAGATACTCTGAGAACTCTAAGGGGTATGTCTTCATTGGTGAATATGATGACGGCTCAGTGACTGAGATAGAGTCAAGGGACACAACATTCATAGAAACCGAATATCCTAGCAGAGGGAGTATTGATCGAACAAGCCGTCTTTATGAGGATGATGGCAATGAGGTACAACAAAGTGTTCCTCAGTCTACTGATCCGAGTGGGAGGGTTGAACCATTTTCACAACAAGGTTTAACCCAGTCACAGGAAGTAAGTCCTACAACAACCCCACTTAGGAGAAGTAACAGAGACAAAACTCCTAAGAGACGCTTCTCAATTGAAGGAGCAACCTTCATCGTTAGTCCAGAAAACGATGAAGGAGACCCCGTAAGTGTTAAAGAAGCACTAACAGGACCTGCTAAGGAAAAATGGCAGAAGGCCTTACAAGAGGAAATGGATTCCATGGAATCCAACCAAGTATGGGAATTAGTTGATCTACCACCTGGCCGAAAGGCAATTGGGAGCAAGTGGGTTCTCAAGTACAAACGTAAGGCTGATGGATCAATTGATAAACCCAAAGCAAGGTTAGTTGCCAAAGGGTATACACAACGGGAAGGAGTGGATCACGCAGACACCTTCTCACCTGTTGTACGTTTCAACTCGATACGACTTATACTGGCTTTAGTAGCAAGTTTAGACTTAGAGTTACATCAGATGGATGTAAAAACCGCTTTCTTGAATGGAGAACTAGATGAGGAAATCTATATGGAACAGCCTGAGGGCTTCATACAGAAAGGGAACGAACAAAAGGTTTGTAAACTCTTGAGATCCATTTATGGACTCAAGCAATCATCTAGGCAGTGGTACTTAAGGTTCCACAAAGCTATAAACTCCTATGACTTTGAAATGATCGAGGAAGATCACTGCGTTTATATCAAGCGGTTTGGAGACAACTTTGTCATTCTATCCCTCTATGTCGACGACATACTACTAGCTGGTACCAATCTGAAACTAATAAAGATGATCAAAGAGTGGTTATCCTTGAACTTCGAGATGAAAGACATGGGCGAAGCAGAATATATCTTAGGTGTTAAGATAAGAAGAGATCGTTCTAGAAAATTGCTGTCATTGTCACAAAAGGCATGCATAGCAAAGATTCTTGAGCGTTTTAATATGAGAGACTGCAAGCCTATGGATACCCCTGTGGTTAAGGGACATAACCTAAGTGAGGAAATGCGCCCTACAAAACAATGCGATATAGAGCGCATGAAGAGAGTCCCATACTCAAGTGCCGTTGGCAGCCTAATGTACGCCATGTTGTGTACCAGGCCAGACATATGCTTCGCAGTCGGACTTGTGAGTCGATTCCAATCCAATCTAGGAGTCAAACACTGGGAAGCTGTAAAGAGGATTATGAGATATCTAAAAGGAACCATGGACTATGAGCTATGCTATCAAGGAAATGGCCTTCGTGCGGAGGGTTATTCCGATGCTGATTGGGCAGGAGACCTGGACGAGCGACACTCGACGTCAGGCTATGCTTTCCTACTGAATAACGGAGCAATCTCCTGGAGCAGCAAGAAACAAACGTGTGTGTCTCTTTCATCCATAGAAGCAGAATATGTAGCTTGTTCTGCAGCTGTCCAAGAAGCTGTGTGGCTCAAAAGATTCTTTGTACGATTGGGAATCCATGGTGGGAGTGAGGGACCAACTCTGATTCACTGCGATAGTCAAGCAGCAATAGCCTATGCAAAGGACCCTAAGTACCACAATCGTACTAAGCATATAGACATAAAATATCACTTTGTAAGGGATATGATCGCTAAGAAACAAGTGACAGTTCAATACTTGTCCACTCATAAGATGTTGGCAGATCCCCTAACCAAGCCTATAGCTAGAGATCCTTTCGTTAAGCATGTAAAGGCCTTGGGCATGCGTAGAGCATGATGTATTGAACTCTTTTTTCTTTTTGATTCTTTTTTTTGTTCAAATACGCAGGCACAAGGCATGTTGTACTGAACCTTTTCCTCTTACTTAGTAATTCAATGCATTTTATCCAATTTAAAGAAATTTTTCTTGTATATACATTTGTGTGTTTATACATGCATAGGCACAAGGTATGTAATACAAATATGTCGTACAGGTCACAAGGTTGGCTCACTCACACGAGCAACCGCCTCGCTATGTTCTCATGGGATGTAGAAAGGTTTGACAGCAGATGATCACCATGAGATGGTAGAGAAGAATCACTGCACAAATGTCACCTCAGCTAGACTGAGATGAGACCCATAAAAGTTTGGGCCGAATCTTGGATAATGTGTCATCCATGAGACCTGTAGCCAGACAAGGAACTCTTCACTAGTAAGACGTCATATATAGTTGTGATGAAAGAGCTCCTGGTTCAAATGTTGGAGTGCATTTGGAACTTAAGTCTGTACGGTGCTATTAAAACCAAAAGCGACATACTCCACTTGGTGGATTGAGCACCGTAGCATGCAATTCATACTGCATGAGCTCACTCAAATCCGTAACAAGGGACGTAGATGGAAGATCCCTGATCCATTACGGTGAGTCCCAGAAAGGAAATAAACCTTTCATAATGCCTTTAAGACTTAGACAACATCACAAGGTTTTGGTTTAGTGGCAGCTACTCTAGCCTAAACCCCATGGTCAAGAATGATGCGATCTAACGGGTCAAGACTGAGAAAGCGACTATGCCAAATCTAAATGATGAATAGTCAGAAGGAAGATTTATCCTGAAATACACATCTACGTTGGTGTCTGTGACATGTCCCTTGCAGGTTGAACAGAACAACTAAGCAAGTGTGGATACCAAACGTATGAGAAGGCAATCTGAGTAAACAAAATAACTCGAGAGGGATTAGATATGCCACAAGTAAAGTGTATGGATAAAACTAGGGCATTCGAGGCAACAAGCATACAATTTGTAGGTACACAAGGGTGTTCTTGTGTGCTGGTCTTGCATAAAGGATTCCTAGTGCATAGGCCCCGAATCGATGACGTCATGCCCACGCAGTCACGGCAGACACCTAGTATGAAGCAATGAAAGATTTAGCTATCGCACGATGGGCAGCCCATCAAGTGCGAGTGGGAGATGTTAGATTTTTGGGCTTGGATCCGCCCTTGATGGGCCGGATTATTTGACCGGGTATAAAGAGAATATATCAGTCAAATATCCAAGCGATATTGTGATATGTTTGACTTGGTCAAACACCCTGAATCATATCCAATCGGTTACGATATAAATCTAATTAATTATATTAAATTAATTAATTTATATTGTGTAGATTAAATATATATTAAGTATATATATTTAGAATTAATTGTGATTGATTCTGGATTTAAATTCAAATATCATGATATTATGAGATAAGGATATATTATATCTTATCTCAGATTTTATCTGATGGGCTCAGTGGATATTTTTATGCTACCCAAAATATCCCTGACAAAAGCTATAAATAGAGGCTTCCCCCCATCAGTTCAAAATCACTCCAGTAGTAGAGCTTTCCTACTATCTCTCTCTCTCTCTCTCTTTTCTTTCTTGCAAAAGAGGTGCTCTGCTGTGCACTTAAAAGCTCAGACTTTTATAGTCTAGCTTAAGCGTGAGCTAAGAAGATCCGACCGACCCGACCCGAGATCCGACCCGGTATGTTTTCGATCCATTCTAATATTTTTCTTACATTAATTTTATAGATAAATTATGATTTTTATTTACATTTATGAATAACTTTAAATTTTTGACATACTCTAATACAAGTATACAGCTATGAGAGACTTAGGAAAGGATATATATTAAAAAGATGCCAGAAGGTGATGGAGATACGACTATGGGAGAGGGTGACGAAATGAATAAGCAGAGAAAGAACAGGAAAGACAGGGCACGCTGGATGATAAAGCATAATTTTTATATATTTTATCTCACATTAATTTAGGATTTAAATGATAATTTTGAGCTTAAATAGATTTTTATGCATTATTGGATTAATTGACTGATTTTAGGATTTTTCATAAAAATTGAGATTTTGGATTAAAAATATAAATATTTTGTGATTTTCTATTTTCAGCTTGGAATTAATTTTTTCCTTTTTTTTTTGAAACAAGTCTCATATTTTTAGAAAGATTGATTTTTGGAAAGTTTCGTAATTTCTTGCCTAATTTTGTGCATATCTAATGTTTAATTTTGATATAGATTATATTATATCTGGATATAATCTACATTAATGGATGCATTTAAATTCTTGTAGGTTAAGAAAGAGCATATAGAAAATCCAATGGTTTAAGATTATTTCTTGAAATTTAAGCACAATCTAATAGCCAATATCAAGTGGGTCAATTAATTACTAATGGACTTGACCTTTGGATCCACAAAAAATTCCTTTTTCTCCCATTAAAATATTCCCCTCATTCGATTGTCAGTATTCACGCTATGTACCATATTTCCCTCGTCCCATATTCAAAAAAGACTACCATCTCTCACCGTCTTTGAATTACCTACAGAGACACATCACAGCAACTACAATTCATTTTCTTGATCCCGGGAGGAGACCACGTCCTCATCATCTTCCCTTTTTTGTTTTTCATGGCCGTGGCTTTTGACAACCTTGGAGTAGGAAGGATAATTTTTATGATAGATTGAGCTTACTGGGAGACAACTTGGGAGGTTATGTAGGAAGCTGGAGCCTTGCCTTAGCATTTGAAGACCACAAGGGAGTGATATTCCATTTATCTTTTTAATTCAGGGGTTTAAGATTATTTAGTTTTAAATAATTTTGAGTTGTATTTTGATGATACAATTTAGTTCTAAATTGTCATTTTTATTCTTGGATTGGATTGATATTTGAATTTTATTTGTGCTGAGACACTTGCTGGAATTTATATTTATTTTTGCATTGTTAATTGAATTTATAATTGAGTTTTCATTATGAATTTAATTATCAATGTGGTTTGAATTGTAAATTTGGGTTCTTTTGCCTCTTGATTGTTTAGTTGAGTTGGTAAATTACCTACTTGTTTGATTGGATAATTTTAAGCATAATTTTCAGAATTAATTTAAATTATTTTCATTGGTTTTAATAAGCTTAATTAACTAACCTTATATTGTTATGAGTTCTCTGGTAGTTTAAAGGTTTTTGAAATTAAGGGTTCCTTTTGTTTCAAGTAGGTAATTAAACTTATTAATCTCACTCTCTTATTGCTTTCCATTGGTCTAATTAATTGATTTAAGTTATGAAGGTTAACTCCATGCGAATCCTGCATTGTTCCCTCTACCGTACCTAAAGAGAAACCTCTCAGTTTTACTTGTTAATTTTTCTTGCTCTCTAGTTAATTTTCTTTATTTCTCATTTTAAGTTTTCCTTCTAAACAAATCACCCCTCCAAAATTGCATTTGCATTCATTTAATTTAATTTAATTTTCATATAGATTTTTAGGATATTTCCATCTTGCATTTAGAATTAGAATTTTGCATTTTAGTCTTGCTCTATTTTATTGCATTTTTCATCACCTAAATTTTTATCTAGAGAAACCCATACCTTGCTCCTTGGAAGTAATGACCAAGATTAATCCTAAGCTACAAAATAATCAGGACCTAGTTTAATTGAGTGCTTTAACAACAGAGGCATAATCACTTGATAAAGAAGATAAGACTCAGAATGCTTCGGAACAAAGAAAGCAGGGGAAACAGAAATTTCTTATAAGTCAAAGCTTCTTGGGGAGGAAGAGAAAACTTTTAATCCAACCTTAAAGGAATAGATGGAAGAATGGTTATGAGAAGAGGATCGCGAATGGCATCTCCTCTATCACTAGAACAACAAAGCTAAAAGGGGGGGGTAATAGGTGAGGAGGTGGGCTAGATACCAAGAGGGGAGACAAAGAATGAAAGATATGGGGGAAGAACCATAGAGATCAACTGTGCATGCTAGGGCAATATGTGTGCTATAGATGCAACAAGCCTAGACACTTTGAAACATCCTGCCTTCAACCTCTCAGAGCACGTATTCATAAGTGTTATGGTTCAAGCAGATCATGACACAAGCCCATGGATTTAAAATTTCAACATAATTACTCGGGTTATTATTTATTGTTTAACTGCCAGATTACAGGTCCAACTTCAAAAATTCATAACTAATTCCATAAAAATTGTATTGAGGTGTTCTAAAATTCTACGGAAAGCTATTTTGATGCTCTTTAAGGAGAAAAAAAATCCAATTAGACTTATCTTTTTCCAATTCATACAGTTTAATCAATAAATATTACTGCTCATCTTATAAAATCTGAAACTTCCAGATTCTGTGGCTCAACTTTGGAAATTTGTATCTCCTTGTGTACACATCCAATTGAGCTGATCTACCTCTCATTTTAAAGCTGGGGACGTGTTTTATGAGTTTGCCAAATCTCATGACTTAACTCATTCGTTTGATAGGTCAAACTGGAGCTACAAACTCACTGCTCTAGGACCTACGTTTTATCTCTTAACATCTCTTTACTTTAATTCTTTTTATTTCTTTAGCACACATAACATAGACTTACTCTTTCCCATTCATGTTCATACACTTTCATTCATGCCATAAATATTATAATTAATTACATGGCATCATAGGCATCCATAACATAAATTACATAATAGGAGAATTACACATTGAATAATAATATCATTCATTAACATGAACAATTCTCCACTTTCTTCTTCTTGCTTCTTATGCCATTATTACCCATCATTGATTGATCTAAATGGTTAATTAGGGAGGAGGTGAGATTTAGGGAAATCTCAGTAGCAAACAATACCATATTAATCATGCTAGATGGATGCTAATACACTACACGTAACTTGTTTATTCTCTTGTTAATTAGTGACATATTAGCATGCTCAAAGCTAACTTCTTGATGCATGGTCATGGAGACATAATCTACTTATCATGAATAGTAATTATAGTAGCTAAAACATGTCACATTAACATTCAAATAACATGTACACAGCAACACACAAGCATACAACATCAAGCAATGACAATAGGTAAGTTCACTACCTTGCACCTCAAGCTTTCCTCTTACTTTTTCTTTGACTCCCTTGACTTTCCAACCATGTGGGCATTCGATTAACATCACCAAACATCCTCTTGGATGTTCCAAGGTCCTAAACATAGTCATAATGATCATACAATCTATTGGTTTTAGGGTTTTCTTTCTAGCTTTCCTAACATAAATCTCATCATTTCCCATCCTTAAGATCCATTTCTTGTTTGTCTTAGATTTAAGAAGATCAAATATGAAAATTTTGCTTCACGGGTACTGTTCACACAGAAATTCCAGAATTTTTGCTCAAATTTGAAAATTCATAATTAATTCTAGAAAAATAAAAACTGAGTGGTTCCAAGTCTCACTAAAATATCCTTAAGTTCTCTTTGAAGTAAAAATAGTTTCAGGAACCAATTCTATGCTGAGCAGTACCAGAATTGTACGGAATTCGCTACTCTTCAAAAGGTTAAACACTGTTTCCATATTTCAAACCCTGAATTTGAAAAATCACCATAAATGGTACACATATCCAAATGAAGTGTTCTACCCATGGATTTAAAGCTTACATAGTGTACTTTAATCATGCCAAATTTCAGAATCAGATACAAAGAGTAACTTATTCAAAATAGGTATCAAGTCAGATGCTACAATCATCACATACCTTGATCTTGAAGCTTGAATCTTGTTCCTTCTTCTTGGCCTTCACCCCTACGTTTTTCTCTCTATATTTTGGTAGCATTTTCCCTCTACAAATGGCTGCCAAAATGCTCTTCCAAGGTGGGGTATTTATAGCCAAAACTTTGGCTTAAATGGACCAAAATGCCCTTGGTGGCTAATAGAAAGGGTAAGGGTAATTTTGAAACTTTAAGTTGACTTTTACATCATCTTCCTGCATCATCCTTACCTCATTCTCCTAGAAGGTACAAAGTTTCACAAATATGGTGGAGGAGAAGGGAGATTAAATCCTAGCCATTGGATCAAAACTTAATCCTTAAGTTTCCTCTGAATTTACTTAGCTCACGTTTCTCCGGCTTTCTTGACGGCCTTCTAGAGCTCAGAAAATTCTTCTATCTGCTCCATAAATTTCCTTTAATTGTAGAGAGTATCTTTGATTTTCTTAGGCCATAACACTTCCTTTAAGCCTTGCATAAAAATTCATTTACTAAAATACCCTTTTATCGGCATAATCAGCTTTTTAATTTATTAAAGCCACTCCACTGGCCTTTAGTTATGAGACTAATTTTATAAATTAGTACAACCTTTCAACCATTTAACTTCATTTTTGTGTATATTTTTGAGGTCTCTTGCTAGTTTAAATAATTACCTCAAACCATGTACTTTTTACCAGCCACAAGCTTATAAATTCCATTTAAGCTACCTGAGGGGTATTTTTGTCTTTCTCTTCACAAAAGAGCCTTAGAATATTATTTCCCATTTTTTTGGGATTTTCTTGGAATTCTCTGTATACTCTTCCATTTTTACCCCTGTTGGTCGTAACTTTCTGAATTTACGGTTTAGTCCTTGTTGGACTTAATTTCATACAATTTTCTCTTTGAGGTTTCTAACTTAACCTTTGGCTTGTATCTAGCCTCTTTTCTCTTTCTGGGCCCTTAAGACTTTATTGGAGCCTCTAGCCTTGATTATACTTGAGCCCTGAAAACTTTTAATTTGTAATTTTGTCCCTGAAATTGCTTTGACTTCATTTCTCATCTTTGGGACTTCTGCTAAAAAAGGGTCTAGTAGCCTATCCAATTCAGGCTATTTCTGGTACTTCTAGGCACAAAAGTTGGAATGTTACACAGTTAGCCACAGAGTATAAGCAAGGTAGAGATAGTTTGAGACTCTAGAATTAGGGATGAGCATTTGCCCTTATACAAGAGAAGGCTTATAAGATGCTTGAGGACACAAGGTATGATCAGTATCAGTTATTACCTTGTATGTTTGATGTTTGATACAAGCACAAGCCATGAGTTTGTGGTATGCAATTGTCTTAGGCCATTGGGTCTCACTATGATTCCTTGTAACATGATTTGTTTGTATCCACTCCCTTTAAGCTTAAAATATGTTTGAATTGTATTGTCTAATATGATTATTGCTGCATTCCCCCAGCTTTGAAATGCATGCCATCCTGCAACTTGGATGTTGTTAATGATTTTAACTAGTTGTCTTCCCATGATGTACTCCTAGCCTGTAAGGGTAAGATCCTTAAGCTTTCTCTGAAAGGAAATAGTCCTATATGTAGATATAACATTAAATGTTGTGACTGAGGCCCAAGTTGACAAATAATTGAAAAAAGGTTGCTAGTGATATAAAGAATCTTTCCTCTATGTAAGCAAAAGTAGAAGTAGAATAAGGGAGAGTAATGAGGAGGTAGGTAGCCACTACTTAGAGTGAAGAGACTACCCTTGAAGAAAGGAATAGTTTAAGTTGAGTGGGCTAAACTAGACAAGGGTATAAGTCTAAACTCTAGTTGGGAAACAATGTGGCAATTGAACCCTCATATAATCAGTGAGACCTTAATAAAAGTAAAGCCAACAGATGATAATGCCAGAGATAATGGTCACACCGGGAGTTGATATAAAGAGATGAATATCTTCCTTATGATGCTTAGATGATTAATAATGTTTAGGACTAGAAGATGTTTTCTCGTGTCCCTAAGGCATCTGTGAGAAGTGTGACCATAGCACTTAGGCCAATAAGGAATCTAAAAGCTGAGATTCCTATAGATGATTGTCACTGCCAAAGTGACCAAATAAGTCAGGTTGAGAGGTTCTCTTAAATAGGGGTGTGATTTCCTGATAGAGATTGGGTACGGGGAAGGTCTTAGTCACAAAGTACTTCTTTAAGATTGGGAGGTGGTCCTCCAAATCAGAATTGATGCTGCTTGATTGAAAGCAAGCCGTCATATGAAGGAAAGAAAGGGGAATAATTGTGATGGAGTAGACATCGCTGTACGGAAAAATGATGCATCCTCCCAAATGGTAGAGTTGATGCCATACTGGTAAAAGTGATATGCTAACAATACATCCTCCTAGAGTGGTAGAGTAGACGTCATACCGGTAAAATCGACATATCCTCCATCAAGGTAAAGAGTGGTTGAGTTGACATTGCTCTAATAGAGAGCAATATGTCCTCCCACGGGAAAGAGTAACAGTGTAACAACGAAACTACTACACTTTTAAATTAATCAATATTGAAAAGTTAACCATGATAGAAAAGAAACTTTGTAAAACATTTAAAAATACTATCATGGTTATATAAGCATCCTAAGTCACATGAAATTAACCATCATAGGAAAGAGTTAAATCAATGCATAAGTATGTCTATTATAATTAAAAGAACTTTTCTAAATTAACTGCATGCAAAATGAGATTCACAATGAATAGGTCTTTGGGCATTATAAACTCATAATGTCATTTTTAACCATAAGCCCAAAACAAAACATTACTGAATAATATCTTTCATAGCTTTCCAAAATCAAAAGTCATATAGTATCAAAGATCATTTGGATCCAAAACTCATTAAAAAAATCACATGTAAATGCTTAGAGGCCTCCGGCCTTCTACCAACATGCAGTCTAGTAACAGTTAATCAAAAGTACGTTGCCAAAATAATCGGTCTTAAAACATATCAGAGTATGTGGAATGTGCCCTATTATGGCAATATACATCTCTCCTAACATAATCAAAAGAGTAGAAGCACTACTATTTTGTAGTAATAGCTCAAACTTCCAGAACCTTCCTTGACTAAGCCGAATGGAAACTATCACTTGAAAAGGTGTTAAATCAACAGGGTGAGACAAAAGCCTCAATAACTAACAATCCCACTTATCAAGCATCCATGTAACTGCTCATGAGGTATCAAGTAAGACAGTTGCAATTCATAGTATTCAAACAATTTCATATTGTAACAACATATAACAAAGTACAATTGATAATCCTCTCAAATCCCTTATATCCACCCACCTCATGTCCTCTGATTGATCCCATGGGCTAAATCCTCATCCATGTGACTGGTAATTAGCCAGACTCACCGATCTTCGCATAGCACAAGACCAGACCATGGGTTCCCCTTATAGTCTACTAGTAGGGTGCTAATGCCTTATAAGAAGTAATTTTGTAAAAGGACCAATCGGTATACACTTGATGGCCTCACCACCTTATATCCTTAAATGTACATAATTCATCCTCTTATATCCTCTTTGGTATAGTTCCCATCATCAACATCCATCACCCCTCACACATCAGTACCTAAAATATTATATTCATAATAAATTATCAACATGTCAAAATCAATTTCAATTTTCAATTTCTCAATTAATTCATAGACACTTCAAATCATCATAATCATAAACACATATATATTTTATTAAGAATGTCCCATAAGACAATTTCAATAACAACATAGCTTCATAACTCATATCATAATTCAATAATATTTCATAAATCCCATATAATTCAAAATCAATCACAAACAACCTATGAGCATGAATAACAAGTGGAAAGTAGTTCCCTCTCACCCACTAGGAAAAAGATTACCACAACATTAACCCCGTGCTCAAACCAACAATCTAATAATTTAATCTACACAATCAATATATTTACATATCAATACACAAGTTATTCAATTACTTGGGCTACTATGTATTTTAAAGTTTCTAACTCTGTGCTAAAATCCCATACCTCTCATACCCCATAATTAAATCTTTTAGCACAAAATTATAATATCCTAACAATCCATAATTTTCATTTAAACCTTTCAAAATATTTACTTTAATAAAGATTTATCTCAAATTTTTAAGATATGAAATTATCATATTTAAAATTCAAAAATCCTATCTCAATTTTAAATTTAAAAAATAAACCATTAGAAATTCAATATATATTAAATACACTTGAGCAAATAATTTAAATCAAAAGTTCCATAGTAGAAATATCATATTTTCTACAAATAAATATCTGTTTAACTAAAATAATTCATTTAAAAATATTAGGTCAATCAATAAATAAAACTAAACTGATATAAATGATATACTAAAATAGCTCTACAATACTATGTTCATCTATCATCAAAACTCAACACTTGCTCGAAGCCCTAAATCCAAAAATTTTCTCCAAACAGCATAAAATTACTATCATTAAATAGGTTTAGATGACTAGAAAAACTTTTATGAAGAGAGTTTGATGAAAGGAAGTTATTTGACTTACAAAAATGATTGGCAAAGATTAAAACCCTGCTGGAAAAAAAATGGAACGGTGCTGCTGGAAGGGAGAAGGAAAAGAAGACGAAATGTTTCTCTCACCCCTCAACTGTTTAAATAAAATTTTTAGGATAAATTCCAATTAAGAACCCCATATTAAAAAGAGATAAAATTACAGTTTAGAACCCCCTTTTCCCATTTTTCTTGTATTTTCTTTCTTTTTTTTCCATTTTATTATTATTATTTAGTAATTTTCTTATATATATTTTAAAAATCTTATTTTTAGTAATTCTCTTTTCTTAAATAACTAGAGAATAAGAATAATTTATTAAGCATTAATCTCATTCTAATGTTATTTAAATACTAGGAATAAAAACTAGGATGTTACAACTCTCCCCACCTAAAATGAATTTCGTCTCCAAAATTCAAACAAACACATGCAACAAACAACGAAAAAAACCTACCAAGAAAACAAGTACGGGTACTCGCACTGTATCCACTCCTCAATTTCCCAAGTAGCATCACTAAGACTTAGTCCTTTCCAAAAGGCTTTTACAACCTTGATGGTCTTGTTCCGTGTTTGCTTGTCCCTCACATCCAAAATCCACTCTGGTTTTACCTTGTAAGTCAAGTTCTCATATAACTCAACTTCTTCAGGTTCAATGATGTGAGATGGATCTGGATGGTACTTCTTCAGTTGTGACATGTGGAACGCATTGTGAATGTTGGACAAGTACGATGGCAGAGCAATACGACAGGCAACAGGCCCAATTCTCTCCAAGATCTCATATGGGCCTATGAACCTAAGTGTCAACATTTTGGCTTTGATGGATCTTCCAATACTTGTGAGTGGAGAAACTTTCAAAAACACATGATCACCTACATCGAATTCCAAAGTTGTCTGATAAAAATCTGCATAGCTCTTTTGACGGCTTTCAACTATCAATAACTTTTGTTTGATCAGATCAATCTTCCTGGTGATGTCCACTAAGTCAGGACCAATGATAGTTCTCTTACTCAATTCCGTCCAATAGAGTGGAGATTGACACTTTCTCCTATATAAGGCTTCATAAGAAGCCATCTAGATACTAGCATGGTAGTTATTGTTGTAGGTAAATTCTGCTAATGATAAGTGATTGTCCTAACTACCCTTGAACTCAATTGCACAAGATCTTAGCATATCTTCAAGAGTTTGAATCATCCTCTCAGTTTGCCTATCTGTTTGAGGGTGGTATGTAGTATTGTACTTTAACTAAGTGCCCATGGCTCTTTGTAATGACCTCCAAAAGTTTGATGTAAACCTCAGATCTCGATCAGATATGATTGACTCCGACACTCATAAAGTTGAACTATCTTATCAATGTATCATTGTGTTAGTTGTTCCAAAGGATATGTGGCCCTGATAGGTAAGAAATGTACTAACTTGGTCAATCTATCAACGATCACCCAAATTGCATCATAACCGCTTGGGGTCCTTAGCAAACTAGTGATGAAATCCATGGAAATGCTATCCTACTTCTATTGAGGAATATCTAAATTCTGAAGTAGTCCTGGAGGCCTTTGGTGCTCTATCTTAACTTTTTGACATGTTAAACACTTCATCATAAATTCTATTACATCTCTTTTCATCTTTGGCCACCAATAGTTTCTCTTTAGATCATTATGCATCTTTGTTATTCTTGGGTGCATCAAATAGTTACTCCGATGAGCCTCTTCTAAAATTGTCTTCTTAATCTCATCATCATTAGGGACAAATTCTCTTTTTGTACCTCAGAATCCCTTCCTCTCTAATATCATTGTCTGGAACATCTCCATTTTCCAATGCCTCTCAAATACTCAATAATCAGACATCTTCCATTTATACTACCTTTAAATCTCTAAAGAAATCATAATCACCCAAAATTAACTATAGAGTAATTGCTATCTCAGGCAATACCTGAAGATCTCTCAAATCCTCCAAACAATAGTGCTCCTCTAAGCTTATATGGAACACATGCACTGTCTTCCTACTCAATTCATTAGCTACCACATTAGCTTTACTAGGGTGATACTTAAGTTTAAAGTCATAATCTTTAAGGAACTCTATTCACCTGTGTTGTCTATTATTCAATTCCTTCTGGTCCACCAAGTACCTCAAACTCTTATGGTCAATGAAAACCTCAAATTAGGACCCATATAAGTAATGCTTCTATATTTTTAGTGCAAACACAATTGCATCCAATTCCAAGTCATAAGTGGGGTAATTCTCCTCATGGGGCCTTAATTGCCTTGATGCATATGCTACTACTTTACCTCCTTGCATCAGGACACAACCCAAACCCTTAAGTAAAGCATCTGTATATAACATGTAGCGACAATTGGGGTCTAGAATAGTAAGCACTGGAGCAGTGGTTAATCTCACCTTCAACTCTTGGAAAGCTGCCTCACACTTATCACTCCAAATGAACGGTTGATCCTTCTCAGTCAACTTAGTTAATGGCATAGCGATTTGAGAGAATCCTTCAATAAATCTTTGGTAGTAACTAGATAGATCGACAAAACTCCTCACCTTTGTTATAGACTTTGGGGATTCCCACTTCAATACAACATCTACTTTACTGGGATCAACAGCCACCCCTTCCGTGGATTCCAAATGACCAAGAAATTTTACTTCTTTAAGCCAAAATTCACACTTAGACAACTTGGCATACAACTAATGGTCCTTTTGTATTTGCAATACAATATGAAGATGCTCCTGATGATCCTCCTCACTCTTATAGTAGATGAGGATGTCATCGATGAAAAATACAATGAACTAATCCAGATAAGGCTGAAAGATTCAATTCATATAATTCATGAAGACAGCAGGGGCATTTGTTAAGCCAAATGGCATGATTAAGTACTCGTAGTGACCATACCTTGTACAGAAAGCAGTCTGTGGAATATCCTCTGCTCTGACCCTAAGCTGATGGTACCTCGATCTCAAGTCAATCTTAGAAAAGATAGACGATCCAATGAGCTCATCCAAGAGGTCATCTATCCGTGGCAATAGGTACTTATTTAATTAGCGGTAATCAATATACAATCATAGGCTACCATCCTTCTTCCTCACAAACAATACCAGTGAACCCCATAGTGAAACACTTGGTTGAATGAATCCTTTCTCAAGTAGTTCTTCTATCTTCTTCTTTAACCCAGCCAGTTCTGAAGGTGACATCCAATAGGGTGCTTTTAAAATTGAAGCTATGCCAGGTACAAAATCAATGGAAAATTCAACCTCGCTTTTTGAGGGTAACCCAAACACCTCCTTTGGAAATACCTCTGGAAATTCTTTTACTACTTCAAGTTGATTAATACTTACTTCCTTATCAACATTAGCAGAGAAGAACACCGCATCTTTCTAGCAACCTTCTCAAATATACTTGTTCACTTGAGTAGTCGACGATAGCATGGGACTCATAATAGCCTCAGCAGACATAGCATGTGCCATACCTCCTTATTTACCCTATTATATATCAATTGGAACCATTTAAAGTCATTTCCCAAAGCTTAAGGATGGACAAATGTCAACTTTAAAATTTTCATTTTCGAATTCAGTACACTATTCACAGAATTTTGGGCCAATTTTGAAAATTCACAACTAAATGTAGAAAAATTGAAACTGAGTACTTCCAATTTATTTGAAGCTTGTCATGCCTTCTATAAGGCAAAAATACTCATGGGCCTCATATCCATATGAAACAAAGCTAGAAAATTCAACAAGTTGCACTATTCATTTGGTCAATTTTTGAATTTCCTGTATTTTAACCCAAATTTGGAAGGACATATCTCTTAGCACAAAACTCCAAATTTAGTGATTTACCACTTATTTTAAAGCTAAAAATAAGATCTATAAGCCTACCAAATTTCAAGTCCAAACTCATCTAAGTGTTTTATGTTGTTTTGTAACACTTTTACCCTCATTATGCATGCATTTATATCCTTTTAATTATATTGATTCATGCATTGCATTCTGCTATTTAAGGGATAAAAAGGGTCATTTTTCTCTCCTTAATGGTAATTACCTTGATCTGTAATTTACAAAGCTCTTTGTTGCTATTTTCAGGCAATTAGAGAAGGATCTAAGACCCGAGGTGGAGCATTGAAGGAGCCACAAAGTCATAAGAACCAAAACATAAGATTTGCAGTGCTCTTTGTCCCCAGGTCGTGACATGGGCTTATGAAGTCATGACCTGGATGCTCTTTAAATGGAACTATGTGTTTTGGAGCTAGGTAAAGACTGAAGGCCCTCTATGTCTTCAGGTCACGACATAGCCTTACGAGGTCATGACCTGGACTTCCCAAGTCATGACATGAGATTCTAAGGTCACAACCTGAGTGTGTTAAGTGAAGCTGTATATTTTAGAATAGGTTTTTTAGCCTCTACACTTAGGGGAATAGCCACCACGAACCAGTCTCTCTCCATTTTGTAGATTTGCAAAGGGATGAGCCTCCACTATATTCTCTCAAGTCTCTATTGATCCTATAGCCCAAACCTTCATTTTTCTTTACTTTTTCATCATTTCCTGCAATTCTGAACTGATTAAACCACTCTCAACCCCTTCTTCTCCATTTTTCCAATCCTCTTTTTAACATCACTCATGGCTAATTGTGACCTCTTAGCTATAGACCATATTCAAGTTCATTTTACGTCAATTGGAACCACGTTGGATGGCTTACAACGCAAGAAAACAAAACTGGAATTTTTGCTTTCTCGGGTACTGTTCATTTGGTAAATTTAGATTTTTGGGCCAATTTTGAAAATTCATAACTAATTCTATAAAAATCAAAATGAGGTGGTTCCAAGTCCAATTGAAAGATTTCAAAGAGATCCACATGAGACAAATATTTCAGGGGCTAACTTGTTTTGGAACAGTGCCAAAAGTGTACAAAATTTACACTGTTCATATGGTCAAAACTGTTTTTCAAATTTAAAGCACTAATTTTGAAAAATCACCATAATTTGCACACATCTCCAATTCTAGTGAATTATCCATGGATTTAAAGCTCAAGATGTGTATTATAAGCATACAAAATCTCATGGCCAAATTCATACAAAAACTACTTCAAAATATTTATCAAAGTTTACAGCTCCATAGGCAACAATTTCCAGCATTATTACATATATATATCAAGTTCATACCATGGAATGTAAAACTATGAAGCTATTCTTCCATTATGCTCTTCCCTCTTCGAAGTGCCTCTGACCCTACTTGAATCATGGTAAACTTGGGAGGAGTGAGATTTCATAGAAATCCTAATAGCAAAATAAAATCAACAAGCATCATTATCACACAACTTTATTAAAAGCCATTGCTAGGGAACTAAAACTAACCCATACTTTGTGAAACTTTAACATGCAATAGCCAAGGCATAACATTGCAAGGAGCAACCACAAGTCATACGTAAACTTTCATAGAGCTTAACCATCCAATGGCAATAACATAAGCATAACAACAATACAATGTTAACAACAAAGTTAATTAAATCTTACTACCTCAAGTGAAGTAAGCCTTAACTCTCTCTCTTCTTGTTCTTGGCTCCTTCCTTCACAAATATCAAAGCCTATCCCACAAGGGGCATAACCATTATATTTCACGTCATAACAAAAGTCAATGCTTGAATTGAATAAAACCCTTAATCTCTTTCTCTCTAATTTTTGAGTTTTGTTTCCATCTATTCATACATTATTCTCTCAGGCCAATCCTACATTATTTTTCACGTAGAATCCAAATATGAGCTCAAAATTATGAAATTCATCTTCCTTCCTCTTGAACCCCTTAGGCCAAAACACTTCCTCTTTTTCACCTAAATTTCCAATTTTGATTGCAATGCTTCCAAGACTTATTCCTTAGGTGTATCTTACATAATTTTTCATTCTAAACATATTAGAAGCATCAAAACAAGTAAAAACCAATCCTAGGTAAAAAGTCCTCTTGGCTGTGGGGTACCCTAAGTTTTCCAATAACAACAATATCAACCATAATCATATAATACCACTTGATTCAAGTCATAAACAACTTCTTAAACTAATTCCCATCATCAAAATCATCCTCCACCAATCCTATATAATTTCAACTAACAAGAGGGGAAGGGAAAATCATGGATTTTCAGCCATAGAACTCAAGATTTCTAAGCATTAAACCAACTAGGATTACCAACTAGGATTAACTACTAACCTTGAATCCAAGTTTGGTTAGTTGATTTCTTGCCTTGTCCTCCTCTTTAAGCTTTAATTTTTCAATTCTAAAGAGTTTCCCCTATGGAAACTAAAATGTGAAGGAGGTGGGAGAGGAAGATGTTTAAATTGCTAAAATTATGTGATTGGTTAATAATTGATGTATATGACATCATAATTCCTAAGGGCTTATGTCATGCACATCTTGAAACTTCTCCTTGCTTCTTCCACTTTCCAAATGGCACCAAGAATAGCTTAGTCAAGAAGGAAAAAGATTTTTCATAACATATCTTGTATAACTTTCTACCGGCTCAAGTAACTTTTATACTGGCAGTATCATAATTGTCCTTGATATTTTTGACCACCTATCCTCATCCTTTATCATTTACTTTTGAGCCACCACCTTTTACTTTTGAGTCATCACCCCTCATAATGATTTTCAAAAGAATAGAAATCCTAGTAAAAAATAGTAGCTAAAAGTATTGCTTTTCCTTCTAAAAATACTTTCTAGAGTTCCAGTACTCAAAAAATTCCTCTATTAGTTTTAAAATCTCTCTTTGATTCCAAGGAAATTTCATGAATTTTCCTAGAATTTAACTCCCTCTATAGATATTTCTTTTTGAATTTCTCAAATAAAAGCCCTAATTGGCTTAAATAAACTTTAAATATTTTTAAAGCTAATTTGGGGGGTAGTTTGGAAATAAATTACCTCTACAATGTTCTAAAACTCTCAAGGTATTTTATCCATATTTTTCCCAATTTTTCTGAGGCCTTGGAGTACATGAAATAATTAAATTTGACTAATTTTCCTTAATTAGTCAAATAGTGGAAAAATTACTAGAAAATTAATATTAATTAATTTCCTTCATATTTTGACTTCTGGGACCATCATCCTGTTCCAGAGAATTTTCTCTAATTTCTAGGGTTTTTTAGGAATTTTCAGAGCTTTCTGTCATATTTTTCTAATTTATACTGACTTACTCAAAATACTAAAAATTCCACTTTGGTCCATATCCTGATTTCACATCAAAAGTTGTGCAATCTACATTAACATTAATATTCTGGCACTTAGCCATTTTTAGAGTAATTATAACATAGTCACAAAATGCTGGATGTGACACTATCATACTTGGAGCGATTGTGACCAGTTTAAAGACATGAGAGGCTAAACCTTTAGCCACTTGGTGATGGGAGATGAAGCTTGAGCTCAAGGACTTAATAGGGTAGTTACTCAGTCTAAACCTATGCTTAAATTTTTTGTTGAACATTTTTAGATTTAGGGATTTCTGCACTTATATAAGACTTGATTTATGATTTGTAAATCTTGTGTTTAGACTGCTATAATATATTTGGATTGGATGCTATTTAATGTTGAATTATCCATATGAATATTCTAGCTTTGAATCCTTGTGTTCAGTTGATTGTCATTGATCATTGATGATTAATCTATTTACTTGGTATTTTATTGTTGTTGATTGACAATTTGAGGGCATTTGCATCATCTATTCATTTACACTCTAAGTGGTTTTCAACAATGTTTTAAGACATGTTAATCAACTTTGATTAAAGTGAGTTTTCATTAATTAAAACATTAGACTCAAGTGATTACTTAGGGTTTTCATCAGAATTAGAGGTTTCCAAAACTCCCAATCAATTTAAGAGCAATGATAGCTGAGTTTACATCATCAAGAGACTATCCCATCATAACTTCCCTTTAATCCAAAGCATATCTTCATTCATTTAAAATACCAAAAAGATTTACTTCTTTGCAATTTACATTTATTGTACCACTTTTTGAACAATTAAAGCCCTTTTTCTTTATCCAAATCATCTTGCTTTTGATAACTAGTTTAATCTAGGTTTTTCTAATAAAGCGCTCCTCAAGAAGAATGATTGGTTGTGCCCTATACTACGTTATTTGGTGCAACCATAATCTTAATGATCTGAAAGGCGACATTCCGATCCGATCACTCATTATATTACGTGGCACAAGATTGCTCTTGTTTTAGGCAATTTTATCTCCTAATTCATTCTTTCTTGAATTTCTTTTCCTTTTTCTATGTATCATTCCATTTAAGCATTCCATGATCCATATTTTCCAGCATCAAGCACACTATATAATCATAGATACAAGGTAATACAATCCATAATCCATTACAATATCGTTATAAGGTTTGTCAAAATATTACGTAACATCATGTAACATTACATAATTCATATAATTCCTTCAATCCAACACCCAATCCTTGTCCTTGTCCATGGATGAGCCACTTCTTATTTGAAGCATAATTTAACATAGGAGGAATGAGATTACATGAAAATCTCAGTAGCAATGAACTATAATTCTCATATAAATCAAGTAAGATATAATTCGACATGCTTTAGAACTTTAAGACATCCTCAAGTCATATAAAATCATGTTTTGCATCATAACAAGAGAGGAACATTGAAACATCCTTCCTTTAACCCCTCAGAGTACACATTTGGAAGCGTTACGGTTCAAGCGATTCATGAAACAAACCCATAAATTGAAAATTTACAATTGGTTCTCGAGTTACAGTTTACTGGCTAAATTCTAGATTTTTAGTCTAATTTCAAAAAATCATAACTAATTATAGAAAAATCATATTGAGGTGGTTCAAAATTCTATTTGAAGATCTTTCAATTCTCCACAAGAAAAAAAAAATATAACTAGATGTAACTGTATGTTTACTTGTTTTAAGTGATATAATTTTAAGTGATAAATGTATGTTTGAAGCTCTTTCAATTATAGTAACTATGTCTAATTCATATAGTTTATTCATTGAAGTTTACTGTTCATTTGGTCAAAACAGTACGTTCCAGTTTCACTATCCTAACTTTGATTAACCATAACAATTATGCACACACAACCATTTTAAGTGATCTACCACTTGTTTTAAAGCTTAGGATGTGTACTTTAACCATATCAAATTTTACAGGCAGAATCAATTGTTTGCCTCACCTCCACTTTGTTACTAATTCGTGACTCTTTTAAGGATGCTTTATCTCCCTAACTTACATTAATGATTCATAACTAATTCTTTCCTTATATAATACCATTACATCAATCCATAGACTATTCCCATACAGCATCATAGCCAATTATACAAGCCATCGTCATCACTGATCATCACATACGATCAATATCACAGTTATAACATCCATTAGTATACAATCTATGCAATGCAATACGATAACTTTCTTCAATTGTTTGCCTCTTTTCTTGCTTCCCCTTCATATATCATTTGCTTGATCATTATCACCTATTATGGTTGGTTAAGGAAGGATGAGATTCGGGAGAATCTCGGTAGTAAATATTATCATCAATGCATGAAAGATGGATGTAAGTATATAACATGCTTGCTTAATCTAACTCATGCTTACTTATAACATATTCCCATGTTCAATGTTTCATACCAACATGCATGACCATGCAAAACATCATTGAAATAAAGCATCATGCTAGCATCACCATCTCATAATATCATCCAATCACATAATGCACATCAATACACAAACATTCATGTCAAGCATACAAGAAAGGTAAGTTCACTACCTTGTATCCTTAACCTTTCTTTTTGCTTCCAACCATTAAGGTTGCTTGCTTAACTTTTGCCATTCATTTTTCTTGATATCTCATGGCCTTAAATACACCAACACATCATTTTCATTCATTCATTAGAGCCATGATAATTAACAACATCAAGACTTTGTATTCTTTGAGCTATATTGGCTTCTAACTTTTGAGCTTGATTTCTAGCCTTTTTAAAATTAATATCACATGCCATTCCCACACAATTTTGCATATAGAATCCATTTCCAAGATCAAAATAATCAAAATCAAACTCTTTTCCTATGAACAAGCCTTGACCATAGTCATGAAATCTAACCAATTCCAACATAAAACCACTTGATTCTTGTTCCTTTCAAGCCTTTAAACATTATTCTAACATCAATTTCATCTTCCTCTATTCTTAATAATTTAATGTAGCATGCCTCCCAAAGGTTTCAACCTCCCAAAAATCATTAAAATCCATAACTAAGCTTAACAACAACAAGGGTAGTAAAAACTACATCAAAAACCATGAACATACCTTGTTTTAGAGCTTGATCTTACATGGGGTCACTTGAAATTTCTCTCTCCTTCTTCTTTCTCTCTCTAGAATTAATTTTGCAAGAGTTTTCCTATGGTTTCCTTGAGCTTAGACGAAATGAGGGGGAGGGGAGGGGATATTTATAGAGTTTAAGAACAAATCCTAGCCATTGATCTGAAAATTACAAGATTAAATCTTGGCCATCCATTTTTCATCTTTGTCTTGTAGTGACAAGTGTTCTCATGACATCATACTTACCTCATCATGCTTACATCATTAAACCACATGTCTTTAATCCAACTATACATGTGTTTTGCATTTAACCGTACACATGTCTTGCATCTAACCGTACAAGTATTTTTTATCTAACTATACACTTATCTCTTCTATATCCCTCCATCATTTTAGCATTAAGATAGGGAGAAAATTAATATAAAATTCATGTAAAATACAACCCTTAGGCACTTCTCCACTTATCTTGCCATTTTGCACCATATAAAGTACTTTGGGGTCCTGAATTTCCCGGGATTATCACATCCAATAATTTGGCATTTAGGGATAAGGAATATTCCTCAACAATTAAGGGCCAAAAAGGATAATGAGAAATAGAAGAATTATGGTAGAAAATAATTAGTATGATTTTCCAAGTCAATTATGAATGTTTGACTAATTAAGGAAAATTGGTCAAAAATAATTATGAAAAAATATTTCCAAGTCTTAGAAAATTAAGAAAAAATAAAGATAATATTCTTTGAGAATTATATGAGTTTGTATAATTAGTTTTTAATGACCAAATTACCCTTGAAAAAATTACAAAGGAATTTAAGGGTGATTTAAGCTAGTTTAAGGCCTTTCATTTGGAAAATTCCAAATAAGTACTTGGAAGAAGAATAAAATCCCAAGAAAATTCCTATGATGGCTCAAGGAATTATAAGAGATTATAAAATTAAAAGCAGACCCTCAATTATCCAGGATTTTTCCTAATTATTCAGAAAAGTGGAAAATAACTAAAGAAAAGGAAATTAGTTTTCCTTTTTATTTAATTAATGGGAATTCGAGTTTGGGCTAAAGAGGGCATTTTGGAAAGAGAAAATTGAGGAGAATAAATTATGGATCTGATAGAAAATAATTACAGAGGCTAGAATACAGTAATTATAAAAAAGAAAATAAACCCGGAGTGAAAGTGCACCAATAAAGTGTATATTAGAGTCTTGTACTTTATTTGGCCCTCAGGTTGCCACTTGTCAAGCCCTTATTAAAGAATAATTAAACTTTTCAAGTGTCAAGCCTCAAGTGGAGGAGAGTTTGACTTTTGAAAATTAATTACAATTGGATTTACATAATTAAGAGAGAAGTTTCAAGACTAAATAGAGAGGTGACACATGGCATAACAATTAATTGTAGTAGGTGGGTGGTTGAGATATTTATTAGAGCATTTAGTGAGCTCTTCCCCTCCCCATTTTCATATTTGAGTTTGGCCAAGAGGGAAAATGAGAGAGCAAGAGTGAGCTTGAAGTGCAACCAAGGAGAAAACAACCATCTTGGATCAAGTAAGCCTGGAGTTAAGGTTTGTAGATGATTCACAGTTGTTTCTAGCTTGATTCTCTTAAGTTAGATGGTTGAAATTTTTGGTTTTTCCCTTTCTTTTGTTCTAGCTGAAATGTATGATGTATAGGAGAGAAAGTTTGTTGCTAAACAAAGCTAGAACACTATGACGTAAGGTGGTTTCAAGTGGTTTTATGTGTTTTTGAAAAGATTTTGTGGTTGGTTCTCTAGAGGTATGATTTGGCCAAGATGAGAACCCTAACCTAGAATGGGATTTTCAAAGTTTTGATGCTTCCATGATGTTCAAAATGGAAAATGGTGTAGGATAGACCTAAAGAACAAGTGTTGAAAGCATTAAAATCAAAGTTGTGATTTTTGAAAAAATCTAGACCCTATTCGGCCAATCTTGGTTCTTGAGGAAGGGGATTCATTTTCTTAAATCCAAGAGTATATATAGAATCTAGATGAAAAACCGTGTAGGAATAAACCAAGAAAGGATTTTTAGGTTTAAGGAAATAAACTCTAAAAGTTCTAAGAACAAAGATGAAAGCTTTAAAGGGTTAGGAGTTACTTAAGCTATGTTGTTAATTTTTATGTGGAATGGTTGGTAATCTTGCTGTCCTTTTTGTGATTTATCATGTTAGGGTTTGTTAATTGTGGAGAAGAGGAAGAAGGTCAAAGAATCAAAGAGTATTAGATTAAGGTAGTAAGATTTAATTAACCTTAACATTGATTGTTGCATTGATTGCTATGCAATTTCATGTGTTATTATGTGGTTGAGCTAAATGATGATGATGATGATGATTGTGTAGCTATACTCTTGCTTTAAGTGTCTTGGCTATTGTAGGTTAGAGTGCTACATGTATGAGGTAAAGAAGTTCCCTATTAATAGCAAAAAAGTTGGAATGCTTGTAATTAATGTATGTTGATGTTTTGGTTGATTGATCTTGCTACTAGGATTTCATTGAAATCTGAAGCTGAACTAGAAAACTAGATTTTTACCAAATGAACAGTAAAAATCCAAAAATCAATGATTTTTATGGATTTTTGAGCCCAAGACCATCCAATATGGTCTAAAATGGTTCTGAATGAACTCTAAGTCATTCTAGAAGTAAGGTGTAACATTTAGTATTAGAATGGAGGTTTTGGCATGAGATAGAACGCTCTGCTTAGATAATGTGTCAATTACAAGGAAAATTAACATATTGTTGCAGGAGAATATTACTGTTCAATTAGTAGAGTGGCTTGTTGTGGCTACTGTCACATCCCAAGAATTTTCACCTAGTTATAGGGAATCAAAAATTGGGATGAGGGTCAATGTAGGAGTTAGATGGGAAAATGAAACAACTTTTGATGTGAAACCTCAATAAGGTCTGGGTTGGCATTTTCATAATTCTTGGTCTAGGAAGGGGAAAACTGGAAAATTTGGGAAAATTTCCAAAAAATACTTAAAAAATGGAAAAAAAAAATGTAGACTAGAGGTTTGGAAACTTGGTTGAGGCTCGAAAAATGGAATTTCAGTGAAAATGATTTATTACAGAATTTCTTGTAAAAAGAGGTTTTTCGAGAAAATATTAAAAAATAAGGGAAAATGATTATTTTAATTAGTTAGAGGTCTCAATAAATTTAGGAGATTGATGGATAATTCATCTAAATATTTATTTGAATTTATAAAATTATTTTTGGGCCTTGGAAGCTCAGAAATTAATTTCTGGGGATTTATTTTCCCGCAGTGACACTGATAGAGGCCTAACTAGAGAAAATTCAAAATAAATACCTAGAGGTGGCAAAAAATTCTGAAAATTTTTGGATCATGCTCTCATATTAAAAGGTGAATTATTATGGAGAGAAATGAATTTTGGGAGGTTTGAAAAAATTATGGAAGGTTACTAATGAATAATAACCGATAAAGTTTCAAATTGGTTTGAGATAGTAATTTGGTCTGTGGGCCATCTTTTTGGACCATTCTAAACCATTTGTGAGGCCCACACTGAACCCAATAGGGGCCCAATTTCATGCAGTTTTCAGGTCCCTCTATTTTTAATTAAACAAATGCAAAATTAAAGGATATTAGTGTGGAAAAATCTAGAGAAAAGCCACTTGTTCAAATCTGAAGTTAAGTGACACTTGATGGCTGCTAACACACCCTTTTATCTATCATTTTGGGTGTGCTAATTAGGGGAAAAATGGAAAATTATTTGGTCTATAAATACCCCTAGAAAATACCAAAAAAATATTGGAAAATGGGGAAAATAAGGGAAGACTCTGCCACTGTTCATCCAGCCCCTTTGTTCAAAATTTTTGAAGTGTTTTAGGCAAGGAATCATCTAACACACACCAAGAAAACATTAAGGTATGTCTAAGCATCATTATCCTGAAGTATTATATTGATTGGATTAGGATTTTTGCTTAGAAAAATGCTGGAAAATGCTGAAAAATTTGGTTGGGATGTGTGATGCTTAGGAAAGGATAGAAACCTTAATAATCAAGTAGAATAAGAAAGATTAAGTGGTGTATGGATTGATATTTAGAAGAAAACCAAGTTAGGGTTTTGGTTCTCATTTCAGCCAGCACTGTTCATAGGGAAGGAGTTTTTTTTTCATTGATTTGATGATTCCAATGGCTTTAAAACATGTTTTTGTGTAGGGATATGCTGTTGGAAAGTGTTTAAAATCATTGGAATAAAAAATAGAAATTCTGGAAGCATATAGCCCCCTATTCAGCCAAGTGAAGATCATGGGGAAGGAGTGTGAATTTCAAAAATCTAATTGCACCATTGGATTTTTCATGAAAAATTGTGTAGGATTGAGTAATGGGATGATTAATTCTAAAGGAGGAATCATATTGTTAAAAATCAAAGAAAAAGGGGGGAAATTATTAAGTTAATGTTAAAGTATTGGAATCAAGTTGTTTAGTGACTAATGTAGCCTATGTTTATGCTTGGTTTAATAGGCACTGAGAGGAGGAATTGAGGAGAAGCATTGTACCTTGGAGAAATTAACTGGACAAGCTTTTAAAAAGGTAGCTTTGAATTATAATTTGATTATTTATCATGCTTGTTTGTTGTGATTTGTTGATTGCTTGGATTGGAGGAATTGTGTGGTGGTCTTGATTATGATTGACATTGATTATGCTTTAGCCAAATGCTTTATGGTATGTTAGTATGGATAGTATAATTTTCCTCTCCTTGCACGATATTTGGTATGAATTCCTATGAGTTGGGAATGGTTTGGATTGCATGACATGTTACAATTAAACTTGCATTGATTTATATGATAATTATGATTCATATGCTACGGGGATTTCTTTCAAATCTCACTCCTCCTATGTCATTTTATGCACTAATTAGGAAGTGGACCAAGCATGGAGTAAGGGAAAGAATTGGCCTTGGAATGAAATGGCTTTATGAATATTATGCTATATTAGAAACTTGTATCAAGTGTACTAAATTTTATGTTGACTTTTTGATAAGTTATGAATGATATTTTGATGTAAATTATATTGTTATTCCATGTTTCAATGTTGAAATTATGCTTGATGCATTGTAGAAAGAATGTGAATGAAGGAAAAGAGGAAATAAATTAAGAAAGTGGTATTTAGGGAATAGGAATTCCCTAAAAAGTGCCAAACTTGTGACACATAAAATAATGAGGAGTTATTGGAGTTTGAATCTGAGATTTTGCAAGCTAAAATATCTCATTTTTTTACCTTTAAAACAAGTGGTAATTAATTAAATTTGGATTGTGTGCTAAGAGTTATGCCCTTCCAAAGTTGGGTAAAAATACTAAAAATTTGAAAATTTACCAAATGAACAGTGCACATTGACGAATTTTCTAGAATTATTCTGGATGGAATTGGACCTAATGATTATTTTTTCTCCATAGAACTCTTAGCAAGCTTTACGTGAAAATTGGAACCACATCATTTTGAATTTTCTAGATTTAGTTGTGAATTTTCAAAGTTGGCCCATTTTGAGATGAATATTGTACAGATAGGATGAATAGTACAATTCTAAAATTTAAAATTTTTCATCCGAAAATGTTACGAAACAACTTATATTAGTTCCAATTAATATATAATGGGATATAAAGAGAGGTGTGGTAGCTATAATAGTGACTCAAAGGGTTCAGTTAACTAGAGGAGACCAGGAGAACCTTTCCCTCAATGGTTCAATGAAGATGACGACTATAGCCTTATAGCGAATTTCTACTATGATACCTTATAGGAGAGTAACCCTCTGCCTGACATAGCTATAGTTGCTTCTAATGATCCTCAAAGGATCAAGGTCATTGAAATATCTTATGATGATGGAGCTGGACCTAGTGAAGTCAAACTACTTCCAATCATGAAGGAATTCCACACCATAAAGGTCCTAGCCAAGGACTTTAGGGAGAGGTGCTGGTACATTAAGCCTAACAAGAATCAGAATGTCCATGTGTACCTGAGATATCTGGAGGGTATGTAGAAGCTTTACTATTATGTGACTAGGAAAGATGCTACCCTGTAGATGATGGACTGGACATTAGCATTACTTAAAGTACTCCCTAGGACCCAGCTTTGGAAAAATGGTGTGAGAGACATTTATAATCGTATAGATAGTGCTAGCTTCAATGAACTCATAGATGCCCTCGAGATATTCGTGAGGAATACCTTTCTTTGAAGTTAAGATTAGAAGAGTGGACCCTGATGATGATGAACAGGCTCCTATTCACACCGTTATGGCAAAATGAGTTCTGTCACTGGGATCAGATAATGAGATTCGATGTTGAGGAGTGGATCCAGAGCATTGAGGGCTTTATACCAAAGCAAATGGCAGCCCATCATTTAAGGGTTAACCCTTATGGATACTGCATTGCTCATACCAAAGCAATTGGCAGCTGATTATTTTCTGTAACCTTTGCCTGGCATAGTTGCTCTTACGAACATAATATAACCCTTACAATAGAGAGTCACATCCACTTTTGGAGAGCTACTTCGTGGTCAAGTTTTCCTCATATTCAATTCCTATTTTGGTACACTCCTCACTTTCATATACCTAAAAAAGGGGGTCTCTCCACTTAGAGTTAAACAATTCTATAGGCAGTGGCATTCCTCATTAGGAATTTCGATTCTCGAATTTCATACTAGCCTGGATGCCTGGGTTACATACTCCAACATCCTTAGGCTTTAGGCATTATCAAAAACTTGTTCATCCCTCATGACATATTCATTCCCATTACATCCATTAACTATCACATGCTTATCTATTTTCATTCAATTGTATCCTCAAGAGGGATCCTGCCTGACTTTACCTTTCCTGAATTTCCTTACTTTCTGATCACTTATTCTTATGGTCAGATATGGATTACTATACCCTGTTCACATCACACAGCTAACATTTAATCACCATGCTATGTTGTGCTTAAGTCAGCCATCTAACTTATCATTAATTCTCTATTTGATAATATCTAGTTTCTCTATCCCTCTTGGTTTTCTATCCCTTAGGGGTTTCTCTACCACTACTTAGGGATTTAATAAACCTCAATATTCTGTATTCTTACCTTGCCTCTTTCGAGGTTACATTGATTACTTGAGAGTTGAGTCGTTATCCTACTTCCCTACCAGGGTATAGGCTCCTCCCTTCGTCGGGCCTACTATACTTTCAATTGTTTTACTAGCTCATACAATAAGGAGTTAGTAACTCAAACCCATCTCGGTATCATTCCATCACCGCTTTATTTCCTTTTTCCATCTTTGCTCTTACAGAGAGGAGTATCATATATCCTCAGTAGTCATGTCTCACGTATTCACCTGCCTGAATTTTCATGATCAAGTTCAACCTTTACCTCGAGGCAGGAGACTAACTCTAGAGGAATACGTTCTATGAGGATGGTCTGTTTTGACCAAGTATCCTATCGATATCATAGAAAGGCATGTATATTAGTTCTAATGTAATTGAATAATGCAGTTTAGGCCAATATTAGACGTGAAAACTCTAGTACCAGTGGGAACAAAAATACATAAATCATTTAACATTATATTAACAGTGAGACCTAACACCTTGTATATTCCTTCGAAACAAAGGAGTGGCTAGCACCCAAGTCAAACAATGCATGCATAGGGTAGTCGTTAACTTAAATCGTACCTTGAATCATCTCAGCCAACTTACTTACCTCTTCTCTTATAAGGGCAAACACCCTTCCTTGAGTCTATGGTCTCGACCTGTCAGCAGCTATCGGGCATTACCGTACATAATGTCTAGGCTTGCCACACCTGAAACACACATTCTGACCCATCAGGCATGGTCTATCTCTTATAAGGGCAAACACCCTTCCTTGAGTCTATGGTCTCGACCTGTCAGCAGCTATCGGGCATTACCGTACATAATGTCTAGGCTTGCCACACCTGAAACACACATTCTGACCCATCAGGCATGGTCTATCTCCGTGGTTCTTACCACAGATCTCGCATTCTATCTTCTGGCGAGCATTACTGCTTCCCTCTCGCCTCATTCCTCCTCCTCGTTTGGACTTCTTAGAGAACATAGGCTTCTACCTCTTTTTGCTTCTATTGTAAGAACTCCTTTTTGGTTCACCCCTTATTACTGGTCTCTCCTGCTTAACTCTCACCTCGTTCCTAGTGATTGAGGCTACTCTCCGTGATACGGTAGACTTCCACTGCCTTGTTAAACTCATCCAGTTATTGTGAGGCTACTTTTTCCCTCAGCTCTTGCCTCGATCCCCTTACCATATTCTCCATCTTCCACCGCTCATCATTGCAGTATTAAAGATAACTAGAGTAGTGGGACAGTCTAACGTATCTATCCAGATACTCATTAAATGATTCATGCGGACCCTGCTTAATCATTAGAAATTCTGTTTCCTTTACATCCCTCACGGATTGTGGGAAATACCTTAGGTAGAAGTGTTCCTTAAATACCTCCCAATTAATAGGGGTTACATTTGCCTAGAGGATCATCTCAGTATTCTTCCACCAATGGTCTGCCTCTCCTTCCTATTTGTATATGGCCATCTAGGCTTTTTTCTCGAAAGAGCACTCTAGTATATTAAAGATTTTCTCTAACTGAGTAATCCAATCCTCGACTACTTGGACATCTAGTGTCCCTTCAAAAGTTGGGGGGTTCTGCTTACTAAACCGAACAATCCACTCTCTTAGTGAATCAGGGTCCCCAGCCAGTTGTACCTGCTCAGCTGTTGGCTCTTGTCCTTGAGCTGTCTGTGGTGCCTCGGCCATCCTTGGCCCTATTTGCTGCAGCTTTACTACTACTGCAGTCATTGTGGTTGCTATAACAGCATCGCGCTCCTGTTCTTGGTGAGCTTGTGTTGCCTGTATCTCTTGAATCATTTTATGTTGTTCCTCTAGCTGATCCAAAACTACTTAAATCGGATCAATGGGAGCTTCTCTTTGTGGCTCCCTTGCTTGCGTTCCTTGTCTTGTCCTTGCCATTATATCGTTTCTCCTTTACTACAAGAGGAACAGAACTATCACTTATATAAACTACACTTTATATCACTTTTTTATTCCCATATATACATATGGCACCATCAGTAAAATATTTATCCTCACCCTAGTACAGCCCATCACAACCATATAACACATTATATATTAATCTTACATTGAGGAAGTAGTTCAGATAGGTATAGCAGTAGTGATCCTGAGTCTGGTCAAAATCTTTATTTAGATCCATCAACTCTTTATAGATATCATCACATCCTTTAAATTCCTTTTTAGCTAACCAACGTCTCTTCTTCGTTGGTGAATCCCGGGCATAACTTGGCTAGGCCTAACTATGCTTATGAGTACTGCCCGAATTCTACTAGGACCCGCTTCCTCTAGACAGATATCGTCTACTTCCCTAAGGAACTGATAGTACCTCAGTGGTGGGATATGATCATCGGGGTCAGAGATATGTGGGTGGTATCACTTCGAGTATGACTCACCTGACATCCTCTGGTTCACTATTTTCCCGGAACTACTGTTTTCACAACAGGCCATACCTCTCCTACACTAAACTTATAGCAGACACAACCCACCACAGAGTATAAACTTACCCAATACCATTCAATCAACATTCACAATTTGCAATCATTGCCAATAACGAATCATGATTCATGATCATTATTCAATAGCCAGCTATATATCACACCACAATTCAATCAATACAGTGCAACTTAGACAGAGCCAGAACCTTTGCTCTAATACCAAAAAGTGTCACACCTCTTTTTATAACCCATTATATGTCAATTGGAACCATTATAACATGTTTTTACAGTGTTTCCAAATGAAAATTTTCAACTTTAAAATTTTCCTTTTCATTCTGTCCGTACACTGTTCATCTGAAATTGGACAAATTTTGAAAATTCATAACTAATTCTAAAAAAATCAAAACGAGGTAGGTCAAATTTTCATGTGAAGCTTGCTAAGAGTTCAATAGGAAAAAAATATTCATTGGACATAATTCCATCCAGAACAGCACCAGAAAATTCGACAAAGTACACTGTACATATGGTCAATTTTCAAATTTTCAGTATTTTAGCCCAACTTTGGAAGGGCATAACTCTTCGTACAAAACTCCGATTTCAAATTTTTACTACTTGATTTAAAGCTAAAAGTATAATTTATAATTCTACCAAATCTCAGGTCTAGACTCGAATAAATACTTATTATTTCATTTGTCCCAAGTTTGGCCCTTTTTAGGGACATTTTATCCCCTAATTAAGTCTCACTTTATCTTTCCTTTACCTTTTATCCATCTTCAACCTTTTGGGACTTGTAATATATTTGTACATACATTCTAGAATAATTATACATATTCATATGTATTCATACGTGTTCATCTCCATCAAGGAGCTATTATCCAACAAATACAAAACATCCAAACATTACATAAACTAACATAATATCCATTAATAATGTCCCTATGCCTTTACATGCCTTCATTCACCACTTCCTGGCCCTTGCCCTTGCTCAATCCTTCTCCTAGGGTTATTTACACATAAGGGGAATGAGATTTCAAAGAAATCCCAGTAGCAAACAATCATAATTATCATGTAATCATGCAAACATAATGTGACATGCTTTTGTGCTCATAACATTGTGGTTCATGCATAGTGAAATACCATGGAAAGTAAGCAGATTCATATATATTCACATAACATAATGCCAAGGCAACTCAACATAAACATTACAATCCTAATTCATCAGCATAGCTTAGTCACATCATGGCATTTATAGCACATACACACATATACAGTCACATCATGGCATTTATAGCACATACACACATACACATAAATGTAAGCAAGAAAGCACTTTGATCATAATTCAATGCTACCTTTTGTTACTTGTCCAATTTGATCACTTCAAGGGAAAATGATATTTCTTAATTTCTTCTCACAAAGCCTATTAAACCAAGCATAAAATAGGCCACATTACTAATCAAACAACTTATATACAATCCTTAAACTTTAACTTAACAAATTCCTCCCTTTTTCCTTTGATTTTTAACAAAATAATTCCATCTTTAGAACCAATCATCTCATGACTCAATCCTACACAATTTTTCATGAGGAATCTAGTGGTGCAATCAGATTTTTAAAATTCAAACTCCTCCCCCATGAATAGTGACTGGCCGAGTAGGGGTTATATATCTCCAAAAATTTCGTTTTTGATTCCAATGATTTTAAACACTTTCCAACATCATATCCCTACACAAAAATATGTTCTAAAGACATTAAAATCATCAAATCAAGCCAAAACAATTTCCTTCAGCATGAACAATAGCTAGCCGAAAATGACATATAGGATCCTAGGTGGATTTTCTTTCAAAAATCAATCCATACACCACTTAATCTTGCTTATTCTATTTAGTTATTAAGGCTTCTATACTTCCCTACCCATTACATACTCAAACCAAAAAGAGGCAGCATATACCCTCAAATTTTCAAGCTAAAAACTCAACTAACCAAGCTTGTAACTTAGGAATAGGAAGGCATAAGCATGCCTTAATGTTTCCTTGATGTAAGTTGAGTGATTCCTTGTCCAAAACACTCAAGAATTTTGGCTAAATGGAGCTAGAGCTACAGGGACAGAGTCTCCCATTATTTTTCCAATTTTCCAACATTTATTTTTGTTTTCTAAGGGGGTATTTATAAAAAAATTTCATCTTCCCTTATCCCTCCATATTTGAACGATATTGGACATTTCAAGAGGTGTATGTGGCAGTCATCAAGTGCCAAAATAATCAGATCACTCCATGTGGCTTTTCTCTAGATTTTTCCACATAACTATCCCCTAATTTTGCATTTTATTTAATAAAAACAAAGGGACCTAGAAGGTGCATGAAATTGGGCCCTTATTGGGCTCAATGTGGGCCCCATAAATGGTTTTGGCTGGTCCAAAAAGATGGCCCACAAACCCATTCACTATCTCAAACCAATTTGAAATTTTACCGGTTACTATTCACTAGTAACCTTCTATAATTTTTTCAGACCTCTAAAAATTTATTTCTCTCTATGATAATTCACCTTTTAATATGAGAATGTAATATGAAAATTTTCAGAATTTTTTGCCACCTCTAGGTATTTATTTTGAATTTTTTTATTAGACTTGTATTAGTGTCACTACTAGAAAATAAATCCCCTAAAATTAATTTCTGAACTTTCAAGACCCAAAACTAATTTTATAATTTCAAATAAATATTTAGATGAATTTTTCATCAATCTCTCAAATTTATTGAGGCTTTTAACTCAGTAAAATAATTATTTCACTCTAATTTTTCAATATTTTCCCGAAAATCCTCCATTTACGGGAAATTCCATAATAAATCATTTTCATTGCAATTTCACCTTTTGGGCCTCAACTAAGTTTTCAAAACATCTAATTCACACTTTTCCCATTTTTTAGGAATTTTCAAGAATTTTTCTTAATTTTTTCCGTTTTGCCCTTCCAAGACCGATAATTATGGAAAAGTCAGCCCGGACATTATCAGAGTTTCACATCAAAAGTTGTTTTATCTCTCTGTCTAGTCTCTACATTGACCCCCGTCCTAATTTTTAATTCCCTATATCTAGGTGAAATTTTTCGGGATGTGACACCATCCACTCGATTTCATTGTTTCTTTATCCCTACATCTTTTGCTTCCTCCTGTAAGTTATTCAACAAAAATACTTTTAAGTTATTCAAACAAAACTTCAACAAATAGCAGCAACTTATAGAGAAGGAGGAGAAATCAAAATTGTAGTAGGTTTTAATTTCCAGACCAAAAGTCACTGAGCATTTGGATACTAGAGTTGAAGCATTCTATTTGTGACTCCCTCAATAGAGAATAGTAACAGAAAGCTTAGCTATTGATGAGTGACGACGCACAAGCTAGATGAAGACTGAGAAACAGGAGAGCCCTGGAGACTGGAATGGTGTGCGACCGCCGACCATGCAAGCTCAAAGCAGGATGTTAGTGGCAGTCTCACCTAAGAGGGAAGTGAATTGGGTGAGTTATAAAAATTTTAACCAAATTGAAACAATAAAACTAATAAAAACAAAGAGCTTATAGTTAGGAAGATTTCGCTGCAGATCAAAGACACCAGATTTATACTGGTTCAGTCTTAACCTACATCCAGTCCTCAGAACACCTCTAAGATTTCCACTATGATCCAAGATTAACTGGGCTCTTGGTGCCTCAATACAGCAATTGACTAAGGTTACAAACCCACTCAAGAGTCCATACTCTTGAGTTCCACTTAGAAAGTGATTAAAGATGGTGTATTAGTCTCTCTCAGAGTAAATGACTATGAAACACTAAAGCTCGGTAAAAGAGAAACAAAGTATTGAATGCAACAGTAAGAGCTTTTGTGGAAGGTAGTTCACATATTCAATTTTGCATTTAATGCTTCTTCACGCCTTTTATAGTTGGAGAAGTTTAATAACTCTTGGATGGAAGAGCTTCTAGCCGTTGAGAGTTCAATTGCATATTTTCCTAGTTGCAATGGTATTCACCATGAATGCTTCTGATATGGTAGGTTACAGGCTACTTAAATAACCGTTGAGCTTGCTTCGTATTCTGTATCAATACTTCAATCTAATGAGCTTTTCTTTCAGAATGAAGCTCATGAGGATAACTAATTAAATGATAATAATATTCATATAGTAGATGAGGATAACTGATTAAATGATAATAATATTCATATGGTAGATGAGGAAAGAATCAATCAAACATCAGATCCAATAACTATGAATTGATCAACCTTGATCGAAGTCATGATCGATAATTGGTTTATTGATTATGTTATCGATTAATTAAGATGAAAGATTTTGAAATAGATAACTATATTTATTGATCAAGTTATGGATTAACTCATGATCAATCAAGTGATCAATAAATGAAAAGAGTGACTTGAGAAATATCATTTAGAGAAAAGGCTTAAGGTCACTTATGATTTTGAATCCCTTAAAATAGAGAATTAAGATAAACAGTAAGGCTAAGAAAAGCTCGAAGAGAAATATTCAGAAGATCTTTGAATTTCACTGTAGCTTCTTGTTATTGAAAGGACTAGATCATTGATCTAATAAGTGATCGAAAATTGTTTGATCGATGAAGTTATCAATAAAGCTAAGCAAGTCAGAAGTTACTTTCAAAGAGCATTGATCGAATATTTTATTGATAAATGGATGATAGAAAATTTGATCAAAACAAAGGTTTAACAAAGATTTTCACAAAGGACCTAGAGCATATGATGATCAAGTAAGTTATCGATTAAGAATTGATCAATCAAGTGATTCATAAAAATTTAGTTTAGAAACTTAGTTTTAAAATGCCAAAAAAAAATGTTTGATCAATCACGTTATTTGAAAATAAAACATTCAGAAGAATGGATGATTGATCATTTTATCCATAAATTAATGATCGATCAAGTGATCAAAGAAGTGCTTAACACAGTTTAATCCAGTAAAAGGGTGATGATCGATCATTTGATCGGTAAACCATTGATCGATCAAGTGATGGATAAAGTATTTTTCAAAACACTTAAACAGAAGGAAAATATCGATAAACAGGTAAGTTATTATGCAATGACAGAACAAGTTATTGATAAAGCTATGATCGATAAAGTGATCAATAAATGGTGATTAAAACAAAATACAACGAGAGTAGAAAGCTTTACCATTTATCTGTCTTCTCATCGATGACTTATTTATCGATCATATGATCGATAAACACTTACCAAAAATTGTGTCTTATTATCTGTCAATTGTTCAATCATTAGATTATCAATCAATTGATCGATAATTTTCTGCACACTTCTCCACAAAACAGTGTTAACAATAATCGATCAACACATACAAATTGATTTATCTATCAAGTTATCGATTAACATTTCTGCTAAGTTATTTGTTTACACAGGAACTTTATCTATTATATGATCAATAAACCCTTGATCGATCAGGTGATCGATCAACTTACTAAAACATAGATTCCTTAAATTGTTATCATCAAAACCTTAAATCTAACATTCTCTCCCTTTTTGATGATGACAAAACAAAGGTGTAGGATTAATCATATAACAATATAAATCAGATCACAAAATCAGTAAAGACTTATGATAGATCAAAAAACTAGCAGAAATACACCACTAATAATATTTAAACACAACTGATAATAGTTAAACGCTAAAATTCAGATTACATATCAGAAGCACATGAATCATAACATAAGTAACAGAAAAACATAAAAATATAATAAAATAGAAACTAAACTAAACAGATTCCTTCTCCCCTATTTATCAGCATAAGAAGGTAAGGAAGAAGTAGAAACAGTAGGCAAAGTGATTGAGATAGGAAGAGGGGGAAGCTAAGAGAATGGAGAGACAGTCTGAGAGATAGGTGGAAGAGTCAGAAAAGGAATAGGCTGAGGAACCATGATAAGGGCTAGGGTACCAGGAGGAGGGGTGGGAGAGGTGGAAGGAACAGATGGTGAAGTAGATATAGATGATGTAGGTGGTTCAGGTTCAAGGTGAGGAGGAGATAGTGGGTGAGAGAGTAGGTCTTCAAAACTGAAAGAAGTGCTAGGGGCTGAGAAGTTTATGCAGAGTAAAACAACCAAGCTTTTCAGTTCTCTGATCTCTTTGTCAACATAATCAAACCTCTGTGAGACCTCTTTTTCCAAAACTACCATGGCTTGGCGATGACAATCCAAAATTTTGGAAAGGCCATCAAATTTCCTGTCTGATATTTCCCTATAGTCTTTGGTCGCGACATAAACTCTACTCTCAAATTCTTGAAGCTTTGCCTGGAACATCTCCCTAATTGATCATTCCATATATAAGGGTCCAGAGGTATGAGAGGGAGCTGCAGTAGATTCTACCTCATCTTGAGGTTTAGAGGTGCTAGCTGCTAGTTGCTTCCCTTTATCTTTCTAAGCTAGCTTCTGTGAGGGTCTAAATGGCACAGAGATTCTCATCTTGTTGAGTTGATTGATGCCAAAGGCAAAAACCTTTACTTTAAGTTCTCCTAGCTCAAGAGGTGCAATGTTATGCACTTGAAGGAGATAAGTGGCCAAGTGAGGATAAGGGACTGGTGTAGACTTGGATTTGTTAAGAACAAAATCCTTCATTTCATTAAATATCAGATCCCCTATGTTGATCTTTTCTGCACTGATTATCCTGGCCAGTAGTAAGTAATCATCTCAGTTCCAATGTGAGAAACTCCTACACTTATTGACCATGCTCCTTGAATAGATATAGTGGATTATTTTATAATAATCACACATTTGCTTTAGTGGAAAATTTAGTTCCTCGGGGTAGTCATCACTTTGCATTAGGATTTTATAGGCTTTGATGTCATTCATGTCACCTCCTCTCACAAATTCTTGGGTTCCTAGTAGTTCATTCAGCTTGGCACTAGAGAGATTGAAGATTTTGCCTCTGAGTTGAATTCTTAGATAATCATTTATTAGATTATCTTGATCATCATATTCCTCCATAGATTTCATATTACAATAGAATCTTTTAACTACTTCTGGGCAGTATTCTCCTCCAATGATCTGTCAATTTGAATAATATTCCAGTGGGTTACTCAAATCCAAATTGATTTTCTCATTTTTCTTCAGGCCTTAAATATCAACTGAAACCATAGGACAGAACTTATGGTTTGCAAAATCTGCCTTAAACTTAGCCATGTTTATATCATTGTTCAAATTCCCAACCAGAAACCTGGAAGATTCAGATAGAGTACCTTGGGTAGGAACTTAGCATGACACACCCTTACTTGCTTTCTGTTTCCTCTGTCTCAGTTGCTCAGGGATAGGGATTCTTAGTGTAGTCTCCATAGCTTTCTAAACTAAAGCTTCATCATCGGATTCTGTTTCAGATTCTTTAATAACCATTGGTAGCTTGGATTTTGACTTTGACCGTGGAGATTTTCACTGAGGAGTAGGTTGCTCAGAGCCTTTGGTCTAACTTTCTCGAATCTGTAATACACCTATTTTCTTTGATGGTCCTCCCTTACTTTCAGTCTGTATCTTTTCTTTGTGGTCGAGGGAGTAGTTTCTTTGGACTGTGTTTGTTTCTTGGTGCTTTCATCTGGTCAACATTCCGTTGCTTGACTCTTGCCATTTCTCATTGTCAAAAGAGATTTTGAAGAATGTTCAGTGTTTTGTGGATTTGAAAGGTTTGGCAGTGATCGAAGGAGCTTAGGGAATGATTTTGAGTGGAAGGGAATGAGTAATTTAATGAAACAGTAAATTTTGGACCATTGCGTAAAAACAGGGGAACATATTTATTGAGTTAGGGTTTTAAAACTGATGGGTTTATCAAAATCTAAACATTATAAGCACTAAATTTATTGATCAAGTTATCGATCAATGAGTAATCGATTACGTGTTTGATAAATAAGAAGAATACATAAGAACACTGAAGACAATTATTGATCAAGTTATCAAACAATGAATTATTGATCACGTTATCGATAAATTTAAGTAAAAGTGCGTACCTGGCCTGGTTTATCGATCATTTGATCGAATAATAATTTATCGATCAGCTTTTCGATAATTCTTACCCATTTGCTAGATTTGATTTTGATTCAACGTTGCTGTTGATCGATGTGTTGATCGATAATTGAGTGATCAATCAGCTTATCGATAATATTCCTTCCAACTTCTTTCTTTTGCTCTATATACCTCATTTATCGATCAATTGATCAATAAATCAATCCTTCCTTACAACATGATTATCGATGCCTTCATCAATCACTCCATACTCTGTTCCCTTCTGTTTTTCTTCGACAAAACAAAGCTTCCAGCAAAACAAGTTTCTACACACTTCGATGCTCAAGTTAGTCTTTCAATCATCAAAACTTTAAATGTAAAGACTTAAACTAGAGAGATAATGTGAGATTTCTTACAACTTATTAGGATTTACCATTCCCAATTCTCTTCTAAAGTAATTGAACTTCTGTTGATTAAGGGGCTTCGTAAAAATGTCTGCTATTTGATATTCAGTAGGGATGAATTCTACTTTTACATCTTTCTTTTGAACATGGTCCCAAATAAAGTGATGTCGAGCATCAATGTGCTTAGTACAGGCATGATGAGCTAGATTCTTGGACAGCATATTGTGCTCGTGTTGTCACACAGAATTGGAATCTCTTTTAAGTTGATTCCCAAATCTTGTAGTTGCTGCTTTAACTATGGAATTCGGGTACAACAGCTTGCAGTGGCAACATATTCTGATTCTGTGGATGATATTGCCACAATATTCTGCTTTTTGCTTGACCATAAGATAAGGCATCCTCCCAAGAATTGACATTGTCCACTGGTGCTCTTTCTGTCCATCTTGTAACCTCTATGATCAGCATTTGAGTATCCCATTAGATATTCTGCTCCTTTCTTCAAATACCAGATTCCCAAATTTTGTGTTCTGACAAGATATCTAAGAATTCTCTTGACGGCTTCTTCATGTGATTCCTTGGGAGTTGATTGGTATCTTGTACACATTCCCACACTGAATTGAATGCCTAGTCTGCTTGCTGTTAGATAGAGCAATGACACTATCATTCCTCTATACTTGGTCAGATTTACGTCCTTGCCCTTCTTGTCTGCGTCTAGTGAGATGCTTGAGCTCATAGGAGTCTTCACACTTTTAGCATTTTCTAATCCACATTTCTTTAGGGTGGGGAGAGGGGTGAGGGTGAGAGTGAGAAAGGGAGGCAGAGATATACCTGTTAAGACTTAAAAAGGAAGATGCAAATAAGAGCATGGTTATCAAAATGAGATTCGAATCATGAATCGGAAAGCTGATTTTTTGAATCTTGAATCGAAACGTATCGTGAATCGTAAGATTCATGAAAAATTATTAAGGATAATATATAAATAATTTTTGTATAAAAAGATATCAAAAGTTTATAAATATTAGTTTTTTTAGACCTCTCAAAAAAATTTTAAAAAAAACCCAACATATGAAATTCTAAAGAAAAATAGTCCCCAAAATCAATTCAAAAATCAAAATCCTAGCTTAAAAAGACTAAAATCACTAAACATAAAATTGAATTCATCATTCATCATCTCCAAGATCAATGTCACTCAATTCATGGTCATCCTCCATTAACAACGTTACTTCTTCATCATCCTCCTCTTCCCCATCTTTAACATCATCTTCATTCTTATTCTCTTGTGTTACTATAGATTTTCCTTTGCTATTGGCTTTGGCATTCAAGTTTCTTGGACCTAGGGAAAAAAAACTTAATAAGCAAGAGGGCATATATTTAAACTAAAATTAACTTAAGTTTAGCTTTAAAATATTATACCTCTCTTTCTTTCTTTACTTGGAGCTCTTTCGTCAAGAGTAAAACTCTCACGTATGTCCATCCATGACCCATCCACTAGCAAGCATGGATTTTCTTTTTCAGTGATCCACTTATCATCACATTCAATATCTGATAAACAAATTAGATCATATGTCTCTCCTTTTTCCTCTCTAATCTTCTATCTCATCTCAAGTTGAAGGTTGTATTTGACAAATACAAGTGCATTTAACCTTTATTGTTCTAAACGATTTCTTCACTTAGTATGTACTTGATCAAATGTGCTCTAATTTCTTTCACATCCAGTAGCACTACATGTGAGACTCAAAATCCTCATAGCTATCTTTTGCAATTTCTTTCCCTCTTCTCCTTAACTTTCCCACCAAAGAGTTAAAAAGAGATACAATAATGAGAAATGATTTCAAAAATTCAGATTTATTATTAAGATTAAAAAAATTAAATTCTTATAAATAGTATAGAATATAGACCACAGACTAGAGAACAGTACCAGGTTGTTTTTTGTTTCTAGTATCTATTGCCATGCTCCTTCCAAAAAGTTCCTTAGCAGACTTGAATGCCTCAAGTTGTTGATCAATTAAAAATCTTGATCTTTCTATCCGGAATCATTCTCTCAATAGTTTCATATAAACCAAAATAAACTTCCTAGTCGACATTAAATCTTTCATCATAATGAAACCTACGAAAATAATAAATAAGTTATTATGTTTTTCTAAATTCTAACATACAATTAAACAATAAATATTTAAATTTTAAACTTTAAAGTGTATAAAACTTACTTAGGATTAAGAAAATAAGTAGTCGCATGGAGGGGTCTATATAATTGCATATTCCAACGAGTGTCAATGATCTTCCATATCATTTTATACCTTGATTCCTTCTTTTCAAAATTGTCAGCAACCTCTTCTTTGGCTCTATCCATTGCTTCATAAATATATGGCATAGCAGGTTTAGAGTCACCATCTACAAGTCTCAAAACTTTTACTGTAGGATTTCAGGCATACCTGGAGTATTCGAAATCTTCAGATAGCCACACAGAGGTCCAGTTACAGTATTGAACTTGGATCTTGGAAACACAGTAAATGCACAGCAAAGAAGAGGTTCAGAGAGTGGGAGGAGTCTGGAGGAACCAACCGAATATGGAGAAAAGCATGCGCACTTGAAATGATCCCTCTTGGATCAGTTATGTAACTCCACACTTTTGAAAATAATAAACTGCCTCCTTCGTCCAACCGTTCCCCCTATTTTGCATATCATATAAAAAAGGCTAAAATTGCAGTTAGGGACCCATATGTTTTGTAATTTACATCAGAACCCCAAAGCTCAATGAATTTAGGTCCAATCCACCAAGGGTGGACTGGCCCATTTTCTTACATCTCCCACTCACACTTGGTGGATTAGATGTTGTGGGTCTAGACTCTTCACCTTCCCTAAATTTCATACTTAGTGCTTTGCGGTGACCGCATGGGCATGACGTCTTCGCTTGGGTCCCTGTACTAGAAATCCCTTTTAAAGGATCAGCACAAGTCACCCTCTCCTTTGTGTAGCTTGAATTTTAAAATTATGCCTCAGATGTCCTAGATTTACTTATATATACACTTTTTCATGGTAAATCTAATCCCTCTCGAGTCAATGGTTGACTCAGATTACCTTTCTCTTATGTCTAGTATCCACACTTACGACCACAAAATGTCATAAGGGACATGTCACAGACACTAGCATAGGTGTGTATATCACAGTCAATCTTCCTTTCGCCCAAATATCACTTTGAAATGAATCAGTTGCTTTCTTAGTATACTACCTTAGATCGCATCAATCATGACCATAGGACATATGCCAAAGCAGCAGTCACTGAAACATCTCTTCATGATATTGTCAAAGTCAAAGGACACTAATAGGGGGATAATTCCTCCCTGGGACTCACAGCAATGAAGCAGGGATCTTTCACTTGCTTCCCTTTTGCGATTCTCCCAACACATATGGTATGAAACACATGCTACGGTGTTACTCTTTTACTATAAGAGCGTATGTCGATTTGGATTTATTATTAACACATACAAACTTAGGTCTAGACACACTCAGTATCTAAACCCAAATTTTTCAACTCTGCTCATTGTTATGACATCGACGTTGAAGATTTTTTTGTCTGGCTACAGGTATTATGGAAGTCGGATTCCAAACTTTGATCCAACTTTATCAACGTGGATCTCATCTTGACTTGTTACACTTTAGTCAAGGCGACATAAATTTTGTGTTTCTTCCCTACCATATCAGCATTCATTACTGCTTTACTGGTGAACACAAATGTCTCATCTTTGTTCACTCCACCTGAGTGTCAAAGGTGGTTGCCTGTGTGAGAGAGCCAACCTTTTTGACCTGTACGACATACTAGACATTGTATACTTTCGGACAGACACATAAAGTGATAACGAAAAAATATAATTTCATTAATGAGGCATTCATATTACACTTTACATATGCCAAGGGCTTGTACATGTTCTTTAAAAACTTTTTCACCTATTGGCTTTATCAGAGGATCTACTACCATACATTTGGTTGAAATGTATTGTACAGTAACAACCTTTTGTTCTATATAATCTCTAACAAAATTATACTTGATGTCAATGTGCTTGGTTTTGCTGTGATGCTTAAGATCTTTAGTATAGGCTATGGCTGCAGTATTGTCACAGTATACCGTCACTGGATTGGTACTCTTGTTTCCAAATCCAAGGTGTTCTATAAATCTCGTCAGCCATAAAGCCTCTTGCACTGCTGCGGTGCATGCCACAAACTCAGCTTCCATTGAATGTAAGGCAATGCACGTTTGCTTCTTGCTACTCCAACATATGGCGCCATTGTTGAGCAAGAAGGTATAACCTAAAGTTGACCTTCGTTCTTCTTCATCTCCGCCTATATCAGCATTGGAGTACCCAACAAGGCACAGGTCGCTTCCTTTGTAGCACAGTGCATAATTAGAAGTGCCTTTTAAGTATCTCAAGATCCTCTTCACTGCTTTTCACCGGGGTTAGACTGGAATCTACTCACTAGTCCCACTGCATAACAGATGTCTGGTCTTGTACACATCATTGCGTACATCAGACTACCAACAGCACTGGCATATGGAACTCTTTCCATCTTCTTTTTGTCTGACTCGGTTTTGGGACAAATGTAAGAACTCAAAGCCACTCCAGTAGTAACAGGGTTAGTCATGGGATTGTAGTCTTTCATGTTAAATCGCTCAAGAATCTTGTTGATGTAACTCTCTTGTGAAAGAGAGAGGATTCGTTTTGAGTGATTTCTTTGGATCTTAACTCCAAGTATATATTCTGCTTCACCCATATCTTTCATTTCAAAATTCGACGAGAGCCATTCTTTAATAGCCACCACGGAATCTAGACTATTTCCGGCTAATAGTATATCGTCTATATATAAGGATAATATGACAAAATTGCCCTCAAACCACTTAATGTAGACGCAGTGGTCTTCCTCTATCATTTGGAAGTCATATGAGGTTATTGCTTTGTGAAACCTCAAATACCACTGTCTGGATTATTGTTTCAATCCATAAATGGACCTTTTGAGTTTACAAACTTTGTTCTCTTTTCCTTTTTCAATGAAACCTAATGGTTGTTCCATATAGATTTCTTTATCTAGATCACCATTTAGAAATGCAGTTTTTACATCCATCTGATGTAATTCTAGGTTTAAACTGTTTACTATTGCCAGAATAAGTCTAATAGAATTGAAACGCACAACAGGTGAGAATGTATCTTCATAATCTATTCCTTCCTGTTGTGTGTACCCTTTTGCCACTAATCAAGCCTTGTATTTGTCAATTGATCCATCCACTTTTCTTTTAATTTTGAGAACCCACTTATTCCCAATGGCTTTACGCCCTTTTGGAAGATCAACTAACACCCAAACTTGGTTCTTTTTCATTAAGTCCATTTCTTCTTCTATAGCTTTCATCCATTCATCTTTTGCAGGACCTGACAAGGCCTCTCGTACAGAACGGGGCTCATCATCCCCTTCTAGAGTAACTAAGAGAGATTCGCCTTCTATTTGAAAGCGTCTTTTGGGAACACTTTCCCTGTTACTCCTTCTGATGGGAGCTATTTGCTTTTCTTTCTTTCTTTGTTCAGGTCTTGGTGTTGACCTTTCTTGGCTCCCACTCAGATTGACACACCTAGACGATTCTGGTTGGTCAATTTGTTCTACACTGTCTTGTTCCTATGTCTCATAAAGAGAAACAGTGCGGTCAACATCTCCTCTATTAGGAAATTCAGTCTTAATGTTACATCTCTTGATTCTATTTCAGTCACCGTTCCATCTTCATTTTCACCTATGAGAATGTATCCCTTTGATTGTTTAGAGTACCTTATGAAGATACATGTCTTTCCTCTAGGACCCAACTTCCCATGCTTATGAGAAGCGTCATGGATATACACCGCTGACCCCCAGGGTCTCAAGATGTTTAGATTTGGTTTGCGTTTTGTCCATAACTTGTAGGGTGTGGAAGCGACTGATTTTGAGGGTACACGATTAAGTATGAAGGTCGCCATTAACAAAGCATCACCCCAATACGAAATTGGTAGGTTTGCTTGGGCCATCATAGACCTAACCATATCTAGAAGAGTTTTGTTTCTTCTCTCAGCAACTCCATTTTGTTGTGGAGTGCCAGGGATAGTCAGTTGTCTAATTATCCCTTTTTCTTCACAGAGCTGTTTGAATTGATCAGATAAATATTCACGACCTCGATCAGTACGTAATGCTTTAATTTTACTATCCATTTGATTCTCTACCTCATTTATGTATCGTCTAAAGCATTCAAGAGCTTCAGACTTATACGAGATCAAATAGACATGACCATATCGTGAAAAATCGTCAATAAAGGTAATAAAATACCAAGCTCCGTGCCTCACGCTCACACTCATTGGACCACAGATATCAGAATGGATTGATTGCAATGGATTTTCAGCTCTTGTTCTCTTACCAAAAGGCTTTCTTATTGCCTTACCAACTAGACAATTCTCACACAGTGACATTTCCATATTGGGAATGGCACCTAACAATCCTTCTTTTGCTAGTTTAATCATTCTATTTTGATTAATGTGTCCTAGTCTAGGATGCCAGGTGTTTATGTCAACATTATTTGAAGAAACAGCAAATCATTCATTATTATTGAAATCACCAACAATATCCAAAACAAAGAACTTCTTAAACAGGAAAGCTGAACCATAAAGAACAGAGTTGTTAAAAATGTTTGCAACTTTGCCATGAAAGTTTACATCAAACCCAAATTCTAACAGACACAATACAGAAACCAAGTTCCGCCGAACGTCGAGAGCGTAAAGTACATCATGGAGTATCAAGGTCTTCCCACCACGCAAAGTAAATTTACAGGTGCCCAAACCTTTAACCTCGATCCTCGCGTTGTTCCCAACGTAAAGCCACTTGCTTTGATACGGCAACTGACGGTACTCAATAAAGGATCCTCGATCCCTAGTTACGTGGTCTGTGGAGCCTGAGTCTATAGTCCAAGAAGAAGAAACAGGTTCTGTTAGAAAAACAGTACTAGAAACATATGAAACATGTGAATTCACATAATTCACTAATACCTTTTCGCTCTTAGCCTGTTTTGAACAGTCACGTGCGAAATGGCCCATTCTCTGGCAGGCGAAGCATTTGACCTTCTTCAAGTCTAGCTTCTTCTTCCCACCTTTCTTTCCCTTCTTCTTGAATTGCTTCTTTCCCTTTTTGGGCTGAGGACCACCCTTTCTCCCTTTCTTTTGAAACTTTTTGCCCTTCTTGGAATCGAGCCTTGATTGGGAAGTACCGGCATCCTCAGTGTAATAAGCTTGTCTAGAGGTCTTGTAAGCCTCTAAACATTTATCCTCCAGCTCCAAGTGTTTGGCTACATTGTTAAAAGTAACGATGTTTTCATTATGGGTCAAGTTGACTTTCATGTGCTCCTAGCTAGCAGGAAGTGATCTGATAACAGCTTGCACTTGCTGCTCATCAGACAGGACATGGCCTGCTTCCTTAAGTTCTCTGATCATGTTGGCCATCTCTCTTAGATGTTGTTTCATAGGATTGTTCGGCTTGAGCTTGTAGGTGTCGAACTTAATCATCAACCTTCTAAGTTTAGTGATAGAAGTACCACCAAACTTGTCTTTCAACGCTATCCACATAGCCTGTGCAGTTTTATGCCTTTCAAACTCGCACATGATGTCATCAGCCATGGCACTCAGAAGCATAATTCTTGCTATGTTGTTTTTCTTCTTCCAAACTAGGTAAGCCTCTTAGTCTCTCCTATGTTGGGCTATATTCCCAGCTTCAGGTTCGACCATTGCAGTGGTTAAAGGTTCAACCGCATCTTGTTCCTCCAAGATGTATTGAACTTTCGGTGCCATATGTCCCATTTATCCCTGTTGAGCTTTTCTCTCTTATTAAGCTCAGCAATTATGTTCTTGGTTGCCATTTTCAGTTCTGTGACAAATTTATCCCACATTATTCTAGGTTCTCTCTAAAAGAGAGACGTACCATAGAACATTTCAGTTATATATAGCACAGTGAAGTATACAATGTCCTGTACTTATATCATCCTTGATCAGAAAGTAATGATACTGCAAGATCCATGATCAAGAGCATACGTTTGTACCTCCCATCACACAAATACAGGCAACAATCATTATGTCCTATCAAGGGTTTTATATAAGCACTTCAAAAATTGTGACTCTTAGAAGTCTTATCTTCTAAAAAAGCTCCCACTTATAAAAAGCATACATATATTATTCACAAGATAATCATACAACAACAATTCAAGTAATTTCATTAAATGAAATAACACACTTAGTCTGTTTACAATGCATGAAACCAAAAAACTTAATATAATAAACATCAATAAAGCGAATACAAGTATTACATCATTTGATATGGACATAAAGGTAATCAAGCATCGCTTTCCTCAGCTTCCTAAGTTTGCATGTTTTGGTCATAAAGGATGATACTAAATCTATAGCCCAGATCCAGTAAAATTTCCTTATGGGTTTTCCTTTAGGTCCACCTCTAACCCTTGTTACTCTTATGTACTCTATTATGACTTTAAGGTAGAATTCAATATTCTTCTTATCGGTCATGTAATGGATGTAGCTGGCGAGCACGCCATTGATGCCTTTTATGTTTGTCAGTTTGGCTGCATCTCTTTCGGCTATTCTCATAGCTAAAGCAGGGGTACAGGGTTGATCCACCTCTTCTCCTTCCTCAACTTTGGTTTCATTGGGAAGATCTAGTGAATCATTAAAAAACAAATGAGGTTCGGTACGGAGGGGTTCAGTGGAGAATAAAGATTCCGACTCAGGTCCAAAATCCATTAACTCCTCCGGGTCTTCTTGAGGAACCTCTTCAGGGTCCTCTTCAAGATCCTCATCCTTTGGTTCATATTCTAGAACTGCATTATCCATGTATGAGTATTCCAATGAACCATCTTTGATATTTTCAGTGCTACTAGAAGCCTCTTGCTTCATTTTCACCTAGAACAAAATAATTTAAATTACTTTGAATATTCTGGAATTTATTTCCACATGAAAATACTTGAAAATACACTGAAAATACTCACCAGCGGATCCTTAATTGTCTCAAGAATTATCAAATTATATATCAAAATGAAGATCTTGATTTTAGGGATTTTTACAGATAAACCGCACCTCAAACAGACCACCCACGCGCCCACACGTGCCTCTAGAAGAAAAAATTTAAGAAAAATGAAAAAAAAAATATTTTCCCACTGGTCTTGTCGGTGCATGTCGTACACGCGCTGCCCTACAGCTTGCTGACGACGACACGCGCCGTTCCGGCTCCACGCACCACCACCTTTCAGGTGGTGGGCCCCACGTATCTAGATGGCATGCTACGTGGCGGAACACGCCACATGGCAGTTCTGGAAAAAAAAATTTTTTACTAAATTTGTTTTTTTTATATATATATATAATGGGCTGGACCCTGCTTCTCGGCCCAGATACCTTTTCCTCCCTTTTTTTTTTTTTTTTACATCTAGGCTGGATCCTGCATCCAGCCCAGTTCCTTTCCTTTTTTTTTTTAAACAGGAGGGGCCAAAACGACGCCGTTTTGGCCCTGGGAGGTCTCCTTCAACCTCTAGCCAGGTCATCTTAACCCGGCTTCTGAAACCGGTTCGAGTCCGACGGACCCGAAATCTTCTCTCCTCCATATCTTCGTCTTCCGGTGTCCGTTTTTTGCGTGCTTTATATCATTTTCTTCGTTTTTTCGAGCTCTATGCAATGGGATAATTTTTGAAGCCAAAAAACTTCATTTTCCAGACACCCAAAAAGGTCAAACGTACGGTCAAAAAATATACTGATGTAGAACGCATTCTATGGAGGTAGAGACATAATCTATCATATCTACTTATAAATATAAGTCAGAAAACAATCATACTGTAGCATAAATGAAAGGATTTGCATAATATATATGTGAAGCAAATCTCTGATGCTCAGAACCGAAAAACAGGAAAGAACACTAATATAAAAAAAAACGCAGACCACAGAACCAACAGGAAAAATCACAGCTCTGATACCAATGTAGGATTTCGGGTGTACCTGGAGTATTCGAAATCTTCAGATAGCCACACGGAGGTCCGGTTACAGTATTGAACTCGGATCTTGGAGACACAGCAAATGCACAGGAAAGGAGAGTGGGAGGAGGAGTCTGGAGGAACCAACCGAATATGGAGAAAAGCACGCGCACTTGAAATGATCCCTCTTGGATTAGTTATGTAACTCCACACTTTTGAAAATAATAAACCGCCTCCTTCATCCAACCGTTCCCCCGATTTTGCATATCATATAAAAAAAGGCTAAAATTGCAGTTAGGGACACATATGTTTTGTAATTTACATCAGAACCCCAAAGCTCAATGAATTTGGGTCCAATCCACCAAGGATGGACTGGCCCATTTTCTTACATTTACAAATGGACTCACACACTTTAAGCAATATTTGATGGAACTCCAAAATCTAGAATCCCCAAAAACCATGTCCACCACTTGCTTACCCTCACTTTCACTAGCAAAAGAACTAGAAATCTAATCATCTAAAGCAAACATGGTTCTAAGAGCATCTTTTTGTTGCAATATGCAACTTAGTGTAAGATAAGCTGTTGCAAACCTTGTCACTACCGATCTAACTAATTCTTTTCCTTTGGAATACTTTCTATACAAGTTAAGGACCCATGTATGCCTATAAATGAAGATTGTTATTTTCTTTGCATTGGTGATGGTATTATAAAATACTAGAAGTTGCCCAATGTCTTCAAGGATTAAATCAAGACAATGTGCTACACAAGGGGACCAAAATAACTTTGTTCTCTTCTCTTCTAGTATCTTCCCTGCTGCCACTAGATTTGACGCACCATCTGTTACAACTTGCACCATATTATCCTCCCCAATTTCCTCAACCATATTGTCTAGTAATTCAAACATTTGTTTAGCATCTTTAATCACACTATTTGTATCCACTGACTTTAAGAAAACTGTTCTACTAGGATTGTTAACTAAAAAATTAGTAAGAGACCTTCCTCTACCATCGGTCCAAACATCACACAACAAAGTACAACCCCATTTCTCCCATTCCTTCATATACTTTGCTAAACTTTCTTGAATTTTATCAACTTCTTTTTTCAAGTGAGAAATCTCACCTCATGATAACTTAGAGGTTTCAAACCCCTACCATATTCACCAACAGATTTTAACATTTGAATAAACAGTAGACTTCTCACCAAATTGAATGATAAAGCATTACCATAGATGCATTTACAAATATCTTGAATTACTAACTCCCTATCTTTTACCATCTCATTCATTGTTTTTTGTTTGGTAATTTTTGATGTCCCTTCCTTCCCCTTAGCATCTTCAACAGTTGCCTCTGTAAATATTTCAACACCATTAGCATCTTTGCTTTTTTATTTATTTTCTAGCATTTTAACAAACAATTTTTTCACTTCATTAGGAACACTTGTACAAAGAATCACATTTTCTTTAGCTCCAGCCAAATGATGTTTCATTCTAGCTACCCTACCCCAATATTGATGTGAATAGTATTTGCATTTAACCATAAGTCTATGGGAAGGAACTCTTTCACAGTGATTCCATGTAATATCAGCTTCCTTTTTTTCTTCTTATTTTGATTCTGACTCATTTTTCCCACTCTTCACAAATATAATATCCAATAGAAGCAAAAAGGAAGCAAAAAAGAATTACCAAATAGGATTAGAATGGACCACCTTGTCAACCAACAACTCAACAACAGTATAGAGTGGACCCTTGCCTTCAATCTTTAACACTTTTTCAACCAGAAAGGATCAGTAGAAGAGGAGAAAATATGCAAACGCGGGGCACAAGATACATAACATAAAAAAGAGAGCAGATGGGAATAAAAAATAGGGTTTCCTAAGCTTGTAATTGAATTTGTGGCAGTTTCCCTCCTTTAAATAACAAAAAAAAAGGGAATTACCATGTTGGTTCACGCACAAATCCGAGTTGGATCCACGTGACCTGACAACACCCAGAATCGTGTGATCCACCGGTGGCGTGCGATTCAAGCGATTCTGGTGTGAATTGCGTGATTCACACCGCGATTTACAAGTTGATGGGATATAGTGGGAGATTCGTATCTCCCAATGTTAAATGTGTAACATATCGTGCGATCCGTATCTCAAATCACATGATACAAATAACCATGGAGGAGAGAGAAAATGAGATTTAAAAAGGCATAGATGAGAGTGAAGCATTTAATTTGTACGCTATCCAATGAAATGAAAATATGTCAAGCAATTTTACCTCATACTCCATACAGTTTTTTTTTTTGGCCTCTTTTGAATTGCCAACTATAGTGGATACAGTTTAAAGTACGACCTTGGCCTCTTTGGGTTTACACAAAATCGTCTATGGATAACAAAAGACATTATGCTTGCTAATTTATGGCTAAGAAGCACCGATCAGAGGCAACACAACGTATCGATAATATAAAAAGTTTTTAAGAAGAAAATTTTACTTCAAAATATAAGAATTTGACAGAATAATTATTGATTAGTTTTCTATACTTTTACCTTTTGTTACAAGGAAAGGAAAGAGTTCTAAATGTAAGAAAGAGGAAGAGAATTTTCTAATTACATTCTTAAAGAAGAGTAATTTAAAACATATTTAATAATTTAACTAATATTTCTTAGTTTGTGAGAAAGCTTTACTCCTCTTGTTCTATTTATAAGTCAATTCCAACATGTTTCACACAGACTAAGAAAAATCTTAAAATTCATTAACTCTTCTTTAAAATTCAACAACTTTCTAATTTTATCTCTATTTAATATACATTATACTTCATGTATGCAAAGTTAACACCATAATAAATGAAAGGTAAATTTGTATATCCATATAAAAAATTTCTCTCAGTGCCCTATAAATAGGACCAAAAAATATCTTCTCTCTCTATTCTATAAATAGGACTAGAGGAATATGTCATAAAGCGCACGGAGTGCCATACAAACATTTCTTCTTCTTTTTTGGCCAAACCATACAAACATTTCAACGTATACTTTTTTGTTAAAAAAATTGTCAAATGAAAAGGAGAAATATTTAAAATGGGAAATCCTTAAAAAAATGACCATTTGAATTGCTGAATTTCACAAAGGTAGCACCAATTTCCAAAATTTGAAACCCATACTCCTGATAAATAGCTAGAAATTTTAAAATATCGGTGCTTTTATAATTTTTGCCATTAGTTTCGTGTGTGTGTGTGTGTGAAACTAAGCCCCATTGCTCCATTAAGACACCCAATCCATTTGATAATTTAATGAAAAATAATATATAAGTTAATTATTAAGCTTAATCTTTTGGTGATCTACAACTTCTCTGTAACACAATTTAGCACACTTCACTAGATATTTATCAGAGTAATGCGATTGACAACTACTTTTTTCAAATTTTCGACATGCGAAAATTAAATAAATCCTTATGGCAATTAACTACTTTTGTAATGCATTACTACCACAACAATAATGCAATTGACAGCCACTTTTTCTAAATCTCAAGCTTGTTAAAATAAATGATTTCTTATGCCAATTTACTACACTTCATTTGATATTTTCCACAACGGTAGTGCAATTGACAACCACTTTTTCCAAAATAATCAGCTATATTTTGTTAATAAGTTTTATGGACCCTTACATAATTTCAATAAGTATGTTTTCATTTATCTCCTTAAAATTTCCTCCCAACATAGACTTTTCGGGAATTTTCACTTTAAATAATTTTCTAAGCGTGAAAAATACCTTAAAAACCTCTTTTCCATCTTTCAAGATTTGTTTTAATTTTTCTTAAATTTTTGGATATTTTTCGTGGAGAATTTCAATAAACCTCCATTAGCCAATTAATATCAACTAACTCTCAAAAAATTCTGAAATTCCACTGCATCCTCAAGCACTAAAATTTTATGGGTAAAAGAACAAAAATACTATTGCTTTTAAACAAATTGGATATTACAAAATTTTAAGTATAGAGTTCATGACTACTCTTAATATGCTTGTTTTTGCCCCTAAACTTCTTGTTTACCCTTCGTTACTCCATACATAAAACACTTCTCCCATTGCACTTAGTTAATCGATATTTAAAATACTGGATGTTATAAAGATTTATTTTCTTTTCTTTTGTTTTTATCAAAAAGACTCTATTTTTAGTTCATATGAAAAAAGTTCAGACTTGGCCATATCCTGCATACAAGACTAAAACAAGGAGCTGACATTGCTCGAAAACTAGAAATGCTCTAGGGAAAAGCAAACATACAGTAGAAAGCAAGGGATCTATAGACAATTGAAGTATATTATTTCTCAATCTGAGCTCTTAGCAGCCATGAAAAACAAAACATTTACTTTTCACAAAGTGAGACTAAAACAGTGAATCATCCGTTTATATTTCTATTTCTTTGAAATTGGGATGAACAGTGAAGTGAAATGAAGCAGCAGGTGGGAAGACAAAAGATAATAAGCTGGATTTTTCTTTTTGGGGAGCTTCTCAGGCCAATGGAAATTGCTTGATCAGATGAAGAAGGAAGGAAGATTTTCACAAAACATTGTTTTGAGTTGGTTCCGGGCAACTGGATTGGCGCACAAGACCACCAGCAGAGGCAAAAACCAGATGGTCACCATCTCTAACAACATCAATATCATCAATCTGAGCCCCATCTATGTTCAGAACCTTGACGTTATCATGGCTCAATCCAAATTTCTTAACACCAATCTCAATCAGATCCTTAAAGCTCTCAGGCAACAGCACAAGTCTTCCTCCAACCTCACCATTTTCTGGACAAGTAATAGTAACCCTAGCAGCCAAACACCCTCCACCAACTCCATTATCAACATCATTCCCCATACATTTTTCCTTATTTACACCAAGCATCAAATCCTCCATGTTGTCCCCCTTGTGAGCAGCGGACATAATCCCAAACAAAGAATTATGAAAATTATTCGTCCTCCTCCTCGGCCTGCTCCCGCCGTACGACCTATCATTGCCACGAAGCGGGCCATCTTGTGGAGCCACAGGCATGGATGGCTCACTAGTGAACCTTCCTAGGTATCTGATCTTTGTGCTGTGTCTCTCAGGCATGGATACAACAGACTGAGCTTTGGGTTCCTTTGTGGATGCAAAAATGGTTTTGATTTCTTCATGACCTTGCTGGTCTGCAAGCTCTCTTGGGGTCCACCCTTCCTTGTCTGGTTTGTCTACGTCAGACCCATGATCCAGCAGGAACTTGACAATCTCAACGTTGGCTTCAGAGACTGCGACGTGGAGGGCTGTGGTTCCATTGTGGTTTCTAGGAAGTGTGACATCTCCTCCATATCGGACTATGTCTTTGAGCAAGTTAAGGTCATTCTGTTCTGCTGCAATGCAGGCGAAATGACCCACGTCTCCGAATTTCAAGGAAGCTCCATTTTCTGCTAATAGCTTCACCATTGATTGGTGATGACCCAGTATTGCTTCCCATAGTGGTACATTCCCTTCACAATCTGCAAATTTGAAACTGAGTGAACACATCGTCTTAAACAAAAGCTTCATCTTCACATTCATTTTGCAGCGTCACAGTTTTTAATATACTACCTTCTCCAATTCTTAATACAAGAGTCAAATAACTGATTTTCCAATTTTTAAGAAATTAGTCAAGTTATAGTGCTGTCTTCACTAAAACGTCACTGTAAATTATGTGCGTTAAAACTAACACGTAACGTGTACAATCACGGATGAATTGGAGAAAAATAAATAAATATAGGAGGTAAAATAAATTATAGTCTTATATTTAATATCAAATTGAATATTTAACTAGTTTTTATATTAAGTACAACAAGTAGTATATAAAATACTACCTCCAGTCCTTAATATAAGAATTTGTTTCACTTTTATTTTGATCCTAAATATAAGACCGCAATCCACTTTATCTCTCATATTTATTCATTTTTTTCCAAGATAGTCCTTACAATAATGATAGTTCTAGCCAATATACTTGATTAACAAGGATATTTTAGAAATAATAACATATATTTATTATAAATAGTTAACTTAACTAGTTTCTTTAATCTACTCAAATTAGTCAACTAGCTCTTATATTAAGGATCGAAGGTAGTAACATGCAGTCATAAAGTCAACATTGAAATCTGGGGTAGACAAATTTGAATGTGTATGGATCACCCATTGGGTGTATCAAACTGGAAAGTTGACTTTGGAATAGAACAGGATCCTATTTAGGCTGCGACTACTACCAGAAAATCACAATCCCATCTGATGTCCATGACACCATCTTTTTACAAATAAATAATAATAATAAATTTTTGTTCTGTTTGGAAGAGCGTATGGGGATAAATAAATAAGCCTTGGTAAACGAGACAGACGGCTATACTTAATATTATCTCAAATCCATTATTACGATGACCTGACTAAAATAGGAAAGGGATTCTTGCATTATTGAGGCTGACAAAGTATTAAGAAATGAGCAAAGCAGAAGCCTCTCGGAAAATACAATTCTTGGCCACTCACAACATCATGTTTAGACCTTAGAAGCAACATACCTGAACGAGTGACTTAATGCTAATTAATTAAATAATAATGCCCTCAGATACACCCTACGGATTAGAGTATGACCTGTGGTTTTAAAAGACAAGATGCATGGCTTTGGGTTTACACACAATCGTCTATGGAGAGCTGAGAAGCACCAATATATCAGAGGCAGCGCAACATACCACGTACAATACAAACATTTGAAATTATAAAATTTAGGGGGGAAAAAAATTGTAAAACGAAAAGTAGAAATAACAAAAGTTGAACTTCAAAAAGATTTCAAATATTAAAAAAAAAAGTTCATAACTAGTTAATCATAGAAACATACAATAAAATAAAATTATAATTTTCAATTTAAACTAATTGGTCAATTTCATCTTTTACTGATATCGCTATCTTTTTTTTTTTTTTTTGCCCTTTTAATAAATCATTCAACCATTTAAAAATATTTCGAGCAAAGTAAACGTTTATATCATAAAATAGAATGTAAAAAATTTGAATGAGATGATTACCTCTAACGTTGAGATCAGCCCCGTAATCCAATAGAAGCACGGCACAGTTCTCACTTCCTTTACATGCTGCAATATGCTGATACAATGCAGAAAATGAAAGACAGATTAGAAATCAAGAAATTTAGGCCTCACCAAAATGTGCATTCAGAAAGAGAGAAGCAATCCAGTGGGACACAAAAATCCAAATATATAACATGCTTTAGTATACTTTCTTATTATATGATGCTTTGGTTGTTATTATTGAATCATAAAACTGTTTTTTTACAAACATGTTTGCTCGAGCATTACGACGAGTCAGAGATTATGCATACGGCTTCTCTATTAAATCCTTTTTCTACAGATCTGAAGCAAATCTATTGTTTTGTATGTGGCGAGAAAGTACAAGAAAAGAGTGGCTATTTAGAGAAAAAGCTGCATTACTTTTATGCTCTTACAAGTAAAGCAGCTTTCCATGAACGATGAGGCTCACTATACAGTGATCCAGTAAAATTATAAGTGGGTTAGGGAACACTTAAAAAAAGCGTTTTTGTGTTTACAAGACAAAACTCTCATTATACATTTGTCTTGTATAGCACAAAATCCTTCAAAATAAGTGAAATCAACCCAAGCTGTTAAAGAGCACATTTCATTCCTCATAGTCCACGCAATATACGGCACGCAAGTTTCATTTTATGTAGTATCTCCAGTTCTTGCACTACAAACTAAGTCTTATATTTAGAACCGGAGGTAGTATGAGAACAAAGGGAAAGTAGAATGAATGGTGGTGGTAGCAATAGAAGTTTGTACGTACGAGAGCAGTTCTTCCGTTGTTGTCAGATTCATTGGGATCCAAGCCTCGTTTCAACAACTGATGTAACATCAAGTCGTCTCCTCTAAGAGCAGCGAAGCAGAGGCTAAGCGGTAGGTCCATCCTTCCACGAGCCAGCATGTTCTCTGTCTCCACCAACACACTCTTCATCATTGGGTCTTCCTGTTCCTTCAAATGCTGTCACAACAACAACAACAAAAGCAACATCATCCATCGTTATTGTACCTTAATTAGTTTCTCTTTCACATTTTCAATGTTGTTTTTCCCTAACAGTTTACTCCCTTCCATCCTAAACATAGTAGTTAGTTTAAAAATGCACTTTGATCTTAATATAAGACTTTCGTCCACTTTACCTCACAAATTTCCAAATTTTTTCCAACTATCAATATTAGTTGCATGTATTAAAGGAAGTATTTATCGATGAAGATATAAGCAGCAAACATTTGATACAAATAACCGACTTAATTAATTTTCTTAATATCTTTAGATTAGTCATCTAGTTCATACATCTAAGGCTGAAAAGGGTAGTAGGGACCAACCTCAAGGAGATTGTTGATGATTATGTTGCCATCTCCAACGTTGGCCTGCACAATGTTGAGGAAGGTGGCACGGTTCAGCCTAAGAAGTTGGCTCAATCTCTTGGTTCGAACCGTGAAGAGTTGTGGCCTGTAACAGAGTACCCCTATCTCACCACAGAGTTGACCAGTGGTTGCCTCTCCCACCACTTGTTCTACCCCATTTTTCAAAACTAACAGCTCCTATAACAAAATAATTAACAAGATTAAACTGCCACTTTTGCGAGACAAAATTATCAATACACACACCATCTACTAGAATGATTCACTCAACTATAAATAGAATGACTTTTAATCTCAAGATTTACATTTAAAGAGCAAAAAGAGAGTGAGAAAAAGAAACAGATAAGATAACACCCGTGTCTATCTACATTTAAGAAAAACTACGAAACGATAAATATTATTGAATACAGAAAATCTTGCTTCTAATGCAATATCATTCCCATTACAGTATTTGTTGCTGGGCCAGCCAATTTCATCATGCTACAAGCCAAAAAAAAAAAAAATTGAACAATTTAAATCTTATTATGATTTTGTTTCAATTTCTTACTTGAATAAAGAAGTTCAAGAAAAATAAGATGACATGTAAAGAGTCAATTATTAAACACTGATTTATATTAAAAATGAAACAGTTGAAATTCGTGCATTTATTGCTTAAAAAAAGAGAATAAACTTTTTATAAAGTAAGTTACCCCATCCCAACACAGTCAGTGGAAGTTGGATTATTACCACAGCACCAGTCGCTAGAATGTAGAAATCTGTGGGAGCTTCATTCTCCAAGATGACATCTTCTTTGGGTGGAAAATACTCAGCTTTCATTTCCGAGACCTTTTTGACAAAAATAGAAATCAAACAAACGACTAGCAGAAAAAACACACAAACAAGAAAAGTCTGAGAAGACATGATTAGACAATTACCAGTTGGAAAAGCAAGTCATTTGAGACCCCACGAAATAAATAAACCTTATCTACCACAGAATAGAAGAGATAATGAGAAATGCTTGATCTTATGGCTTTAGGAAGAGAATCAAGTGTCTCTTGCTGCTGTAACCCCTCTGAATCTGTTCTGAACTTCAAACACAAATGTGCAAGCATCTGATCTTGTAGCCGAACAGGCAATCGATTCCTCTGTGCAAAGCTTGCCGCAGCTTGTATGGTATCCCTCTGCAAAATCAACCAACAAACTTCAAATAAACTATTCTGAATTCGAATTTACTAACTAATTGAGGACTAAGGATATGTCCTTTTTGGGTCATCTTATCAGATTCTGAGACATCCCAGGACTTTATCCACTTCTAAGATGATATGTTTGAAGCTTGAAATAGAGAAATGTTTTGATAATTTACTTACAAATTGTCTAGTTCGACTTGTAAAATGGACAACCAGATTGGTCATGTTACCAATCAAATACGCAGTTAATCCCAGGTTAAAGAGCATATAAAAGACGTCGAAGGTCATCTCTCTGGAATTTACTGGATGCAAATCTCCATAGCCGACAGTTGTTAAGGTTGTAATTGACCAGTATATAGTAGTCACATATCTCAACCACAAGCTCTGTTCCTCAAAATCATCCCCCATTTGTGCTCCTATCCACGTCCTCTTGGGATCATGATACCGAGCAGCAAGAAGATAATAGAAGCATCCAGCACAGTGAACAGCAAAAAGCGTGACCTACACAGACAAACCCAAACGTTGCTCATCTGCCACACTACAAACTCTGTACATCAATCAGAACACCGTTCAGAAACTTACACATATAAGCTTAGCACAACGAACCCAGAAATAGTTATAGTTCTTGTCCTTTTCCAATCTGATCAGAAGCATAAAAGACTTGAGATTGAAATCAGATCTCAATAGAAAGGTCATTGATCTGAAACAAAATTATCATATCTCGTACCTAGAAAACAGAGCACTGACTCTTCGGAGACGCCAGAGGCGAAGCATGTTGAAGAATCCATAGGTTTTAAGGGGGGAAGGGGAGATTTTTCGAGCGAGCTCTGAAGGGATCGTGGAGATGACATCAAAGGCAAACCAAGAACTAACGTATTTCCAGGCGATTCTTTTGTGGCTATCCACTAATAAGTAGGAAGTTTTGTCAAGATAGGCAACGAAGAAGGTAAGAACTATGTCAATTGCAAAGAATCCGTTGACAACGTTGTCTGCAATGGAGAGTGATCTTATCGGTTCCTTGAGGAATCCAAACTCAAATGGCGACACCCATGCCGTGTATATAACCAGAATCACCAGAAAAGTCTGCCATATTCTGTGGGCAAAAAAAAGCACACTTTATTCGCTTCCAGTTAAAAGAAAGCTGTTTTCAATTAGAAATTGAAACTTCTTTGCATTGGCCAATCCGAATCGTTCCTGTCCCCTTGTGTACTAATAACAATAATAATCAAATCTTTGAAGCAGAGAAGAAGAAGAAAAATCATATATGACTACCAGCCATCTCTGACGGGAAAGCAAGAAAATCTGCAACAGTCCAACAAGAAGTGCCTATTAAGCTGACCAGAGGATGGCGAGCATTTCTCAATAGATTGCAATTTTAAAGGAAACAATGACAAAGAAAAGATTTTCCTTTGGAAAAAAATCAGCTTTTTGATGGGAGAAAACGAAAGAGGTTGCAACAAGTCTAACCAACGGGACAAAAAAAAAATTAAAAAAGACGAAAGAAACACTTTCGGCAGTCACGAGAATGCTTCCAATAAAATTAATATAACAGCGAGAAAGAGAGCAAATCACGAGAAAGGGAAAAAAGAGAGAGAAAGAAAGAAACAAGAAACACGAGAAATGAGAATGTGTGAGAGAGAAGATAACCTGTAACGGCGGTCGTAGGGGGAGATAATGAAAGGTCGAAGGATGTTTCGGCGGTTGCTTCGAGCGCCAAGAGAAGGCAATATGCCGGTAGATAGACTGTAATGGCTGCCATCTCTGGACAGTTCAAGCTCTTCTTGCCCACACACACCTACACTAAACACCCCCCGGTTTCTGCTTCCTATCATCCCCCTCTTTTCTCTGTTATTTTGTTTGTTACTCTCTCTCTCTCTCTCTCTCTCTCTGTGGGTCTGGTTTTTCGTTTGCTATATTGTTTGAGTCGGCATGGCTAGTTGCTCCCTTCGTTGGCAAGTCTTCGGTTGATCTATCGCGGTGAGGATTACAGGGCCGTCTGAGCTTGGCTTTAAATAGAGAGAGGCCGTCTGAGCAGGCACGTGCATTCTCTCGATCTCTCCTATTGCTGCTAGGACCAACAAGTCAAACAGTTTGTTTTCTTGTCTTTTTTAATTGAAAATTACAGCAATTTAGGGCTTGTTTGGATTGACTTATAAGTAGCTTTTCAAACGTGATTTACGGAATACAAGGTAAGTATGTGAGGAGAGTTTTATCTCGGCTTACGTGAACTTGCTTAAAAGCCCATTTTGAACGGAGCTCCAAACAAGCCCTTAGTATGATAAAGATTTTGAAACACACAAGGGCAAAATACACAAATTTACCCTAGCATCAACTAAAATTTGTTTCTTTCCCAACAACTTCCGGAAGAATTTTCATAAAACCTTAACTCTGTTTTTTTTTTTTTTCCTTTTAAATGCAAGAGAAGGAGCTAAGTTCAAAACCATACTAGAAAACAAAATCTCGGGGATTAATTCTCAGGCTCTCTGAGTCAACTAAGGTCCTCAAATGAAGAGTACAAAAATCAAGAAAAATAGATCATAAAAGTGGTAATGTTAGACGACCGTAAGTTGACTCGCAATGGACTACGGGCTTAACAGAGTGGGTTGAAAAAACCCATCTCCAAGCATGCTGGGATTTAAGCAACTAAAATTAGACTAAGGCCTGGCCAGCTTCTTTCTTTTTTTCCCAAAATAAAAAAAGAAATCAATTTTATAGTATTTTTACTTTTCTAATTTTTTTAATGAAATTAGACTAACTTCAAGTTGTTTTTATGGTTTCAGAAAATAATATATTTAAATTAACCCAAACTTTATAAATATAACTATATAATCAATTTAAATTATCTTACTAACATAAAAATAATAAATTAATAAAAAGTGAGAAAATTGTAAAATCAAATTGCTAACATAAAATAGGGTATGTGTAAAATCTGTAAACTTTTTATTAAAAATAAAAAAAAAATTGTAAAAAGTTAGAAGAAAAGAAGCATTTTAGTGGATTTTGTTATAAAACTTGTATGTCATAATGCCAGCTAATTTATAGTATAATTTATATTACAAATTAACTTTTATATTTAGAATTGGAGGTAGTATGTTTATAAAATCTATTGTTGATTGATGATTACAATTTTAATTCTAGAATTAATTATAGTTTCATGAGTCGACGACTTTATATTTAATAGATTGCGCGCCCTACAAGTTTTTTTTCCTGCTAATAGCGTCCAAATTCAAATATCATGTGCTTATCGAGATGTGATATAGACATCTTAAATTTATTTTGAACTTTCTTTTGTTTAAAGTGTTTACTTTTGATTTTTGTTTTTAGTAGTAACTCTTTTCTAACAACAATAATTACCAAAAAAAATCTTTATTTTAGAATTTATATTTGTAAAAATAAATACATGAATTATATGTAGATTGTAACATCTAAATTTATAGCTATATATAGAGCTAAAACATGTCAAATAGAATCATATTACATGGCATTAGGATTAAAAAAAAGGGAAAATTTCAGTCAAGGACCGCAGAAGGCAATTTATATCAGTCAAGGACTAAAACTTTCTGAAATTTCACTGCAGGACCAAGGGACCAAATTGAAATTAAAATTTAGAGTGAGATTACAATAATACCCCTCCCTTTTTATTTTATTAAAAAATAAATATTTATCGGAGTTACTGTTCCGGCCACCAGAGGTCGGAGGTCCAGCCACCGGAGCTCAGGTGGCCGCCGCCAGAGTCCGACCATCGGTGGCCAGAACAGTAACTCCGGCCGACCTCCGGTGGCCAAAGTTTTTTTTTTGTTTAAAACAAAGTGTCCAAGGGAGGGTTTGAACCCATGATCCCTTGGCAAACCAAAAGACTTATAACCACCAAGCCAAGCAACCCATTCAATCATAAGATGTAAATAAAACTATATATAACAAAACAAACGCAACTGTCCAAATATAAATGAACAAGTGAAATTAGATGATTTACAAGTGGAATTCAGAAATTTATAACAAAAATTAGGCAATTTACAAATAACATAATAGAAGTCATAACCCCAAATGCAAGGGTTTAAGTGCAAATGAGCAAGTGAAATTTGAATATTTACAACAAAAGTTTATGGATTTACAACCCAAATTTGGCAAACACAAGAGAATTCACAACCCAAAATGTAAGTGTTTGAGTGTAAGTAAACAAGTGAAATTAGACGATTTACAAGTGGAATTCAGCAATTTACAACAAAAATTAGGCAATTTACACATAACATAATAGAACTCATAACCTCAAATGCAAGTGTTTAAGTGCAAATGAGCAAGTGAAATTTGAAGATTTACAACAAAGTTTATGGATTTACAACCCAAATTTGGCAAACACAAGAGAATTCACAACCCAAAATGTAAGTGTTTGAGTGTAAGTGAACAAGTGAAATTAGACGATTTACAAGTGGAATTTAGCAATTTACAACAAAAATTAGGCAATTTACAAATAATATAATAGAAGTCATAACCCCAGATGCAAGTGTTTAAGTGCAAATGAGCAAGTGAAATTTGAAGATTTACAACAAAAGTTTATGGATTTACAATCCAAATTTGGCAAACACAAGAGAATTCACAACCCAAAATGTAAGTGTTTGAGTGAAAGTGACCAAGTGAAATTAGACGATTTACAAGTGGAATTCAACAATTTACAATAAAAATTAGGCAATTTACAAATAACATAATAGAAGTCATAACCCCAAATACAAGTGTTTAAGTGCAAATGAGCAAGTGAAATTGTCGAATTTCACTTGCAAATCTATAAAATTTTGTTGTAAATCTTCAAATTTCATTTGCTCATTTACACTTAAACACTTGTATTTGGGATTGTGAGTTCCATTATGTTATTTGTAAATTTCCTAATTTTTGTTGTAAATTGCTGAATTCCACTTGTAAATCGTCCAATTTCACTTGTTCACTTACACTCAAACACTTACATTTTGGGTTGTGAATTCTCTAGTGCTTGCCAAATTTAGATTGTAAATCCATAAACTTTTGTTGTAAATCTTCAAATTTCACTTGCTCATTTGCACTTAAACACTTGTATTTGGGATTATGACTTCTATTATGTTATTTGTAAATTACCTAATTTTTGTTATAAATTGCTGAATTCCACTTGTAAATCGTCTAATTTCACTTGTTCACTTACACTCAAACACTTACATTTTGGGTTGTGAATTCTCTTGTGTTTACCAAATTTCGGTTGTAAATCCATAAAATTTTGTTGTAAATCTTCAAATTTTACTTGCTCATTTGCACTTAAATACTTGCATTTTGGGTTATGACTTCTATTATGTTATTTGTAAATTGCCTAATTTTTGTTGCAAATTGCTGAATTCCACTTGTAAATCGTCTAATTTCACTTATTCACTTATATTTGGACACTTGCGTTTGTTTTGTTATATGTAGTTTTATTTACATCTTATGATTGAATGGGTTGCTTGGCTTGGTGACTACAAGTCTTTTGGTGTGCCAAGGGGTCAGGGGTTCAAACCCTCTCTTGGCCACTTTGTTTTAAACAAAAAAAACTCCGGCCACCGGAGGTCCGACCGGAGCTACTGTTCTGGCCACCGGTGATCAGACCCCCGGCGGTGGCCACCTGAGTGCCGGTGGCCGAAACAGTAACTCCGATAAATATTTATTTTTTAATAAAATAAAAAGAGAGGGGTATTGATGATGCTTTTTGTCGTCAAAGCATTCAATTAAACTAGGTCCCAATTAATTTGTAGTTTAGAGTCGACCTAGGTCATTACTTCCAAAGAACAAGTTATGGGTTTCTTTAGTGAAAATTTAGGTGATAAAAAAAAGCAATAAAGTGGACTCAAACTAAAATGTAAAATTCTAATTCTAAATGCAAAATGCAAATGTCCTAAATCTATATGAAAATTAAACCAAACTAAATGAATGCAATGCAATTTTTGGGGGGTTTTTTGAAGGAAAATAAAAATAATGAATCAAGAAAATTAATCAGAAAGCAAAGAGAATTAGCAAGTAAAAATTCAGAGATTTCTCTTCAGGTACGGTAGAGGAGACAACTTAGGATTCGCATGAATTCAACCTTCATAACCTTAATCAGTTAATTAGACCAAAAGGAGGTGATAAGAGAGTGGAATTAATAAACTTAATTACCTACTTGAAACAAAGGGAACCCTCAATTTCAAAAACCCTTAAACTATTAGAGAACTCATAACAGTATAAGGTTGGTTAATTAAACTTATTAAAACCAATAAAAAATAACTCAATTAATTCTGAAAATTATGTTTGAAATTATCCAATTAAACAATTAGACAATTAGCCAACTTAATTAAACAATTAAGAGGCAAAAGAACCCAAATTTTGTAATTCAAACTACATTGATAATTAAACTCATAATGAAAACTCAATTATAAATTCAATTAACAATGCAAAGGTTCTAAACATAAATTCCAACAAGTGTCTCAACACAAATAAAATCCAAATATCAATCCAATCCAAGCATAAAGATGACAATCTAGAACTAAATTGTCTCAACAAAATTACAACCTGAACCCATTTAAAACTAACAAATTCAAGTCCTTGAATTAAAAAGATAAATGGAATATCACTCCCTTGTGGTCTTCAAGTGCTAGCCCAAGGCTCTAGTCTCCTTCATGCTCCTTCCAAGTTGCCTCCTTATAAGCTTAAGCTTCCATGGTATTATCTCCTCCACCAAGGTTATTAGATGCCATAGCCATGAATTAATTGAAGGTGATGGTGAGGAATTGTGCGTGTATGAATGGAGATAGAGGTGATTGAATTTGGTGGGTGAATGACGTGAGGTATATGGTGAATATGGGATAATGTTGAAAGGAGAGAATTGACGTTCAATGAATGGTATCCGTGCGTGAATCAATGGAGAATAAAAAGGTATGATTTGGCGTGAACCCTTCTCCAAAAATAAGGAAAATAATATAACGAGGGAAAAGAAAATTTTTGTGGATCCAAAGGTCAAGCCCATTAGTAACTAATTGACCCACTTGATATTAGTCATTGCTTAGATTCCAAGAAATAATCTTGCACCATTGGATTTCCTATGTGCCCTTTCTTGATCTACAAGAATTTAAGTACATCCATTAATATAGATTATATCCAAATATAATCAAAAATTAAATATTAGATCTGCACAAAAATTAGGCAAGAAAGTACAAAACTTTCTAAAAATAATCTTTCTAAAAATATGAGACTTGCTTTCAAAGAAATAGGAAAAATTGATTCCAAGTCAAAAATAGGAAAGCACAAAATATCTATATTTTTAATCCAAAATCTCAATTTTTATGCAAAATCCAAAAATTAACCAATTAATTCAATAATGCATAAAAAGTTCATTTAAGCTCAAAATTATCATTTAAATCGTAAATTAATGTGGGATAAAATATATAAAAATTGGGCTTTATCAGGTATTATTATAATCTCACTCTAAATTTTAATTTCAATTTGGTCCCTTGGTCCTGTAGTGAAATTTCAGAAAGTTTTGGTCCTTGACTATTATAAATTGCCTTCTGCGGTCCTTCACTGAAATTTTCCCTTAAAAAAATTATACTTTAAAAAATCACACTCTCGAGGGCTACTATTCATTTAACAACCCTAAAATTTTTACCAACTTTAAATATTCATAACCAATTCTAAAAAAATCGAAATGAGATGACTCCAAGTTCTATTTGAAACTTATTCACTTCTTTACATAGGAAAATACTCACTAGTCCATTACTTATTCCATTCACGCTCTATTTTGTTTCCAAAAAACACTATTCATTTGGTTAATTTTTAACTTTTAGCTTTTTACCAAAACTTTAAAAATTCATAACTTTTATTACATAACTCCAAATTAAGTGATCTACCTCTCCATTTGAAGCTCAGAATGTGAACTTTAAGCTCACCAAATCTCACAGCCAGATTCCTTCATTTGGTCAAAGAAGTTACAGCCCTAAAAGCTTGATTTTTCAAAAATATCTATTTCTTTTAATTGCATTAACTTACGAAATTTAGGCCATAACCTCCATATTTACCATTTACTAGTTACACAGTCATATACTTATGCATCATAATACCTCCCAAAATGGGAGCATTATCCCATATATCCATTCATCAAAGTTTACATAACATTACATAAATATATTCAAAGTTCTTAATTACATAACAAAGTCAAATATATAATTGCATGACATTTCATGCAAGCCTTCTTATGCTTCCACATTCTTCCCTTTTTCTTTTGAAGTGCCACCCCTAGTGATGTCAATTAGATATAAAAAAAGAGGGGGGTGAGATTTCAAAGAAATCTCAGTAGCAAAGAATAATAATCAAAATCTTAACAATTGTAAGGTCAATTTATGCTATATGCAATTAACATTTTCGGGCATTCATATATAACATCATGTCATGAAAAGGAAGCATATAATCATACTATTAAACAACTCAACTATACATATTGTCAAGGCATAAATGCAAGGAATTATGCACATTCCGTCATAGCTAACTTAACCATAGAACACATAGCAAAAACAACCAATACAAGTCAACACTAAAATTGTAAGTTCTTACTACCTTACTCAAATCCTTGATTTTTGTTCTCTTCCCTTTGTTCTTGAGTCTCCTCTTGTCCAAGATTGATGCCTATCAATTACACAATAATGGCACTCCAAATATCAACTTAAACCAACTTCATTGAAAACTAAACCTAAAACCCTAACCTTTTATCATTGATTTTAGAGTTTTTGTATCAACTTTTTAACATAACTTTCATATGCTTTTTCTATATGATTTTTCATGTGGAGACCATATTTGAACTTAGATTTATTAAAATCCAATTTCTTCCCTAAGCTCTATGTTTGGCCGAGACATAGGGTATGAAAATCTAAAATTTTCATTTTCAATTTTAGTACTCCCAAACACATTTTCTTAACATAGTCCTACACAATTTCATTTTCTAAACTCATTGGAAGTATCAAATCAACTTGAATCAAATCCTAACTCATTATTCCAGTTTGGCCGAGACAAACCTATAGAGATTTCAAGTTGAATTTCTTTCATAATCCATGCATGACTCCAAGTTCTCAACCATTTCTATCCTCTAATCCCTATGTCATCTTCTAAACATTCATAACAAGTTATAAGGCAATTTGGGCAACAAGGTTCCATAGGGTTTTTTAGCCATTTTTATCAATCCAAATCAATCCCAAAACAATCACTAATCAAGGCAATTAAATTCTTAATGAATGCTTTAACTTATCTTGGATGATTGCTTGAAGCTAACTTCCTCTTTCTCTTCCTCTTTCTTTAGTTCAAGGACAAAACCTTCCCTCCCTAATTTCTAAATTTTGGCCAAATTTCTTTATTTATGGAGGGATGGGGTATTTATAGGCAATTTTTGGCCTTAGATTTCCTATTTTGCCCTTGGTCAAGTGTTATAATTTCCTTGTATACTTGTCCTTTGATCTTATCTTCCCTTCCATGATCATGCCACATGTCATGCCACCTATTACCCATGTAATTATAAAACAATATTTTATTATAATTTAACTACTTCCAATTATCCCCTTAGACAAATTGTATAATTTTATCCATGTCCTCCTTCTCATATTTGGTGCCAAAATTAGCAAAAATTTTCAGAACAAATGGTTCCACCAAGCTTTAGGTTATTCCAGTGTATAATCTTACCATATCAGTCAGATTTTTTCTTGATCCTGTCTAATCTAGTAGCTCTAAAAGTCCATTTCTTTGTGCCAATGAGTCCTTTTTATTGAGAAGAAGTTCACAAATTTTTCTTAGGTCAAAATTTAACCTGTAACTTCTTCTATTCAACTTTCCCCGAAATTGGCCTTCTACCATCATAATTCAGCTTTGAATATTTTTAAAGCTAACTTATGTACTTTCAAAGGTCAAAAGTAATTTTACAATCTGTAATAACCTCTCAACAAATTTTTCCTCATTTTTTTCAAAATTATTGAAGCCTCTGTATATTTAAAATAGTTCATTTTGTCTAATATTCCATTCATTAGCCAAAAACACCATTAACTATAAAAATTTCTGTAATAAATTATTTTTATCTTGTTTTCATTTTTTAGGTCTCAAATACTATTTTATACACTCTATTCTATTTTTCATGAGTTGTTGAAAATTTTCAGAAACTTCAGGCATAGTTTCCAATAGTGTTATTCCTTGACCAGAACTTTTCAAAATGACAATCTGTTCCCTACTCGGGTTTCACTTCAAAAGTAGCTCTATCTTTGTCTCTACTACATTGCTTATCGTTGTATTAGTTCTAAGTTCCTCATTTACCAAGTTAAAATTAATAGGATATGACATTTCTCCTCCTAAAAATAAATTTTGTCCATAAAATTTAAAACATGCCTTATATAAAAAGATTTGGGTACTTGCTTCTCATTTCGTCTTTCACTTTCCACATTGCCTCTTCTTGGGTTAATTCCTTCTAAATCACCTTGACTAGCTTTGCCACATTGATAGCACACATTCTGACCCATTAAGATCCTTTCTACATCGTTCATATACCTTGGTCGTCCTAGTTATGTCAAAACCTCCTTGGCTACCTCCTCTCTTGGGCCTTCTATCAAAGCCAGGCCTCTTTCTCTTCCTACTACTACTGGTTGTCCCTCCTTATGTAGTTTTCACATGTGTCCTTTCAGTCTTGAGGGTTGCCCTAGTTAGATCCTAATAGGTGTGATTACTTTCAATAATTTGGCATCTCTCTACAATCTAGTTAAACACCTTGATCTGTCGAGGGGTTACTCTTTCTCTCAGTGAGGGCTTCAATCCCCTAATCATCTTCTCGTTAAATCACCACTCATTATTTTGGTACTGCAAGTAACTCGAGTAGCGAGACAAGTTGATGTACTTAGCTAAGTACTCATTAAAGGGTTCTTTTTATCCTTGCCTTAAGGTGAGGAATTCTACTTCCTTCGTATCCTTTATTGATCATGAAAAAGTATTTCTAGTAGAATTGTTCTTTAAATACTTCCCATGTAACTAGGGCATTGTCTGTTTGCAAAACTAACTTAGGGCCTGTTTGGGTGACCCTCAAAACCATGGTTTTGGTGAGATGTCACCCAAACAGCATCAATTTTGGGCTAATAATCTGAAACCATGGTTTGGGCCAAAACCATGGTTTTGGAATCCAAAACCATGGTTTCAGGATAAGTGAATTCATTTTGCTTTTCGCTCAAATTGGAGAGATGATTGTGTCTGTCAGAGTAGATCTCAACAATAATATGACTTTAACATTTCTCAATTATTTTTTTATAAACATATTTAACATTATATCTTATAAACATATATACACATATTAATTATTTGTTAATTACATTATCTTATGTATTATTAATTATATTGGTAAAAAATATATTATTAACAATTTTATTCTTTCAAATTAAAATATATCATAAAATTTATCTTTTATATAATTATCATATTAACTTATGTTTTTTTTAGTAATTTGTATATATAAAAAGTACTTCTGATAACAACTATCCAAATACTCTCACTTCTCAAAATCACTTTTTTACAAAATCTATTCTTCATAGAATCTATTCTTCCCAGAATCTATTCTCCAAAAGCTATTCTCCAAACCATGATTTGGTTTCATCCAAACACACCCTTAGTGTTCTTCCACTATCAGTCAGCTTCTTTCTTTGACTTATATATGGCCATTTGTGCTTTTATTTATGATAAGCAGTCCATAACTTTAAATATCCTCTTTAATTGAGTAATCCAATTGATAGAACCCAATCCATATATGGTTTTCTTGAGCCTTTTCTAATGTTTTCCAACAATTTTGCCCTCATTATGCGTGCATTTATATCCATTTGATTATATTGAGTCATGCATTACATTTTGTTGTTTAAGGGGTAAAAAGAGTTATTTTTCTCTTCTCAATTTTAAGTGTCTTGATATATAATCAGTTGGTCTTTACAAAGCTCTTTGTTGTGATTTTCAAGTAATTAGAGAAGGACCCAAGAACCATGATGGAGTATGGATGGAACCAAAATGTTACAAGGACCAAAACACAAGAGTTGGGAGTGTTTTGCCTCCCCAGGTCAAGACATGGACTCCTGAGGTCACGACCTGGATGCCTCTTAGTGAAATTACATGTTTTGGACCCAAGTCAAGATAAGAGCTCTTTGTCTTCTCGTGTCGCGACATGGAACTTATCAGGTTGCGACCTTACATTCCTGGGGTCATGACTTGAGTGCGTTAAGTAAAGCTATGCATTTTGGAATAAGTTTCTAAGCTTCTATACCTAAAGGGGGCAGCTACCGTGAAAAGACACTCTTTCATTCTGTAGATTTGCACAAGGTTGAGCCACTATCATTTCCTCTCAAGTCTTTATTGATCGTACACCCAAAACTTCCATTTTTCTTCATCTCTTCATCATTTTCTGCATTACTAGACCAATCAAACCACTCCAACACCCTTCTTCTCTATTTTTCCAACTTCATTTTTAGCTTTAACCATGGCTGTTCATTCCTGGAGCGATTGGGATTGGTTTGAAGGCATGAGAGGCTAAACCCCTTAGCCTCTTGGTGATGGAGAACAAAGCTTGAGCTCAATGATCTAATTGGGGAGTTTTTCTATAATCTAAACCTTTGTTTAATGCTATGTTGAATATTTCTAGATTTAGGAACTTTCTGTATTTGTATCAAACTTGGTTTATGATTGTAAATCTGATGTTTAGACTATTCTATTGTATTTGGATTAGATGATGTTAATGTTGATTAATCTGTATAATATTTCAGTTTGAATCCTTGTGTTCAGTTTGATTTTCAGTGATTTTTGTAATTAATCTATGTGCTTGGTATTCTGTGTTTGTTGATTGACATTCAGAGGACATTTGCATTATCCGTTCATCTACACTCTAAGTGGTTTTCAGTAGTGTCTTAAGAGATGTTAATTAACTTTGATTAAAGTGAGTTTTCATTAATTAAGACATTGGACCCAAGTGATTACTTGGGGTTTTCTTCAGACTTAGAGGTTTTCTAAAACTCCCAATCATTCTAAAGAGTAGTGATAGCTGAGTTTTCATCATCAAGAGACTATTTAACCATAATTCCCTTTTAATCCAAAACATTTCTTCATTCATTTAAAATACCAAAAATAGTTAACTTTCTGCACTTTACATTTATTGCACCACCTTTAAAACAATTAAAACCCTTTTTTTTTTTACCTACTCCAATTTACAATGTTTTTGAAAACCAATTTAGACTAGGATTTCCAATAACAAGCTCCTCGAGAAGAACAACTGGTTGCATCCTATACTGCATTTTATCTGGTGTAACTCACTTTCTTGGCGATCCAGAAGGCGATAGTCTGGCCATCGATCACCAATCCTCAGCTACTTGCACATCAAAAGTCCTCTCAAAAGCAGGCAGATTGTGCTTATAAAAGCAACTAATCTGGTATTGAATATCCTTCTTTGCCATCAGTCTTGCTTAAACAGCTGGCTGACCTTAAAGTTAGACTTGTTGTAGAGGCACCTCAATTGCTCCCTACTCAGGTTGTCATAGGTTTGCTACTGTTATTGCCACTACTGCTGCTATCACAGCATCTCGCTCTTGATCTTGCTGAGCTTGGTTAGCTTGGATCTCTTCTATCGTCTTCTCTTATTCCTCTAAATGGTTCATAATTACTTGCATAAGATCTATTAGGGGCCTATTAGGTTTTTCTGGTTATTCCCCTACTCTAGCATTTCTTCAGGTTTTAACTATTTTGTTATTGTGTAACCACAAAAGAAACAAAACCATTATAGATACAAGACTCAGGTTTCATTCCTACCACTTTATACAGTAAGACAACAAAAGTCCTTTATACATATAGCTAACATTCACATATAATCATATTTTAAAAGTTCAACTAGACTTAACAGCAATCTTTGGAAAGTTTACTAACACAAAGATTTATATGGCCTCAACTGTTTGCTCAAAGGTAGCTGGCACCATGTGAAAGAAATCACAATGTCCTTTACACCATATATCTGTATAAGGAAGTACTTCAATTAGGGTATTGATCTAAGTCATGTCATCTAGTGTGTGGTCCTCATAAGTAATGACATAATTTAGGACCTTGATCTAATATAGAAACTCAAGGTAAACTGAGGCCACTTGATTCTCATTTTACTTTATACGTAGGGCCAGAACTTGAATTCCTTTAGCAGATCATTATATGTGGGGAACTTTGACTTTACTGGTAACAGCATCGTGCTAGGTCCAGCCTAATTATTGTCTGCCCTTGGCACTAGAGGACTCTTTGCATCATTCCTGAGATCAAGATCAACTACTCTGTTGGATGCTACAGAGAAGTATGTACCTTCTATTTCTTGCCCTATAGAATAGTACCCTAGAAGAGTAGTAGGATCTTTAGGGTCTTTCTCTATTTGGTACTATGAATTGAGTGGCTTGCTTGGAAGTCCTTGGTCTATAGTCTCTTCGGAATTACCTCCCTCTATATAGGCCATTTTCCTATTTTCTTGCAAATCTCTTTACATATAACTAATGTAATAACACAGCATGACATACTATACAAAGCCAGAACTTTTGCTCTAATACCAAAAATGTAATACCTTAATTTATAATTATATATAGAGCCAAAACATGTCAAATAAAATCACATTGCATGGCATTAGGCTTACAAAATCATACTTTGAAAAGCACATTCTTGGGATACTATTCAATTGGTAACCCTCAAATTTTTATCAAATTTGAATATTCATAACTAATTCTTAAAAAATCAAAATAAGGTGGTTCCAAGTTCTATTTGAAGCTCATTCACTTCTTTACATAGAAAAATACTCACTGGTCCATTACTTATTCCATTCAGGCTCCATTTGTTTCCAAAAACACTGTTTATTTGGTCAATTTTTAACTTCTAGCTTTCTACCATAATTTCAAAAATACATAACTTTTATCACATAGCTCTAAATTAGGTGATCTACTATTTCATTTGAAGCTTAGGATGTGATCTTTAAGCTCACAAAATCTTATAGCCAGAATCCTTTATTTGGTTAGAGAAGTTATAGCCCTAAAATCTTTATTTTTTTAAAAATCTATTTCTTTTAATTGCATTGACTTATGAAATTTTGGCCATAGCCTCTATATTTACCATTTACCATTCATATTATCATATACTTATATATCATAATACTTCTAAAGAAGTGGGAGCATACATCTATTCATCAAAGTTTACATAACATTACATAAATATATTGAAAGCTCTTAATTACATAACAAGGTCAAACATATACTTGCATGACATTTCATGTAAGCCTTCTTATGCTTCCACATTCTTCCCTTTTTCTTTTGAAGCACTGACCCCTAGTGATGTCAATTAGATATAAAAGAGGGGCTGAGATTTCAAAGAAATCTCAATAGCAAAGAACAACAATCATAATGTTAACAATCTAAGGTTAATTTATGCTATATGCAATCAACATTTTTAGGCATTCATATATAATAACATGCCATGGAAAGGAAGCACATAATCAGACTATTAAACAACTCAACTATACATATTGCCAAGGCATAAATGCAAGGAGTTATATATATATATATATATATTCTATCATAGCTAACTCAACCATACCCTGGTATAGAGCACATAGCAAAAACAAACTACTACATATTTATAAATATTTGACACCAAATACTTGACGATTTTTCAAAAAACCATCAAATAAGAGCCACATGAGAAATACTTGACCCTTATTAATAATAACTGTTAAATATTGTGTTAAAATACTTGATGGTTTTAAATAACCGTTAAGTATTGTTTTCAAATACTTGATGGTTCCAAAAAAAAAACTATGAAGTATGGTTTCGTAGAGGAATATTAGACAGTTTTTTATTAGAATCATCAAGTATTTTAAGAGAAAACTTGGCTGTTATTAGGAATAACCATCAAATATTTTCTTTTTTAAATCTCTAATCTGTTCATTTTGCCCATACTTGTTTGAAAATTTTTACTATCATTTCTCTATCGTGTGTTCTCCCTTAGCCTTTGAAGATTCAAATCTTCATTCCCTACCTCAATTTTGCGCCTTCCCTTGTGATTTTGTGCTTCTCTACCATTATTTTCCTGTTCTCCCCTTTACTGCCATTGAGTTCACTGTTCGACATTCGTCATTTGCCACTACTATCGTGCTCACATTTCAGGACAGTATAGGAGGTGGTTCTGCTTCGTATTCCAGGTTTTTTGCCTTTTTTTCTTCTCTAGTGTCTTAAAAATGTTTTAGGTTTATAGTGAATGCCATTTACTTTGCTTCATCTCTTCTTCTTATTCTTCTTCTTCTTCATTTAAATGTTAACTGGCATGTTTGTTAGTTGTTCTTTGTTTCAATGTTGGTTTATTTGTGTGGGTTATATGTTGTTTACAAGTTTTGTATGTTGGGTTACATTATCCAAATTGTGGGTTATCTGTTCTGGTTATGGTTTGTGGGGTTTGATTTCTGGTTGAATGGAATCATTTCAGTTTTGTTAAAGCATTATTTTTTATGGTTTGAATGATTACATGTTATATGAGATATTATTTAGACTAAATTAAAATTTCATGAATAAATTGCCTTGTTGGTTTGGTATTGAAAGATTTATTTCTTGATGTTAAAATAGTAGAAAGAGAAGGTATAAGGCCTAGGAAGTGCTCATTCTAAGTTTTTATGTTACCGAATTTTTTCCAATTACAATGGGACATGATTGAATTTAGATGGCATTGTTTCTAAATTCAATGAAATTTGTTTTTAGTTTCAAGAATTAAACTTTCATACAAGTTAGCTGGAATTCAATGGCTTTGTTTTTGTTTCATGAATGAAGTTATTAGTTTTGATATTGTTGTGCTACTAGTTTGCTATTTAGTAATTTTTTTTAAAGTTAATATAGTTCAAATGAGGGGCATAAAGCCTAGAAAATGATCATTTTTAAGTTGTTATGTTGCCAAATTTTTTTTTCAAATGGAATGGCACATGATTTAATTTATTTCAATCACTAGTTGTTAATGACTAGAATTACTAGTTGTTAACAGTTGGAATAGCAGAATTAAAATTAAAGAGGGTAACATCTGATCAGCTGTGAGTCATTGATCTCTTATGTTTGTTTAATTTGCTCAACATGATCAACTGTGACTCATTGATCTCCTAGTATGTTAAATATATACTCAATGGTTTTGATAAAAAATCCTCAAGTATTTGCCAGCAATACTTGACGGTTTGTAGTTAAAACCATCAAGTATTGTATCAAATATTTGACTAGTATTAACTATCAAATATTAGCTGGGAAAATGTTTGATGCCTCTATATTTGACGGTTATCAACTATCAAGTATTTATATTTTTGTCGTAGTGATCATCAATACAAATCAACACTAAAATTGTAACTTCTTGCTACCTTGCTCAAATCCTTGATTCTTGTTTCCATGCATTTGGTCTCAAGTCTCCTCTTGCCCAAGATTGATGCCTATCAATTACACAATAATGGCACTCTAAATATCAACTCAAATAACTTCATTAAAAAGTAAACCTAAAGCCCTAACTCTTTATCCTTGATTTTAAGGTTTTTGTATCATCTTTTTTAACATAACTTTTCATATGCTTTTTCCACTTGATTTTTCATGTAGAACCCATATTTGAACTTAGCTTTATCAAAATCCAATTTCTTCCCAAGCTCCATGTTTGGCCGAGACAGAGTGTATGAAAATCTAAAATTTTTATTATCAATTTTAATGCTGCCAAAAACATTTTCTTAACATAGTCCTACACAATTTCATCTTCTAAAGTTATTGGAAGCATCAAATCAACTTGAATCAAATCCTAACACATTATTCTAGTTAGGCCAAGACATATCCATAGAGATCTCAAGTAGAATTTCTTTCATAATCCATGCATGACTACAAGGTTTCAACCATCTTTTATCATCTACTCCCTATGCCATCTTCTAAACATTCATAACAAGTTATAGGCAATTTGGGCAACAAGGTTATATAGGGTTTTTGGCCATTTTTATCCATCCAAATCAATCCTAAATCAATCACTAATCAAGGCAATTAAATTATTAATAAATGCTTTAACTTACCTTGGATGATTGATTGAAACTAACTTAGTCTTATTCTTCCTCTCACTCTTTCTCTTTCTTCAATTGAAAGGCGAAACCTTCCCTCCCTAATTTCCAAATTTTGGCCAAATTTCTTCATTTATGGGGGGTATATATAGACAAATTTTTGGCCTAGGGTTTCCTATTTTATCCTTGGTGAAATGTTATAATTCCCTTGTACACTTGTCCTTTGATCTTATCTTGCCTTCCCTGATCATGCCACATGTCATGCCACCTTTTTATCCATGTGATTAAACAATATTTTATTATAATTTTACTACTTCTAATTATGTCCTTAGACAAATTGTATAATTCTATGCATGTCCTCTTCCTCCTCATATTTGGCACCAAAATTAGCAAAAAATTTGGGAAAAAATTGTTCCACCAAATTTTAGGTTATTCTAGTGTATAATCTCACCATATCGGTTAAAAAATTGTTCCACCAAGTTTTTTCTTGATCCTGTCTAATCCAGTAGCTTTAAAAGTCTATTTCTTTGTAACAATGACTCTTTTTTATTGAGGAGAAGTTCACCAATTTTTCTCAGGTCAAAATTTGACCTGTAACTTCTTCTATTCAATTTTTCTTGAAATTGGCCTTTTACCTACATAATTTAGTTTTAAATATTTTTAAAGCTAACCTCTTTGCTTTCAAAGGTCAACACTAACTTTACAATCTATAAGGCCTCAGTAAATTTTTTCTCATTTTTGTCTGAATTATTGAGGTCTTTGTATATTTAAGATAATTCATTTTAGCTAACATTCTCCTAATTAACCAAAAATACCATTAACTATAGAAAATATTGTAATAAATTATTTTTATATTTTTTTCTCTTTTTAGACCTCAAATTACTATTCTATACACTCTGTTATGTTTTTCATGAATTCTTAGGAATTTCGGGCATAGTTTTAAATACTGCCCTTTCTTGACTGGAATTTTTCAAAATGACAGTCTCCTCCTTACCAAGTTTTACTTCAAAAGTTGTTTCATCTCTGCCTCTACTACACTTCCTAACCCTCTATATCACACCTTACTTATATAGTACCTTAGCATTCATTTAGAATCATTCTAGACCATGTTAGATAGTCTTACACTTAAAAATTTTAATTTGAACGTTAATTTTCGGAAAATTACTATTCACTGTCTAGTTTTCAGATTACAGGTCCAACTTTGAAAAATCATAACTAATTTTAGAAAAATCGTATGGAGGTGTTCCAAAATTCTATAGAAAGATATTTCAATTCTCTTTAAGGGAAAAATATTCAACTGAACTCACCCTCACTGAAAACATACAGTTTATTGGATTAATATTACTATTCATTTGGTAAAATCTGGACTTTCCAGATTCTCTGTCTTAACTTTGAAAATTCATATCTCTTTGTATACATATCCAAATGAGGTGATTAACCACTCATTTTAAATCTTGGGATGTGAACTATAAGTATACCAAATTTCATAGCTTAACTCATTCATATGATAGGTCGAACTGAAGCTCGAAACTAACTGCTCCATGACCTACGTTTTATCCCTTAACATATCTTTACTTTAATTCTTTTTATTTCTTTGGCATACCTAACATGGGCTTAATTTTTCCCATTCATGCTCATACATTCCTATACATGTCATAAGCTTTATAATTAAATACATGGCATTCACAACATAATTATAACATAGGAGAATTATACATTGAATATTAGTATCAATCATTAGCATCAATAATTCTCCACTTACCTTCCTTGCTTCTCATGCCATTAGTGCCCATCATTGATTGACCTAAATGGTTGGTTACGAGGGGGTGAGATTCGGGGGAATCTCAGTAGCAAACAATACCATATTAATCATGCTAAATGGATGCTCATGCACTACTCGCAACTTGTTTATTCTCTTGTTAATTAGTGACATACTAGCATGCTCAAAGCTAACTTCTTGATGCATGGCCATGGAAACATAATCTACTCATCATGAATAGCAATTACAGCAGCTAAAACATGTCACAATAACATGCAAATAACATGTACACGGCAACATACAAGCATACCACATCAAGCAATGACAATAGGTAAGTTCATTACCTTGCACCTTAAGCTTTCCTCTTACTTTTCCTTTGACTCCCTTGACTTTCCAACCATGTGGGCATTCGGTCAACATCGTCAAATGTCCTCTTGGATATTTCAAAGGTCCTAAACATAGTCACATTGATCATACAATCTATTAGGACCACTTGATTACATAAAGTTCAAAACTAACTCTCTTGAACCTCAACCCCTTTCTCTTGCTCTTAGGGTTTTCTTTCTAGATTTTCTAATATAAATCTCATCATTTCCCATCCTTAAGATCCATTTCCTATCAATTAGGACCACTTTAGATGGCTTTAGATTCAAGAATACCAAATCTGGAAATTTTGGTTCACGGGTACTGTTCACGCAGAAACTCCAGAATTTTTGCTCAACTTTGAAAATTCATAATTAAATCTAGAAAAATCCAAATTGAGTGCTTCCAAGTCTCACTGAAAGCTCCTTAAGTTAAATTTAAAGGCAAAATAGTTTCAGGAACCAATTCTATGCCAAACAGTACCGGAATTGTACGGAACTTGAAACTCTTCCAAAAGTTCAACACTGTTTCTAGATTTCAAACCCTAACTTTGAAAAATCACCATAAATCGTACACATATCCAAATAAATTGTTCTACCCATGGATTTAAAGCTTACAGAGTGTACTTTAAGCATGAAAATTTTAGAATCAGATATGCACAGTAACTAATTCAAAATAGGTATCAAATCAGATGCTACAGCCACCACATACCTTGATCTTGAAGCTTGAACTTAGGAGGACTTTCTCTCACTAGAAATAGCTTTTTCTCTCTCTAGATGCAAGGGCAGCAGAGTTTCCCCTAGTGTTCATCAGCTTGGCCGAATTGGGGGGGAGAAGAGTGCCTATTTATAGCAAAAAAGTTGGCTTGAATGGACCAAAATGCCCTTGGTAGCTAGAAGAAGGAGTAAGGGCAATTTTGGAAGTTCAAGTGGACTTTTGCATCATCATTGCATCACCTTATTACATCATCCTTGTATCATGCTTCTAGAAGAGGCCACGTGTCGCAAAAATGGTGGAGGAGAATGGAGATTAGATCATAACTGTCGGATCTAAACTTAGCCCTTAAGTTTCCTCCTATTTTACTTGGCTCACATTTCTCTGACTTTCTTTATGGCCTTCCGGGGTTCAAAAAATTCTTCTATCTACTCGATAAATTCCCCTTCATTCTAGAGAGTATCTATGAATTTTCTCAGGCCATAACACTTCCTTTAAGCCTTGTATAAAAATCATTTACTGAAATACCCTTTTATCGGTATAATCTGCTCTTTAATTTATTAAAGTCATTCCACTTGCCTTTTGGTTACGGGACTAATTTTATAAATTAGTATAACCTTTCAACCAATTAATCTCATTTTTACATACATTTTTGAGGTCTCTTGCTATTTTAAATAATTACCTCAAACAGTGTACTTTTTATTGGCCACAACCTCATAAATTCCATTTAAACTATCTCAGGGGTATTTTTATCTTTTCTCTTCATAGAAGAGTCTTAGAATATTATTTCCCATTTTCTGGAATTTTCTTGGAATTTTCTGTATACTCTTCCATTTTTGCCCTTGCTGGTCATAACTTTTTGAATTTACAGTTTAGTCCCTGCTTGGACTTAACTTCATATAATCCTCTCTTTGAGGCTTCTAACTTAACCTTTGGCCTATATCTAGTCTCTTTTCTCTCTCTAGGCCTTCAAGACTTTACTGGAGTCTCTGACCTTGATTATACTGAAGCCCCTGAAAAACTTTTACTTTGCAGTTTAGTCCCTGAAATTGCTTTGACTCCCTTTCTCATCTTTGGGACTTCTGCTCAAAAAGAGTCTGATAGCCTATCCAATTTAGGCTACTTTTGATGCTTCTAGGCCTAAAATTCTAGATGTTACACTCTATCAGCTTTAAGTTCTTTATTTACTAGGTTAAAATTAACAGGATATGACATAGATATCTTACTTTTAATTTTGACGTCCTAAGTAAATCCATGACATGAAATTTGTCACATCCCGCTAATTTTAACCTTGGGAGTATGAATAATAAATTAGATAGAGGACCAAGTAGTAAAGTGGATTCAGAGTCGAAATAACTTTTGAACTGAAATCTAACTCCTAATCGGATTGATATTTTTGAAATTATCAATCCAAGAAGAGGCAAATGGGAAAGTTGGAGAAAATTTTCAGAAAATTCCCAAAAAATCATTAAAAAATAAACTAGAGAGTTTGGTTTGGAATAATATTTGAGGCCCTGGAAGTGAAATTAGCATAAAAATAATTTATTACAAAATTTTCTGTAAATAAAGTTTTTTTGGGTAAAATAGTGAAAAATTAGTCGGAAACAATTATTTTAAATATATGGAGGCCTCAATAATTCCAAGAAAAATATGAGAAAATTGTTGGAAGGTTTATTTGAGATTATAAAATTATTTCTAGGCTTTAGAAGTGAAAGAATTAATTTTATAATAATTATTGCCGAAATCTTATCAGTAATACCAGATTTCAGAAAAAATTTAATACAAGTAGTTATAGGTTAAAATAAATTCCAAAACAAATTCAGGGGACATTCCTATATTAAAAGATGATTTTGGATGGGTAGAAATAAATTTTTGGAAGTCCAAAAATATTATTAGAAATTAGATAGAAATTTTAATTAACATGGCGAAATCAAGTGGAGGAATATTGGGAATTGAAGGTTAAAACTTCCTTCCTTCTTTTTCTAGCCCATTGGGTATGATTTTAGGCTAAGAAACTCTAGAATTTTCATGGTCCAAGTGGCCCATATGATTAAGGAATAAACTACTCCTCCGGTCCTTATTATAAGACCCCATTTGACTTTTTATTTGGTCCTAATTATAAGACCCTAATCCATTTTGTCTCTTATATTTATGCATTTTTTCCAAGATAATCCTTCTAATAATGATAGTTTTAGTCAATATACTTAATTAGCAAGGATATTTTAGGAATGACAACACTTATTTATTATAAATAACCAACTTAACTTACTTCCTTAATCTCCTCAAATAAGTCAATTGGGTCTTATAATTAGGACCGGAGGAGTAATAAAAATAAGCACATGGTTTATCCTAAACATTAAATTACATGGACACTTGGCTTACTCAAATTTTTTGCAGCATAAGAGAGGGGACACATAGCCTTTTCATTTAGATTTTTATAGGACACTTAGAGGGGTTTAGAGGCCAAAATTATGCCTATAAATGCCCCCTCCCAAGTCTTCAATTTTGGAGATTTTGGCACCTTAAGGAGGGAAGATTTTATTGCAGAAAATCTAGTCATGGAGAGCTAAGAACACACAGGAATTAGCTAGAAATTATCAAGTAAGGATCAAGAATTAATCAACATATGTAAGAGCTTTCATTTGACTATATTTCTAGCTAGTTGCTAGTAGAGTTTGGTGACAAAAATCCTACGGTACCATGCTATCCAAATTTCAAATTGAATGTAGAATGATTAGGGAAGGATAGAAACTATGATTTAGAGCTTGGACTAGCTTGTTTGGTTGATATTTTCATTGATTTTTCAAATTCCCTAATTGCGGAGACTACTCGCTCGAGCTTGTTACAAGGGGTTAAAAGTTGTTTCAGATTAATTGGATGATTCCAATGAGTTTAAAAGGTGATTTGGTGAAGGAATACACTAAGAGAAAGTGTTTAAAAACATTGGAATCAAAAATAGAAATTCTAACCCTAATATATATCTTATTCGGCCAAGCTCAATGCTATAGGAAGGAGTTTGATTTTATAAAACCAAGTTGATATTTGAATTCTACATGAAAAATTGTGTAAGAGTGGCCCTTCAGACTTGTCAAAACAAAGATGAAAAATTTAAGTCAAAAAGTCAAAGAAAATAGGTTTATAGAGTTACCTTAATACCTAATGGTAGTTTATGTGGCATTGTTGATAATGTGACATATATTTATGCATGAATTGATAGCCATTGATCAAAAGAACAAAGAGGAGCAAGGAGAAAGGGAAGAGGTTGAATACTTGAGATATAGAGGTAGCAATGAACTTGCAATTTGATCAGTAACTTGCTTTGCTTGGTTTGCTATCTATTGCTTGATTTTTCTATGTCATGATGTGTGAGAGCTAGATGGATGATAATGTGATTAACTCCATGCATAATATGCCTTAGCTTTATGCAATGTTGAGTAGATTGAACAGTATGCTTCTTTCTCTCTTTCGATGGCATATGAGCATGAAAGTATGTATAATATTTAGTTAGGGGCATATGGCATTCTTGCATTGCATGTTTGGCATGATTATTGTAGTTCTTACTACTGAAATTCATTGAAACCTCACTCTTTCCATGCCTAATTAATCAACAATTTAGGAGTTAGAGTGTTCAAGGAGAAGGGCAAGGAGATTATGTTGCAATGAGGAAGTTGATGCTTGAAATGCTCATGTTTTTATGTGAACTTTGATTATACAAATTTGTAATAATTATGTATGAAGCTTGGATACTTGTATTAATGACTTGGATGACTGTAAATGCTAGATAATATTATGACTGAATGCATTTTATATGTGTGGAATAATTGCCTAATGCCAAGGGAAAAGAATAATCAAGAAAGGATGTGAAAATGGTATGAAATAGCCTTTTAATGACCAAATTTCATGCTAACATGATTCTGGTTAAATGAATGAGTTTTAGGTTGAAACTTGGCAAATTTATGGACCATATTTCTAGCTATAAAAAAGTGGTATTTCATCAAAATTAAAATTTTGTACAGAAAGTTATGCTTATCCAAAGTTAGGCATACATTTTGAAAAATTAAAAATTTACCATATGAACAGTGCTACTTTGCATAAATTCTAGGAATGATTGATAAATGGTTGGTACCAAAGAGTATTTTGTTTCCTCTAAAGATCATGTTAAGAGCTTTAAACAGAACATAGAACCACCTTATTTCAATTTTTCTAGAATTAGTTATGATTTTTTAAAGTTTAGCCTTGATTAGGGTTACATGAATATTAACCCCAATTTAATGTATTTTAAATTTCAAATTTTTCTAGCTTAAGGCCATAAGAACTAGTTCCAAATGGTTTTATTTGAGAGGTTATGTAGTCTAAAAGGAAGACGTTACAAAATTCATTTTGGTAAATAGTATATTTTTTTTATAAATTATATATTAGGGAGAATGGCAGAAAAAGAACCTTGAAATAGCAAAATAGCAAAATAGCAAAATGCACACTTGAATGAGGGAAATTGCTTAGAGAGATTGGTCTTAAATATGAATTATAAAATGTAAGGAAAAGACCAAAATACCCCATTCTTCTTCTTTTTCTTCCATCTCATTCTCTCATTCTCTCTCTCTCTCTGTCCCTCTTTCTTACTTCCTTCTCCTTCTCTTTCTTCTCTTCTTTACTGATGCTCATAATTCTTCTTTGGCTATCTGTGTCCTTCTATTTTGGATTTTTTTAATGAATATGCTGGTTTATACTTAAAATATGCTATCTCTACTTAAAATTTTTTTATGAATATGCTGGTTTATAGTTGTTCTTACTGTAACGTCAAAGTTCAAGATGTTTTACATATTTTAAGAGGACGGTAAGTATGCTAGAAGCTTGCGGCATCAGGTATCATGTCCCAGACACTATTGTTCTTTTTTTTTGTTGCTCAACTACTTGAATATGGGTTGCCATAAATTTAAAAAGACAACTTGGAATTAATGAAGATGGGCGGCCTATGGCATTGCTTCAAGGAGTGGCTATCTGGAAGTTATGGACTTATAGAGAAATAATAGTATTGACATTAACTTAAGTTATGGGAATAACAAGTTTTAAAAAGCTATTCATGTTAACTTAAATTTTAATAGAAATTAACATCATTTCAACAATTTTATTACCAATGATAAGTCTAATATAAGAAATAATAAGTTTTGAAAAGCTATTTACATTAACTCAAGTTTTACTAGAAATTGACACTATGTCAACACTACAAGAAAATGTGTTATTTACCTCCCTTATTTATGTCTGTTCTAAAAAACAGAGGAGAAATATATAATGTTCACGTTTGTTTACACAAAACAGATGTTACTTCACGTCTGTTTGTCCTAATTAACGTCTGTTTGATATAAACAGACGTTACTTCACGTCTATTTTTAAAGAAATAGACATGAAGGTGGCTATTTTTTAAAAAAATTGCCCTTATCAGCTTCATATCCGTCACCAGCTAGCAGGTAGCGTGCGTGAGAACTCTGATTTGTTGCTCTCTCCCTCTCATTTTCATCTTCTACCTGCAGCAGCTGTGAGCTACTCTGAAACTCTCCCTCTCATTTCAACTCTCTCAAGGCTGTTATTCTGTAGCTAGCCCTCCCTCCATTGCCGTCGTTCTGTCAGCTATCATTTTCGTGTTGCAGCAGCTCGTTGCTATCGATTAACAAGGCTGAAACGGTGAAGTTCACACGCATAGCAACTCGCCGTCCTCCTCCTTTCTCCAGGCTATAATACTCTCTGATTCAAAGGCAAGCTAGAATAGTTTCGACCTACAGTGACGGTAAGTTCTTTCAATGGTTGTATTGTGGGTTTAATATGTTGTATGTGGGTTTGTGTGACTTGAGAAATTTTGAGTTGGTTTCTAAGGTTTCCATTTAAACTTTTATGGAAGAATTGTGTTTAGATAGTTTTAAATTTGTATATATTGATTGGGTAGAAAATTTAAAGATTTCAAGCCTTGTTAATACTTGTTAGAAAAATAATGCATACAATGTTTGTCAAAATGCCTAAGAGAGATTGCATTTAGATAGTTTCCTATATGTATTGAATTTAGATTAAGGATTGGGTATACATTGAATTATTAATGAAGAAATTGCATTTAGATAGGTTGAAATTTGTTTATATTGATTGGGTAATGGATTTGAAGTTTAAAATCCTTATTAACTAACTAGTTTGAAAATTAATATAGATTAAGTAATGTAATTTTGCAATGTACCTTGTGTTATTTTCTTTCATTTATTTCATTGCAATGTACTTGATATTATTTATGTTAATGCATTTCATTATAATTTACTTATTTATCTAATTTTGGTTTTTGAACAGGCACATGGAGGAGGATTCTAATAGAAATATGGAGGAGGATTGTGACAGCAATGATGTCAATGAGCCGAAAGGAAGGAAGGGTAGAGGTAGTACAAGGCTACTGAAGTTAGCAGTACGTCATGGTCATATTCAGAAGAAGCATATGGATTTTGATGTCAATATGAATCCAATTGGTGAAGAGAAGGACAGATTCATTAGCTATATAGACTCTATTGCTCGAAGCAAAGTTAACATTCTATGGTCTAATTGGAAGTCAATTTCTAAGGAAACGAAGGATAGGATTTGGGAATATATTTTGTTATATCACTTTCTAATTTTATTTGATTTATTTTTTTTTTGTAAATATAGTTATAACTGAGATCTTTAACTCAAACATATATATTTTTCTTTGCAGCAAACATATGACATCCCTCCTACTGAGCAAATGAAAAAGCATTTGTTGTAGCAAGTTCGTCAGCACTAGAAAGATTTCAAGCACACACACGAGCCAATATGTGCGAGGGTTTAAGAAAGGTGACGATCCTATAAGGAATTGAAAGACACGCAGCGGAAATTAACCTTTAAAATTTTTCAATCCCTTGCCCGGATTTACCGATTGTGTTTAAGTCAAGTAGTAAGAGGTGTTACCTGCGGTATTCGAATTGTTGGTGGCTCAGGGATTCTGACATTCGGGATGACTATGCTCTCCTTTCGATCGTGAGAAGTCGACAACTCAGATCGGCTTCCTCTACCGGTATCCACACGAACAGCGTACCAATCACGAACGACGTGCTAGCGCCTCTTGTCCTTCTAGGGTTTTTGAGAATCCGTCCTTACCGTCTCTCTTTTGGCCGTTTCTTATCTGCAAACCTTTTGCACTCTCTTCCGCTCGAAACCCTAGCTCCTAATATCAAATATATAGGATGCTATCGGTATTATAAAGGACATGGGATTTTGGAATTAATCCTAAATTAATTCCAAAATTAATACAATATCATATATTGCGTAATCTGATAAGAAATCAATTAAATAAATACGGTTTGTATATTAAATCCGTCCTACAGATTTAATTCACCTATTCATTTAATTCAAAATAAAGATATGACGGAATTATATTTGATTTATTCTAATAAATCAAATTTGAGATATTATACCTTATCAATTTAAAAAAATGATATAGATTTAATTTATCCTTATAAATCAAATCTTATAAATATCTCTTATATCATATAATATATATACGCGAATTTATATATATATATATACGTCCACCCTAGATTATTCATTGAATCTGGACATATCTTAGATTCAATGAATCTGGACATCATAGCTCGTGTTGGGCTATTTTGTGTGCGACCCTGTAGACCCATATGAAGTTAGTAGTGGGCCATTTACTATAATGACTCACAAGTCGTAAGCGGTCTCTAGCAAGACATCACGACTACCCAAATCATATGCGGATCGATGAACGATGTAACCTTTCATACAACCATATCACGTCCCTTTTGTCACATGACATTTTGGTCATGGATGAGGCATGGAGAACGTCATCCTCCTATTCCTAACCGTTACTTTCTCGATCCTTGAGTAGTCTGAGTATAGAAATGGAACTACCTTTCCATTATAGTATGGCCATACATTTCTCAGACTTACTCATCGAGGGGCCCAGTAATATCTCTCTACGAATGTGAGGGACAAATTCCATCTTGACCATTCACATTCCTCCATATGAAAAACCACTAAGCCTGAACATAGTCTTTATGATCACTTGGTCAAAAGTGACTTTTGACTAGGTCAAAGCTGAGCGTTTCTCATGTAGGAATCCATGATGATCTCAGGCCAAAGGGCATAGTGACATGGTTTGTATATGAGAGAAGCTTATGACTTAACCCATGCAGCTCTCTCATAACGGGTCGGTCCAACACCTTGTACTCTTACATGTGCTTATGACTTTGATTTATATCTCATACATCTTCAAAGTCATACTGGTCTTATTTCATCTCTGCTCCCACATAGATGACCGACCAGGGACAATTAGGATAAAATCATGAGTTATCCAAGGATAGTCATCACAGTAAACATGCAAATAATATGATAACATAATTAAGAAATTCATAAATCAACAATGTTCATAACACAATGATTGGTCCCTAGGGCACAATTTCCAACAGATCCGTGCGGAAAATACTCCTTCCTTCATCTAAATGATTAGAGGAGGTTTGTGGCATCACGGCATGATCCTAAATTTCAGGTACATTGCCTTATAAAACATTTAATTTTGATTTAATTTACTTCACTTACTCAATTTACTTTGTTTTCTTTTCCACAGGAATTAAGTCCGATGAATAAAGAAAGACAAGCTAAAAATTTATATCCGCACTATTTATCTCATGAAGGTGACAAGATGCTTGAGGAGAGGATCATGTAGAATAACTTAAAGGCGATGCAGGAAGCTGCAAAATCTAATCCCATCAGTATCGTTGTTTAGACCCTACCTCTTCCTCCACGTCATAGAAAATGGAAGGAAGCAAGGATGAAGAAGGGTCAGTATATTAATCTAGCAGTTGCTGAGATTGATAAAAAAGAATTATAAGTTGTATAATTCAAATAACTTTAACTTATGGTAATATTCCTTATACTTTGTCATTAATTTTCATTTATACTTTGTCATTAATTTTTTATCATACTTAAAATGTTATAGGAGGTACTTGAGGAGCAAAGTAACGAAGGTTTATTTAGTCCGAGTGGAAGGATGGACATTTTAGCAACAACGATTGGGAAGCCTGATCACCCCGGATGTGTTAGAGGAGAAGGGAGGACAATTGGTCTTACCCAATATTTTGGACAAACTTCACGAGCTTCTCTACGAAGTCAACCCATTGATGAGATGATAGCTAAACTTCGTGATGAGCTCCAGTTTGAGCTAGAGATCAAGATTGAGGCCCAGTTATGCTAGTCACTTCGACAAGAGCTTATGGATGAGCTTCACGATCAGATGAAATCTATGGTCTCTAGCATGCAAATTGGGATAGTTCAACAATAATGCACACCTCAGGTTTGCAATCAATTTCACTTAAATTGATATTGAGTTTTACCAATGTTTTTCTTATTTAATTTAATACTTGCATTTCTATCATTTAGGATTCTCCCGTCTTTCCTAGCACTAAAGACAGTTGTATTCCACTGGGGACAATGGGAGAGCATGATCCTAGTAGTCCCACACCGGACTTTGGACAACCTTGTTGTCTTCGTTTAGAGGTCCCAAGGAGACATGTTGTTGCTGACGCTCTTCTCTACAATCAAGGGAATACCATCCATCACTAACAAATTCAAGAGGACCAAGTGAGGGTTACAGTTACGATTGTTCGAGAGGGAGAGACAGGTGCGTGTGCCATTCCCGACTGTTGAAGTTGTTAAGTTAGGTTAGGCAATTGGAACTTTCATTCTTTGGCCTAGACACCTTGTTGATGAGGAGATAATACCTGTGATGGTAAGAAAATGTCATGCTATATTGTGTGAATTTTTTTTAACATAATACTTATAATACTTATTATGTTTATTTGATGTTTCATTAGGACTAGAAAGATGTTAATAGATATCCCTACTTGGCACAATTATATGAGGAATAAAAACAATTAACAAGGTCGACATAAAGATGCCTGTAGGGATTGTGGGTGAAGAAAAATCATATTCCTTTGGACTTGACAATAAAGATATCAGGGAATTCTTATCTTTGAAGGAGTTGGACATAGCATGGGTTGAATTAACAATCATGTAAGTTTATTTTTTTTTCTAACTTAAACTTCTAATTTCTTACTTTGCACATACTAATAATTACCTTATTTCGATTCTATGATAGTTTCTTCCATAACAAATGCATGTCATCAATGGAGAAGAGAAATTTGTATGGATATTTATACCCAGTGCTAATTTCTCCCTCTTTAGAATGTCTCCAGTGGCTACATTTATGTTAAGTGACTTCCCTATGCATCCGGTCTCACAAACGTGCACTTCCCTTATGCATCCAGCCGCTTGTCCAGAAGAAGTACAACCCATTAGATAGGAGAATCACATATATGGGCAATACGATTGGAGACACTAAATTACCTTGTTATTTGGCACCAATTATCAAAGGGCAAGTAGCTTAATTATATTATTTATACATACTTAAATTGCTAAGAATTATTGTGATGTCCAATAATATATAAGTCTTACTTTATGATGCAGTCGTCACTGGAGTTTGTGTGTTTCTTATCCCATCGACAATGTCATCTACTAGTTTGATCCATTAGGTCGTCGTCCAAGTACTGAGATGAGGGGCGTTTTCAACACATAAGTACCTTAATGTAGATCAATTTTGTTTTCACTATAAATTATTTAACTTGTGCTTTCATTTGCTTATAGGGCTTTAAAGACTTATTATATAACCGGTGGGAAGCGTTTTGGCAAAAATGGCCTAACAACTTGGGTCTATCCCAGCGTGAGTGCTTTGAATTGAAGTTCTTTCATTGATGGCAATTATTTTATATATGAATTTGGATTATCATTTCCTTGTGATTTGCAGTGTGCTAAGCAATGAGGGTCAACAAAGTACAGATATTACATTATCCGTTATATGTTTGAAATTATTGAGAGTGGATGTACTGCAAAATTTGATGAGGTAAGTAAATATAATTTTAGTTTTGTAGTAGTTGTTGAATTTTTAAATTGAATTGTTACTTATTTTATTTTCTTCATATGTTTAAATTTGTTCATTTGTTAATTTACAGATTTTTGATAATGACTGCTCATATACTGTTGATGATATTGATTTATCCAAGACCTTTTGGCACAACAACTGCTTCAAGAATGGTGGTCTAGGGATTGATCAAGTTTATGTTTAGAAATAATAGGTTATCAATTTTGACTTTTGCAATTTGTTCTTTTGTTTTGACTAGTTAGTTAATGTGTCAATATATTGATGAAGTTATGACGTTGATATGTCTTGGTTGAAAATATTAACTGGTTCACACTATTTCAACTTGCTGAAGAGTGGCTATTATGGCTATTGTGGCTGTAGGGGAAGTGGTATATACGAAGTGAATTTTTTTTTAAAACGAGCACATTCACGTCTGTTTTAGGAAATAGAAGTAAAAAATCATATTTTTAACCTCTGTTTTACACCAAAACATATGTAAATTTACCTCTGTTTTACCAAAACAGACATAAATTTATGTCTGTTTATCCAATAACAGACGTGAATTTATGTTTGTTTCTGGAGAAACAGAAGTAAAAAGTGGTTTTTTTACTTCTGTTTAAAACAGACATAAATAATACCATTATTCTCTTCTGTTCAAAATAGAAGTAAAAAAGGGGGTACTTTTTATGTCCCTTTTTTTCATGGCCCCCGCAAAACAAAAGTAAAAAGTCATGCAAAACAGAAGTAAAAAGTCTTTATTGTAGTAGTGCAACAATTTTATTACCAATGACAAGTCTAGTATGAGAAATAATAAGTTTTGAAAAACTATTCACATTAACTTAGTGCCCGTTTGGTTCATTGAATGATATAGAATGTAATGGAATGTAATGCAATGTAATAGAATGTAATATAATGATGATTACATGAGCTTGTTTGGTATGTCATTAAGGAAAGATGATGCATAGACATAAAAATGTTTGGTTGGATTAAAAGAACATGGGAATAGGTAAAAATAATATACCAAAAGACAAAATTACCCTTATCTACATGCTCGTTTACATATAAAATTAAAACTATCTATTTTTTCCTCCAAATGTATAATAACTGTATCCACACATATAATGAAAAATAATAGACAAATTACCCTTATCTGTCCATATGTATAACTTATCAAAATATAAATTTATATATATAATAGGATAACTATAAAATTGGTTCGTACCCATATATATATATATATTAATTAAAGTATAATGCAGGTTTGATAATTAAAATTGTATCTATATATAATGTATATGCATTTATTTTTTTCCTTTCCAGCACAATGTATATTAAAATTAAAGAAGACCATACGAATGAGTCAAAGGAGTGATTCCCTTTCCATCGCAATGATGATTGTTGGTGGCAATGAGGAAGACGGTAGCAATGTGAACACAATGGGTAGCAATTGATAGGGTTTACGAGTCTTTCATTAAGAGTAATTTGGTCAATTTCAAAAACTAAAAGGGTAATAAAATATTTTCCACTTGATTACAAGAGGTCTGCATCCCCATTCATGAGTCTAAGCTATGTAATCCCCATACATCCACTTAAGGAAATTAGGATTACAATATGTAATTCCTTTTACATTACAAAAGCCCAACCAAACAATTGAATTAGCCCATTATATCATGATTACATGTAATGAATTTTCATGGAATTGAACCAAACGGGCTAAGTTTTAACAGAAACTGATATTATTTCAACAATTTTACTACAAATGATAAGTCTAATATGAAAAATAACAAGTATTAAAAATCTATTGACATTAAGTTTTAACTAATGTGATTTGATCATGCCTAAATTCAATACTATTTTAATTAATTTGCTGATTAAGACACCGTGAGTAATTATGATAAACAGATGATAATCAAGATTTAGTGCAATTGGAGGCAGCTCCGGTGAACCTTCTACACGTGCCCATCAAATCTCTTGTGCGTTAATCTATATACTTTTTATATGTTATAAAAAATACTTTTATAAATTATAAATAACATAATGAGTTGTATAGATATATAGATTAAACAATATCTTTTAGTATATAAATAGGGAATTACATATTTGAAATAGAAAATTACAAGTGTTAAATAGGAAATTGCAAGTTGGGAATTAGGAATTACAAGTTTGAAATAGGAAATTACAAGCTACATTAAAAAATAACGAGTCTACAATAAGAAATAACAAGTCTAAAATAGAAATGACAAGTCTGAAATAGAAAATTACAAGTTTGAGATAGGGAATTACAAGTCTAAAAAAAACAAGTCAGAAATAGAAAATTACAAGTTTAAAATAGAAAATTACAAGTCTATATTAGGAAATAATAAATCTGAAATAGAAAATTATAAGTTTGAAATAAGAAATTACAAGTCTACATTAGAAAATAACAAATCTGAAATAAAAAATTACAAGTTTGAAATAGAAAATTACAAGTCTATATTAGGAGATAATAAGTTCAAAATAAGAAACAACAAGTCTAAAACAAAAAATAATAAGGCTAAAATAAGAAATTTCAAGTTTGAGATGGAAAATTATATATCTATATTAGGCATGAGCTCTTTGTGCTTGATGTAACAGGAGTATTACTGTATGGGACCAAGACTAGCAAGCACTCTGATTCAATGAGGACTTCTACCAACCTTCTTTACTTTTCCATTGATGATGAACCCGAAAGTTGTTAATTATAAGGGTTTCTTATTCGGGAATTTAATGTTCTAATTTTTTCCTTCTGAGAGCAAAGTCATAATATTTTTTTCTTAAACAATATGACACAACATGGTACGTAAGATGAAACATCTTACCTTTGACCCCTCAGAGTATGCATTCGCAACCATTATGGTTTCAGCAGGTCAAAATGTAAGCCCGTGGATTAAAATTTTAACATAATTACTCAGGTTACTATTCACTGTTCAAATTCCATATTACAAGCCCAATTTCAAAAATTATAACTAATCCTATAAAAATTGTATCTCCTTGTGTACAAATCCGATTGAGGAGATCTACCTCTCCTTTTAAAGCTTGGAATGTGTACTATGAATCTGCCAAATTTTATGGCTCAACTCATTCATTTGATAGGTCAAACTGGAGCTACAAACTCACTACTCCATAACCTACGTTTTATCCCTTAACCTCTTTTTACTTTAATTCTTTCTATTTCTTTGGCATACATAAATTGGGTTTACACTTTCCTAATCATCCTCATACATTTCTATTCATCCCATAAACATTGTAATTAAATACATGGCATCATTGGCATCCATAACATAAATTACATAATAGGAGAATTACACATTGAATAATAACATCATTCATTAACGTCAATAATTCTCCACTTTCTTCTCCTTGCCTCTCGTGCCATTATTGCCCACCATTGATTGACCTAAATGGTTGGTTAAGGAGGGGTGAGTTTCGGGAGAATCTCAGTAGCAAACACTACCCATAAGCATACAAAACATCATGCATATGCATGACATGTTATAACATTAACACATGAATGCCATGGAAAGTAAGCTAAAGCATTTCATACTTTCATACATATTCCCAAGGCAAAGCATAACATAAACTTACAAACATAACTTTGCAAACATTTTATTATAGCTTAGTCACATCATGGCAACATAACCACATCATACAAGCATACATATCAACCACATCATGCTAGCATACATATGTAGATATTTGGAATCTACATGAAAAATCACGTAGGTTTGAGTCAAGAGGGAATTTTTAGGGTTTATGGAAACCAACTCTAAAAATTCAAGAACAAATATGGAAGCTTTAAGGGGTTTAGGAGTTACTTGAGTTATGTTATTGATTTTATGAGGAATGGTTGATGATTCTTGCTGCCCTTTTTGTGGATTGCCATGTTAGGGTTTGGCACTTGTGGAAGCAAGAAGGAACAACAAGAAAAACAAAAAGCATTAGATCAAGATAGTGGGATCTAATTAGCCATTAATGTTAACTTTGCATTGTTATTTATGGCATGTATGCTTGCTATTATATGGTTGAACTATGATGTTGTGATATGGTTGCTCCTTGCATTTGTTGCCATGGCCTTGCATGTTGAGGTTGCCTATTTATAAAAGATTAGTTCTCCTATGATAGCTAATGTTGAAATGCTTTATAATGATGCATGTTAATGTTTTGGTTGATTGATCTTGCTACTGGGATTTCTTAAAATCTCATCCCCCAAATATAATCTAACATTTTAGGGCCTGAAACTCTTATGAGCAAGCTGCAGATTGGAGGCTAAAGTATGGTGTCTTGCCATAAAATTCGTGGACTCTTTTTGGTTATGTATATATTAAGCTAACAGTGTTGTAAGCACACTGACACTATCATGTTCACGTGACTTTTTTATTATGATCCCGAACGCTTTTAATCACGAATTTTGGCATGATTATAGATAACGTCTTGATCTTCAATTTGATAGCTAATACATTAAAAATGGCTAAGTATACGAATTTTAATGATTTTTCAAAGTTAAAGTTTAGAATCTAGGAAAAAGGGTTTTTGGCAAATGGATAGTGTTGCATATCACAAAAACCTGATGCTTTTTCATAGGAAATTGGATTATGAGATTATTTTTCCTTGAAAGAGGACTTAAATAGCTTTAAATATAATTTTAAACCACCCCATTTGGATTTTTTTGGAATAAGTTATGAGTTTTTGAAATTGGGCCAGAAAAACTGGATTTTTACTCGATGAATAGTAAAAACCCAAAATTTAGCATTTTTAAGGTGAAAATTGAGCCCAAGACCATCCAATGTGGTCTAAAGTGGTTTTAAATGAAACCTAAGTGGATATAATAGTAAGGTGTAACATGCAACAACTAGCCTTATGGTTTTCCATTTATTCTTATACTTTGAATTACATGCCATTAACATCATACATCAAACATTACATCACATTTCATGTTTGACATGTCTAAAATTAATTACATTACTAGTGACTTTAATCATTGCATTGAAACACAAGTAACTTCTCCACTTTCTTTGCTTCCATCTTCTTGCCCTTCTTCATGCATGCTTTCTCCTTATCATTTGACCTACTATTGTTGGTTAAGGGAGGGGTGAGATTTAGGAGATTTTCAGTAGCAAATAATACCATATTAATCATGCTAGATGGATAGTAATGTATTAAATGCAACTTGCTTATTCTCTTGTTAGTTAGTGATATATTAGCTTGCTTAATGCTACCTTCTTGATGCATGGCCATGGAGACATAATCTACTCATCATGAATAACAATTACAGTAGCCAAAACATGCCACAAGAACATTCAAACATCATGTACATATCAATACACAAGCATATAATATCAAGTAATGATAATAGGCAAGTTCACTACCTTGTACTTTAAGCTTTCCTCTTGCTTTTACTTTGTTCCCCTTGACTTCCCAACCATGAAAACTTTTGGTCAACATCATCAAACATCCTCTTGATTCTAATGCTTCTAAAGCTTGTACTTTAGGGGGGTTTTGAAATCTAATAATTCCAACTTTGATTCTAATGCTTCTAAAGCTTGTACTTTAGGACTACATGATGAGGACCTTTGTCGTTCGCCTTGGGGTTCTCAATCAAAAATAAACCCAAGCTATGCAATATAGTGCAAACTCGGGTCGTTTCACTTTTGGGAGCCTTTATTAATTACCTAAGCTAGACTAAATGCCATGCAATGCAATGAAAGGGGGTTTTGGGTTTTAAGATTTAAATGAATGATGACTAAACCAAATGCAATGGAAATAAACATAAGCTACTATATTTTTGGTATTTTTGATAAGATGATGATGGAATGGAAATGAATGACAGGAAATCTCTTGAGAATGGTTTTGATGACAATCATAGTTCACTTAAGATATTGGGAGTTTCACAAATCCATTAGGTTTTCTTAATAACAACCTTAATAACTTATTGAGTCCAATGTCTAAATCAATGAACTTCATTAATGAACACATTGTTAAGCTCCCCTAATGTGTAATTTGAGAATGATCATACAATTGGCTCAATGTAACCCACAATCAACTCAGTATCAAAACATGACCATGCAAGATAGGAGAGAATCAAGAGAGTTACAAAGAAGCATATATGTGACCACATATATTTAAGCACAGAATTCATCATTAACCAATCCAAACTACAAAAGTAAATCATTAACCAATGATTATAGAATCAACTAAAGTGTCTCACTAAGAATTTACAAATCCTAGACCTAGGAAATCATAAATACATAGCTAGAAACTAAAGATTGAAACTAAAACTCCCTTTTGAAGCTTGGAAACTCATGCCACACCACCATTCTTCAAGAGTTGATAAACCCTAGCCCTCCATAGCTTCAAGAAAAGCTTTAACTGAAGTGAATCCGTCAGCCATGGTAGTTGGGAGTGGAAGGAAATGAGATGGAGTGAAGGAAAGATGAAAGAAATAGATGGGGAAGAAGATGGAGGTGGAGAGGCAAGAAGATGAGAGAATAGAGGTGTTAGAGATGATAGAATGGAGTGATTAGGTCAAAAATAGGGTTTCTAAGGGCTTGAGGGCTCAATTTGGGTCGGATCATATGAGTAGAGGGTCCATATTTGCGTGTTGGATCCGAATCTGACGTTCCTGATACGAAGAGGTTCGCCACGGTGAACTCAATAATTTGCCACGGCGAACTATTCCAGAGAGGTATTCTATTGAGATTTTGAGAGTTTGCCCCAGTAAACCAAAAAGTTTGTCCCGGCGAACTATTCCAGAATAGCTACTGATGCACATTTTTAGACTTTTTGCTACAGCATAGCATTTTCTTAGAAACTCTCATGTTGTATAATGCTTTGGTCTTCAATCTTGGCTCTAATTCTCAAGTGTCCTACAATAAAAAGCAACAATTTGAAGCATCAATTGTCCTAGAAATCAATTGAATACAATTAATAACCAATAATGACAATTTTACCCTAAAAAAGACACTAACTCAAAGTAAGGACTCTTAATCAAAATTAAGCACAATTATCAATAAAAGGAGCCAAAATCTATGATAAAAAGCCTTAAAATGATATGAAATAACATAGAACAATTGGGTTCAATCACTACACTACACAAATTTCCATTTTAAAACCATTGGAAGTCTTAGAATCATCAAAATCACATCCTAAGATGCATAATCAGATCTAGCTGAACTAATGCTCAAACATCTATAACATATAATCTTTCAAAAATCAACACAAAACCACTTGAATCAAGCTATAACCAATTACTTTAGACTAGGTTTAACATCAAAAACATCTTCCCCTAAACAAGACTCAATTCAGCCACCACCTCCCCTTAAGGGAGAGAACATTTTCTAGCTATCCAAACCAAGAAATCAAAGCAAGAAACACAATAGAACAACCTACTAACCTTAGATCCAAGCTTGGTTGATCAAATGTAGGTGTCTTTTGTCACACCCTGATAATTTTATTCTAGTTGATGAATGATTTGTGACTAACTAAGGCCAAATAGTATAGTAGACTGGTAGAGGATCCAGGCTATGAGGAAAAATCAGGATAGGGACATAACGGTCATTCTTGAAAAGATCAGTCAAGAAAGGGCAATATTGGAAATAATGTCCAAAATTCCTGAAAATTCCCAGAAAATCATGAAAAATAGAAAGGAGGGTACAGAATAATTGAGGCTTAGAAGATGAATATGAGATTAAAAATAATTTACCAGGGAATTATTTGTAATTATTGGAATTTTTGGTTAATTAAGGAAAATTAGCCAATTTCCATTATTTAAAATATATAGAGGCCTCAAAAATTCAAGGAAAAATATGGAATTTACCATACCCTTACTGTATGGTTGATAGGCAACTCTTCTGGAAACCTAGGAGGATCTCCAGCAAGGGAACAAGGAGGAAACGTTAAGCGAGGAATTGAGGTAGCGTGAACTGCAATTATTTTGTTGATCTGCATTTGGTGTATCTGCTATGTGTGTTTATGTGCCATGAGAATGTTATGTACAGATGATGTGAACTCCTTGCAATGTATGCCTTGGCTCTTGCATGATTGAGTTTTGACCAGAATGATTATATGCTCCATGATATGATGACATGGATACAGAATGGTTATGGCATGGCATAAAGACTAGAAATGTTATTTTACTGCATGTAGCATGACATCTTATGCATGTTGACTTGATGGTTGTATGTTCAATGCTACTGGGATTTCTATGAAATCTCATTCCTCCTATAACATGATATCATAGGTGCCACTACTGCCAAGGAGAAAGGAAAGGAAATAGTCATGGCTTGAGGAAGTTATGAATTATGTAAAGTATTATACGGTTTTGAACCTTTCTCTTTCAAGCCATGTAAGCATACTATGTTCATAAATACATGATATGATACCCTTTTGGAATGTATATTAATGATAGAATAGCTTTACATGTGATTATGGTATGATTATAGTGAAAAACGAAATGCTGTTAGAATTAGTGAAAAAGGGGATAAAAATGGTCTAGATTTGACCAAACTTTGACCAACGAAGACCCTGGTCAAATGGTTGACTTTTTCCCTGAAATTTGGCATGCAAATAGATCTTATTTTTCCCTTTAAAATGAGTGGTAAAGCGTCACAATCGGAGCTCTGTGTAAGAAGTTATGCCTTTTCAAAGTTAGGCAAAAATCCTGAAAAATAGAAAAATGACCAAATGAACAGTACTTTTCGAAATTGAAAATGAATGCGTTTCTGATTAAAGCGGAACCTGAGGTCATTTTTCCTTGATAGATGATGTTAAGAGCTTCGAGTGAGACTTGGAACAACCTCGTTTCGATTTTTCTAGAATTAGTTATGATTTTTCAAAGTTATGCCAAGTTTAAGGTTACTGTGAATAGTAATGCGGGAAAAGAAATTTTCAAATTCAGATTTTTCAACCCGGTAACCTTAGATTGCGCTTCCGAATGTCTTAACTTGGCACAATATAAGGTCGTAAACGTAAGGTGTTACATCTTTTGTCACACCTTCCTTATTTCCATATTATATAATAATTGGAACCATTATAATGCATTTCCTAAAGCTCTAGAATGAAATTTTCAAGTTTAAAATTTTCCATTTCTGTACTGTTTGTGCACTATCCATAGTTTTCTAGACCAACTTTGAAAATTCATAACTAAATATATGAAAATTGAAATAAGGTGATTCCAATTTCTAATTAAAGCTTGTCATATCCTCTATCAAGAAAAAATACTCATTAGACGTATATCCATATAAAATAGAGCCAAAAAATTTGATAAGTTACACTATTCATAAAACATATCTGATATGCGAAGAAGGCACTTACTGCATAAAACTTAAACATGAAAGGAAGACGGTCTACCTTAGTCATGGAAGATTTCCTAATTGACAACATCCTTACCATAGGTTGAAGAAGGCATTTAATATCAAATGGCTCCGATACTTCTAACTAGAGAAGAAGTTCATTAACAGGTAGAGGGAGTCAATATCATCTTTTGTAAAAAGAAGAAGACTACAGGTGAGAGAAATACATGGAATAAGAGGTATATCTTCTTTAATCTTCCATATTGGCAGTCTTAAAGTGAGACATAGTTTAAATGTCATGCATATAGAGAAAAACATGTATGAGAGCCTTATTGGTACACTTTTATACATAAGTAGAAAGACTAGGGATGGAATCAATGCAAGACTAGACTTTGAAATTAGAATAAGAAGACTATTACACCCATAAGAGAGAGAGGATAAGAGGGTTTATTTGCACCCAGTAGTACACACATTGTCAAAAGAAGAGAAAATGAGCTTGTGTGGTTGTTTGAATGATATTAAGGTGCCACAAGAGTGTTCTTCTAATTTGAGGAAGCTTCATTCAATACAAAATTTGAAGATAATGAGGAAAAAGTCTCACAATTCCCACATGCTAATACAATAATTACTGCTAATGACTATTTATGGCATGATGAAAAATGATGTGAGGAGTACTATTATAAAATTTTATATGTTCTTCAATGCTATTTGTCATACCTTCTTTATTACCCCATTATATGACAATTGGAACCTTTTAGGATCATTATACGAGCTTTAAGTATGCAAAAATTTCAATTTTGAAATTTGGGTTCTGGGTTACTATTTACTATTTACAGAAATTTTTGCCAACTTTGAAAATTCATAACTAATTGTAGAAAAATCAAAATGAGATGGTTCTAATTTCTATTTAAAGCTTGCCATGCATTCTATAAGGGAAAAATACTCAATTGTATCATATCATTACGAAACAGATTCAGAAAATTTGCCAAGTTGCCCCATTCATATGGTTATTTTCCAATTTTTCAATATTTTAACCCAACTTTGGAAGGGCATAACTCTTAGCACAAAACTCCAATTTTGGTGATATATCACTTGATTTAAAACTAAAAATGAGATATGTAATTTTGCCAAATTTTAAGTTCAAATTCGTCCATTTGCTCTTTTTTTGTGTCACAAAATTACCCCTTTTTAGGGCTTTTTTATATCCCCTAAACCAATTTTCATAAATTCTCTTTTCTCTTTTCCATATACCATCTATTCAAGCACACCAAACCATGATTATAAAAAACCATTCAACATTATAAATCACATAGTTCCAACGTACATCATATCCATAACTCATTACAAAAATATATCAAAGTTCACCAAAATACAATATAAACTTTATACAATGTCATAAAAGTCACATGGTCTCGTTAGTTCCATACTAACTCCTTGCCCTTATCCATACTTGATCCACTCCCTATTAATGCATAATTTAACATTGGGGGGAATAAGATTTCATAGAAATCTCAGTAGCAATGAACTATAATTATCATGTTAATCAAGCAATGCATAATGTGATATGTTATAGAACTTCAAGACATTCTCAAGTCACATAAAATCATATCATGCATTATGCCAAGAAAAGAAACAAGTACATACTCACACTGGCATAACATTATGCATTTGGCCAAAGCATTTTAAGTGTCATAAAATCAACAATTGCCACAACATAAATCCACCAATTAGAGCAATCAACATAATCACATTAGGCAAGCAAGATAAACAATCAAATTATAAGTTCAATGCAACCTTTTATGCTTAATACAATTTGGCCTCTTTAAGTGATCAAGGCTCCCTTTGATTTTTCTCCTTAACACCTATAAAATCCTAAAAATCTTAACCTTGAGATTACGGGAATTAAATAGATCAAGGGCCAGTTAAGGTAGAGAAAATTATAGCTAGCACCAATATGAATTTTGAAATTTGGATAAAGACTCGGTTGATATTTTAAATATTAGTTAAAGAAAGATTTAATTAAGAATTTAAGTTAGAAATTCTCAAAAATTCCCAAAAAAACATGAAAAATAGAAATAAGGGTCAAGGAATTGTATTTAAGGCCCAGAGGAATTATTGGAATGAAAATAAATAAATATAGAATTTTTTACATTTATAGGAATTTTTGGTTACACCGAGTAAGAGTGACAAAAAGTTAATTATGAAAAATATTTAGAGGCCTCAATAATTCTGGGAAAAGTATAGAAAGTTACCTTGGAGGATTATAATCATTTATAAAATTATTCGAGACTTCATTTGATGAGGAGGTTAGCTTTAATAGTATTTAAAGCATAATTATTGTCGGTAAAGAGTTGATTTTGGGGAAAAAAATAAAATTTAGAGAATTCCTGAGGGAATTAAATTTTGAAAAAAAATCATGAAACTTTCCTACACTAAGAGAAGGCTAATGGTACATTGAGCTAAATTTTTTGAGATAGTAAAATTGACAGGATACAGAAAAAATTTGTTCTACACTACACCAGGACTCAGTGTAATTTATGAATAACGAGGGAAGTGAAAATTTTGGCAAAAATCCCCAGTCCAATAGGCCCAAGGATCATGCCTAATTGGCCTAAAATTAGGGGGAAAATAATTAAATAGAAAGGGAAAAGAAAATAGTTTCTAGAAGGAAAAAAAAGGAGAAAGAAAAGAAATAACCTTCTTGGCTAAGAAGATGCCACTTGTCAAGTTATGAATGGAGAAGATTTGGTACCACTTGTCAAGCCAAAAATTGAGAGGATTTTGACTTTGAAAAATTCAATTTTAATTGAATTTATTTGTAAAGTGAAAATTATGTAAGATTAAATAGGAAGTTGACAACTAAGCATGGTAATTAGCATGAACTTGAATGGCCAATGATTAAAGCTTGACTTATAAATAGTCACTCACCCCCTCACAATTTTAGCCAAAGTAAGAACACTAAGGGAGGTTATGTTGCTTTTGAGTTTAGAGAGAGAAAAGGCTATTTCTAGAGAGTGAAAGTCTACCTAAGTTCAAAAATCACTAAGGTAAGCTTTTAAGCTTTTTGTGATTAATTATAGGCTGTTTTTATGTCAATTTAGATTGATTTGGATGGCCAATTTCTAAAGGGAAATGCTGTCTAGATTTTTGAAAATTTGAAAGGATCTGATCAAGGGTTTGAAACATAGATTACACACTTAAAAAGGATAGGATTTGATCGGTTTTGATTGAGTTTTGGAAAGAAAATCTAACCCTTATGTTAATGATTCATTTTGGCCAAAGAGAAAAAGTGGGGTTAGAGTTGGATTTGATTCAATTTGACGCTTCCAATGTGTTTAAATAATGAAATGGCATAGGGAAACACCAAGAAAGGAAGCTTGGAAGCATTAAAACTGAAAATAGAAATTGTTTTCCAAGAGGTATTAGTTTGGCCAAAATGAGATCTATAGGGAGGAATTGGATTTTCATAAATCTAAATGAATATTTGAATTCTACATGAAAAATTATGTTGAATTAGCCCAAGAGATTTAAAGAATCAAAGTTGTAAGTAATAACCTAAAAATCAAAGAAAAGGAATTTAAGGGTTATTTGATTAATGTTTTGAATGGGATAATGAATAGTGATATCCTATTACATTATCAATAGACCTAGCATTCAAAGGAAAGAAGAGTTGCTCAAGAGAGGATGAGCTTAAAGGAAAAGATAAAGTTTGAAGGAGATAGCTAGCAATTATCATTTTAATGTCGTCTTGTATTGTATTTATTGCTTTATGTTATACTATGTTGCTATGTCATGATGTGGATGAGATAATGATGTTATATGATGTGTAACTCCATACATGTAATGCCTTGGCTTATGCTATATTGAGTGTTATAAATGAGAAGTATGTTATGTCCTTTTCATGGCATCTGTATTGAGTGAAAGTATGCATTAGCAAGTTCATTTAGTATAAAATGCTTTGCTTGGTTGACATAATGTGGTGCTATGCTACTAAGATTCCCATGAATCTTACCCCCCATGTTTAACAAAAACTTAGGATCTTCAACATCACAAGGAAAGGGCAAGGAGATGGTCAATGTATGAAGAAAGTATAGTTGCAATGACACTTTATGATCTTGAATCCTTTCATGCATTTTTGAGGTAAATATTTTGTGATGATCCTATATGACTACTTTAAACAACTATATACTACGCATGCTGTTAAAATCAACTATGTGGTTGGTTAATTGGTATGCCAAGTTAGAGGTTTAATTATGGAAAGAATTGATAGTTAGGGATAAAAGTCAACCGTTTGAGACGAAGGTTTGACCGATATGAATCTGAGCATTTGAGGTAGTTAATTCACGAAACTTTCTAGATCAATAGAGCTTATTTTTTTTCCTTTAAAATGAGTAGTAATATGCTTCAAACGGATAATCGTGCAAGAAGTTATGCCTATCCAAAATTAGGCAAAAATACTAAAAAAACTGGAAAATGACCAAATAAACAGTACATTTTGAAATTAAAGCTGGGCTCAAATTTGAAGACAATTCATCTACAGCTTATTTTTTTCTCAAAAGATGTCCAAAAAGCTTCCAATAAAACTTAGAATCACTCAATTTTGATTTTCTTAAAATTAATTATAAATTTTCAAAATCTAACCAAATTATCAGTTACTGTGAATAGTAACCCGTGAGCAAAATTTTTCAAAGTTCATTTTTTAAACTTTTGGCCATCAAATATGATTCCAATTACCTCTAAATTGGGTGGTAATTTGGTAAAACGTTAAGATGTTATTATAACACTTATCAATCTAAGCATAATTACAAGTTACATTAATAATCATTCAAACTTAAACACCAATACTTAACCTTAAACCCAATTAAATCCCCCTTTTTCTTCATTTTTAACCTAATTATTCCTCCTTTGATTCCAATAATCTCTTTGCTCATTCTTATATAATTTTTCATGTAGAATTCAAATATCAATTCATATTTATAAAATCAAACTCCTTCCTCCTTATTCTGTTTTGGCCGAATAGGGGTATATGTTTGTCCAAAGATTCCATTTTTGATTCCAATGATTTTAAACATTTTTTCTTAGTGTTTCTCTACACAAAAATACATTTTAAACCTATTAGAATCATCAAAACACATTAGAACAAACTCCTACATCAAAAATCCACCTTGGCCGAATTGAAGCATTAAGAATCCTAATTTGATTTTCTTTCAAAAATCAATCCAAACACCACTTAAACATGATAATTCCAACTCATTTTCAAGGCTTCTATCCTTTCCTAATACATAGCCATCTTAACCGAATTTGGGCACCAAGTTTACCTTTAAAAATAATTAAAATTTTCAACCAAAACAAGCTTTAATCTCAATTATAATGAAGCTTAAACATATCTTGATAAACCCTTAACTAAAACTTGATGATTCCTTGTCCAAATGTACTAACTAAACTCAGCTCCAAAGCTCAAGAAGTCACCTTAACAAAACCTCCCCTCTTTTGTCAGTTTTTCACCTATTTTTATGTATTTAGGGGGTATTTATAGAGAAATAAATTTGCCCTCTTCCCCCTATTAGGCATGTGATTCTACCACATAAAGGGGACACTTGGCTGCCATAATGTGCTTAAAATTCCAAATCATGCCAAGTGTAATGTTTCAAGAATATTCTAAGATATTTAGGTTTAATTGGGCTTAAATATTAGGCCCTAATTTTTGCACAAATTTTAGGCCTTTCCCTAGCCCAATATAGGGCCCATTATGGTCTAGAATGGCATAAAAAGATAGCGCACAAATTAGATATCCATCCCAGACCATAATAAAGTTTTATCAATTACTATTCACTTGTAACTTTTTATAATTTTTCTAGGCCTCCAAAATCATAATTTTCTCCATGAAAAATCCTCTTTTAATATAAGAATATGATCTAGAAAATTCTAGAATTTTCCTCCACATCTAATTATTTATTTTGAATTTTTTCTGAATAGGGTCTTATCGGTAAGACTTTTGGAAATAAATTACCAAAAATAATTTCCTATATTTCCAGGGCTTGAAATCAATTTTATAAATTCAATCAAATATTTAGATAATTATTCTATTTTTTCCAAAATTATTGAGGTCTCTAACTATTTAAAATAATTATTTTCCTCCAAATTTTCACTATTTTTTTTAAAAACCTCTGTTTTCGAGAAATTCCGTAATGAGTTATTTTCCTACTAATTTTGCCTTTTAGGCCTCAATTGAGGTTTCAAAATCTATAATTTATCTTTTGACTATTTTTTAGAAATTTTCTAGAAATTTTCTTAAATTTTTCCGTTTTGCCCTTCCTAGACTGATAATTCTGAAAATGCTAGCCTAGACCCTATCGGCGTTCCACATTAAAAGTTATTTTATCCCTCTGTTTACTTTTTATATTGGCCCTCATTCAAATTTTTAACTTCTTATGTCTAGATAAGATTTTCAGGATGTGACACTATTTGTGGCAAAATGATTGATCCTGCTAAGTTAGATGAATTAGAAAATGAAGGTTATGTTATCCTCTCCCAATTGGAAATGCAATTTTCTCCAGCATGTTTTGACATTATGGTGCATTTGATAGCTCACCTTATGTGGAAGATAAGACTTTGGAGCCATGTGTGTATAAGATAGATGTACCCATTTGAGATATACATAAAAATCCTAAAAGGCTATTTTGAGAATTCTTATCGACCTGAGGCATTAATTGTTGAGAGATATATAGTTGAGAAGGCTTATAAGTTTTGTAACACATATCTTGATAAGGTAAAGGAAATTAAGGGTACATGGGGTGTAACACCTTAATTTACAACTTCAAAAATTCATAACTTTTTGTACAAAACTCTAAAGGAATTGAAAGACGCGCAACGGAAAATACATTTAAAAATTTCAATCCCTTGCCCGGATCTACCGATCGTGTTTAAGTCAAGTAATAAGAAGCATTACCTTCGATGTTCGATTTCTTGGTGGCTCGGTGATTTCACCGTTCAGGATGCCTTTGCTCGCCTCCTTTGTCGTTCGAAGTCGATAACTCAGATCGCCTTCCTCTACCGGTATCCATACGAACAGCTTTTCAATCACGAACGACGTGCTAGCTCCTTTTTATCCGTCTAGGGTTTTTCGAAGAATCCATCCTCCTTCTCTATTTCCTGACCGTCTCTTATCTGCAAACTTTTGCACTCTCACCTAAAAAAACCCTAGCTCCTAATATCAAATATATAGGATGCTATAGGTATTATGAAGGATATTTAATTTCGAAATTAATCCTAAATTAATTCCGAAATTAATACAATATCAAATATTGCCTAATCAGATAAGAAAACAATTAAATAAATATGGTTTATATTAAATCCATCCTACAGATTTAATTCACCTATTTATTTAATTCAAAATAAAGATATGACGGAATTAGATTTGATTTATTCTCATAAATCAAATTTGAAATATTATATTATATCTTATCAATTTAAAATTGATATATAGATTTAATTTATCCTAATAAATTAAATCTAAGATATATATATTTCTTATATATAATATGTATATATAGATGAATTTATATATATATATATACACGTCCACCCTATATTATTCATTGAATCTGGACATGTCTTAGATTCAATGAATCTGGACATCATAACTCGTGTTGGGCTATTTTGTGTGCAACCCTGTAGGCCCATATGAAGTTGGCAATGGGCCATTAACTATAATGACTCACAAGTCGTAAGCGGTCTCTAGCAAGACATCACGACTACCCAAATCATATGAGGATCGTTGAACGATGTAACCTTTCATACAACCATATCATGTCCCTTTTGTCACACAACGTTTTGGTCATGGATGAGGCATGGAGAACGTCATCCTCCTATTCATGACCGTTACTTTCTCGATCCCTGAGTAGTCTAAGTATAGAAACGGAACTACCTTTCCATTATAGTATGGCCATACATTTCTCAGACTCACTCATCGAGGGGCCCAGTAATATCTCTCTACGAATGTGAGGGACAAATTCCATCTTGACCATTCACATTCCTCTGCATGAAAAACCACTAAGCCTGAACATAGTCTTTATGATCACTTGGTCAAAAGTTGTTAGGATTATAGTTTTGATGATAACAAAGTTAGATTAATTGAGTTAAGTACGTTGATCGATCATCTGATCGATCAATCGCTTATCGCTAAGTTTTCAGATAACTGCTCAGGTATAAATCAGTTTTATAGTAAGTGTTTTGATCGAAGAGCTATCCGATAAGTTGTTGATCGATAAAATGATCGATTATCGCTAACATGAAAATCACATAAGGTTACAGTTAATTATCGATCACTTGATCGATAACATCAGATAAACAAACAGGTAACAGATAAAGAGAACCAAATCTGAAGTGTATTTATCGATCACATGATCGATAAATCAGTTATCAATAACGACTTCGATAAGAGGTAACACACTCTATTCGTTCTGCACATTTATTCTGTTATCATTTATCGATCATATTTTCGATCACTTGTTTATCGATCACATGATCGATCATTATGCTCTAACTCTGAATGCAGGTAATCATCTTAACTGCTGGATCGATAACCTTATCGATCAGAAAATTATCGATCACATGATCGATAATCAATGTCTTTATCTACTCATATTTAGTTTTTCTGCAACCACATTTTCGATAACATTATCGATAATTTAACTTGTTTGCATAATATCTTTTCACATAACATGATCGATAAAGAGTCTAAGGATTGCTATATTCGCATTAACTTATGTTGAACCATTTTCGATCACCTAATCAATTATTGACTTTTCGATAATATGTTCGATCATCCAATTTTCTGAAAATCATGTTTTCACAAAACGTGATCGATAATCAGTTTCTTTACCTCACAGGATTAAATTTCTTTTCTCACTTTATCGATCACTTGTTCGAATATTCATTGATCGATCACCTGTTCGATCATTCCAGATAGTATGTGTCTTTCAATGAATATATTCTTACTCATGGTTTATCGATAACTTTATCCATCACCCATTTATCGATAAGTTGTTTGATCATCAATGACTAAAGTTTCATTTCAATAACATTTGAATTATCGATAATCTGTTCGATCAACAAGTGTTCGATCACCTGTTCGATCATGGAACGATTTTCGTTTACTATGATAATTCTTAAAGTCAATGATCCAACACTTGATCGATAATTTTGTTGAACTAATTCGAGAAGCTTTCATTCAGTTTATCAATAACCTGATCGATCAACAAGTAATCGATCACCACTTCGATCAAGCATATCCAGAATGTCTCTCTACTCTTTTTCCAGATAAATCACTTCGTCCAAAATCATTGAATGATAAATTCATTTTCTCTTCTTGGTTCATGACTAAAGCCTACGCCGCAAGACTCTTACTTGTTTAAAGCTTAAAATATGCAGATTACTGAGAAAGAATACAACGGCTCTTCAACGGGATTACGTAGATTGCAACCTACAGTGTCAGAAGCTTAGATGCATTAATGGCGGAACCGTTGAAACCGGTGAAACACGCAAACTGAGTCACAACGGCTAGAAGCTCTTCCGTCTAACGGCTAATTAACGACCTCAACTATAAAAGGCGCGAAGAAGCATTAATGAGGAGATTGAATACCGGAACTACCATCTGCGATTATTAAGTCTAGCATTCAATACTCTGTTTTCCGCAATACTACTGAGAGTCAGTGTTCATCATTAATTTTACTCTGTAAGAGAGTCGATATCTACTCTTCATTAATTACTATTGAGTGATACTCAAGAGTGTGGACTCTTGAGAGGGCTTGTATCCTTACGGGAGTAAGGGGGAGTGATTGAGCGATTCAATTACTGTACCGAGGCACCAAGAGCCCTGTTGATCTTGGAAGATAGTGAAATACTCAAAGGTGTTCTGAGGACTGGACGTAGGTCAAGTGGTTAAGACCGAACCAGTATAAATCTTGTGTCTTCCCTCTGCGGTGAAATTTCTCCTGACTTTGACTCTCTGTTTTTCAATACTGTCTCGTTTTAATTCTAAATTTTTGTAACTCACCCAATTCACCCCCCTCTTGGGTGAGATTGATTCTAACAAAAGTGACTTTTGACTAGGTCAAAGCTGAGCGTTTCTCATGTAGGAATCCATGATGATCTCAGGTCAAAGGGCACAATGACATGGTTTGTATATGAGAGAAGCTTATGACTTAACCCATATAGCTCTCTCATGGTGGGTCGGTCCAACACCTTGTACTCTTACGTGTGCCTATGACTTTGATTTATATCTCTATATATCTTCAAAGTCATACTGGTCTTATTTCATCTCTGCTCCCACATAGATGACCAACCAGGGACATTTAGGATAAACTATGAGTTATCCAAGGATAGTCATCACAGTAAACATGCAAATAATATGATAACATAATTAATAAATTCATAAATCAACAATGTTCATAACACAATGATTGGCCCCTAGGGCACAATTTCCAACAAACTCCAAATTAAGTAATTCATTTGAATGTGAGTTCCCCAAATTTTATGGTCACAGATTCCATCATTTGGTCAAAGAAGTTGCAACCTCAAAACTAAGATTTTTTAAGCATTTCAATTCCTTGTTTATTACCTTAACTTGAAAAATTTAATCTCTAATTTCCAGTTTTACCAGGAGCTAGTCATATCATCAAGTATTACGCATCATAATAATTTCCAAGAGTTAGAAGCATTGTCTCATACAAACATTCATCATAGAGTACATAATATTACATAGCTCTATTCGAAATCATAATCAGATGACATGGAAAAGTTTATCAATGCATAACATTTCATGCAATCTTCTTTATGCATCAACATTCTTCCCTTTTTCTTTTGATGAGCCAACTCCTAATAGGTTCAATTATCTATAAAGTGGGGTGAGATTTCAAAAAAAATCTTAATACCAAAGAACAATAATTATAATGTTAATAATGCAAAATTAATTCATGCTATATGTAAGAAACATTTTCATGCTTTTGTTTATAATATAATGCCATGGAAAGGGGAGCATATGATCATACCATTAGACAACTTAACCATACAAATTGCTAAGGCATAAATGTAAGGAGTTAAGCACATTCCATCATAGCATACTCAACCACATCATGGCACAGAATGCATAGCAAAAACAACCAATACAAATTAGCACTAAAATTGTGAGTTCTTGCTTCCCCTTATTAAGATTTGCTCCTTGATTCCCTTTCCTTGTTCTTAAACCTCCTCTTACTCAAATCAAATGCCTATCAATTACACAACAATGGCATTCTAAATCAACTCAAACGATTTTATTAAACACTTAACTTAAAACCCTAAACCCTTAACCTTAATTTTAGGGCTTTTGCATTATCTTTTTAACATAACTCTATATGCTTTTCCTACATGATTTTTCATGTAAAATATATATTTGAATTTAGATTTATCAAAATCTAATTCCTTCCTATTGATCCATACTCGGCTAATGTCACATCCAGTAATATGGAAATTAGAAATAAGGATATTCCTAAATATAATGACAAGGAGAAATAAAAGAATTTTGTCAGAAAATAATTATTATAATTTTCCAAGCCAATTATGAAAAATTTGACTAATTAAGGAAAATTGGTCAAGAATAATTATGGAAAAATAATTCTGAGTCTCAGAAAATTAAGAAAAAATAAGGACAATGTTCCTTGAGAATTATATGGGATTACAAAATTGGTTTTATGACCAATTTGCCCTTAGAGAAATTACAAAGGAATTTAAGGGCAATTTAAGCTAGTTTAAGGTCTTTATTTGGAAAATTCCAAATAAATATTTTTAAGAAGAATAAAGTCCCAAGAAAATTTCTTATGATATCCCAAGGAATTATAAGAGATTATGGAATTAAAATAAGACCCTCAAGTGTCCAAGATTTTTCCCAATTCCTCTGAAAAGTAGAAAAATCACTAAAGAGAAGGAAATTAGTTTTCCATTTTATTTAATTATGGGAAATTGATTTTGAGATGAAGAGGGCAATTTGGGAAGATAAAAATGAGGAGAATAATTTATGGATGTGGCAGAAAATAATTACAGAGGCCAGAGTACTGTAATCATAGAAAAGAAGTTAAACTCGGAGTAAAAGTGCACCGATAAAGCAAGAAGTAGAGTCTTGCACTTTGCTTGGCCCACAAGTTGTCACTTGTCAAGCCTCTAATGGATGGTAATTAAAGCTTTCCAAGTGTCAAACCACCAATAGAGAGGATCTTGACTTTGAAATTTAATTACATTATGATTTAAGTTAATTAAGAGAGAGGTTTAAGACTAATTAGGCACTTGACACTTGGCTCCTCATTAATGATGGTTGGTGGGATATTTTGGTGCATTGAATGAGCTTCTCCTCCCCCTAAATCTGATCCATATTTTGTGCAAGGCATGAAGAGAGGGAAAAAGAGAGAGTTCAAAGGAAAACCAAGAGAAAGGCATCAACTTTAAGCATACAAGTGAGATCCAAGGTAAGTTTTTGGTTCTAAGTTGTTCCTTGCCTTGTTTGCTTGAGTTGTATGGTTGAAATTTCTGGTTCTCTTCCTCTTTGAGTGCTGGATGAAATGCTTCTTGTGTAGGGGAGGGAGTTTGGTTGTTAGATCTTGCTAGAATACTTTAAAGCATGTTAGATCCTAGTGGTTACAAGAGTTTGTAGGTTGATTTTGAAGTGTTTTCTTTGCTATGTTGCTTGAGATCTATTTTGGCCAAAGTAAGATCTGAACCCTAGGATGTGTTTTTCAAAGTTTTGAGGCTTCTATTGTGTTCAAGATGAAAAATGGTGTAGGGTAAACCTAAAGAACAAAAGTTGGAAGCCATTGAATCAAAGTTGTAATTTTTGAAAAGTGAACCATAGTGGTTCGGCCAAGCTGAAACTGAAAGAGGGAATTTTCTTTTGCTAAATCCAAGTAGATATTTGGAATCTACATGAAAAATCATGTAGGATTGAGTCAAGAGGGAATTTTTAGGGTTTATGGAAACCAACTCTAAAAATTCAAGAACAAAGATGGAAGCTTTAAGGGGCTTAGGAGTTACTTGAGTTATGCTATTGACTTTATGAGAAATGGTTGATGATTCTTGCTACCCTTTTTGTGGATTGCCATGTTAGGGTTTGGCACTTGTGGAAGCAAGAAGGAACAACAAGAAAAACAAAAAGCATTGGATTAAGGTAGTGGGATCTAATTAGCCATTAATGTTAACTTTGCATTGTTATTTATGACATGTATGCTTGCTATTATATGGTTGAACTATGATGTTGTGATATGGTTGCTCCTTGCATTTGTTGCCATGGCCTTACATGTTGAGGTTGCCTATTTATAAAAGATTAGTTCTCCTATGATAGCTAATGTTGAAATGCTTTATAATGATGCATGTTAATGTTTGGTTGATTGCTTTTGCTACTGGGATTTCTTAAAATCTCATCCCCCAAATATAATCTAACATTTTAGAGCCTGAAACTCTAACCTTTTAAACTCATTGGAAGGATCAAATTAACATGAATAAAACTCTAACCTCATGATCTAAGCTTGGCTAAATGGTATGCAACAATGTCGTAAGTTGGAAATTTTTCATAAACCAAGGTAAAACACTAGGTTCTACCCATTTCTATCCTCTAATCCATGTACCATTCTTAAATCATTCATATCAAATCATGTGGCATTTTGGGTATTGTGGTCCTCCAAGGGTTTTTGCCACTTTCAACCATTTAAATCAATTCTAAATCAATAATCTATCTGGCAACATAAAGTAGAATGAAGCTCATGATCTTACCTTAATTAGATGCCTAGATTTGCCTAAGTTCCCTTTGCTCTTCTCTTCTTTCTTCTTTCCTTCTCTCTTGGCCGAAATTTCTCCTCTCCTTTGCTCTTCAAGTTAGCTGAAAATATTAGCCTTATGGGAGGGAAGGGGTATTTATAGAGTAGCTTTGAAAATCCACCCCATGGTAACTTCAAGTTGCCATTTAGTATAACCCTAACACTTGTCTTCTAGTTAGGCTTAATCCCTTATGATTTTCCCATATCAAATGCTAGGTGTCTTGATCATATTTTTGCTCTTCAAGATAATGCCATATTACATGCCACCTAACTGCACATGTTTTTTACTAAATAATTTTATTCTTCCAAACTTCCCCATTAGCAAATTATATAATTCCATCCATGTCCTTTTCCTCCTATTTGGTGCCAAAATAAGCAGAAATTTTAGGGGAAAAATTGTTCCACCAAGCTTAAGTCATTACACTGTATAATCTCATCACATTGGTTAAAATTTTTCTAAATCCTGTCTAATCCAATAGCTCCAAAAACTCATTCCTTTGTGCTAATGGCTTTCTTTCATTGAGGAGAAGTTCACTAATTTTTTAGTATTTGACCTATAAATCCTTTTATTCAATTTTTTTTTTTTGAGATCGGCCTTTAACCAAATAGGCTTTACATACTTTTAAAGCTAACCTCTGCACTTTTTGAGGTCAAAAATAATTTTACAATATGTGATAACCTCTCAACAAATTTTTTCCTATTTTTATTTGAATTATTGGGGCCTTTGTACAATTAAAATAATTCATTTTGACTAATTTTTCCTTAATTAGCCAAAAATACCAATAATTACAGAAAATAAATTATTTTATTTTGTTTTCACCATTTAGCCTCACATAGTATTCTAGACCCTCTGTTCTATTTTTTTTTGAATTTTTGGGAATTTTTAGGAATTTTGGGCACAGTTTCCAATTTTACTTTTTCTTGACTTGAACTTTTCAAAACGACAGTCTTATCCCTACTCAGGTTTTATTTCAAGAGTTGCTCCATCTCTATCTCTACTATGTTGCCTAAACCTTGGTCATTTCTAAATTTCTCATTTACCAGGTTAGAATTAATAAGATATGACATGGAGTGTCATAGTAAAGTGTATGCTTGTGAAGTTGTGATACAAGCACAGCTATACATTTTGAACAATTTGGATGAAGTTTTGCCTTACTTGGATGCTCACAAGAATACGCTGAGGAACATGAGCTAGAAATAATGATATGCAATTAACTAATGAGAATAACAAGTTATGTACATAATGGTTCAAGTAAGAAGTGTTAAAAGATAGGAATCTTTCCAAGTCTATAGGATCTCATTTTGAGGTTATGTGTTAGGTCAAATATGACATAAATTCTTTTTACACAAAAGCCTATGATAATAAAAGTACTGTGTAGAATAGTGGGATGATGGTTATAGCCGAAGCTATGTATTTTGCTAGTTCAAAAGATAAAAACCTAACATTAGTGTATATGTCCTGTTATGGAGTGATTGAAAAGATATCAGAGGTCAGTTACACCAAGTTTAAAGTTTCCATCTCTAAATATAAGTAGATTAATAGTAATGTTATGTAGGTAGATGAAAGATTTTAGTTGATCTTGAGAGGGTTGATTATAGAGATGAACCATTCATTTTAGTAAGTTATGCAAAACAAGTGTTTTATGTCACTGATCCAATAAAGAAAAAGCTTTACATAATGCTCTATGGTAAGAGACAAGCGGTTGGTGGCAATGATGGTGACTTAGGATTTAACCTTAATGAAACATTACCTTTCACAGCTAATTGACCTAAAACAGTCGAATTTGATTTGGTAGATGACAAATATGCTTTAAGGGTAATCATTGTGCAAGAATTTAGTAAGATAGCTAGTAGGAAGGCCTAAGTCAATTGTTTAATTAGTTTATTGTGTTTATTATATCATTATTGAATTTATTTCATGATTATTTGTTATTCTTGCATTATTTATTTTGTAATTATTATTTTTGCTTCTTATATTTGTTGATTGTTTTGTGAACGGGACATTAACAGTTTTACTTAGCAAGGTTCTAGCAGTAATGTCAGCACCTCTACTAGTAAGAAAAGAGATATAGGCCATACCCGTATAAGATTGATGGCTTTATGTGATAAGGCTGCACAACTTGTAAGAATAATAATAAGAGTTTAATGATGATGTGAAGGCGATAGGCCCTGAAGGGGCTAAGCTGAACAGTTATGTGGGTTATTTGGCAAGAAATAATATTAGTATTGAGTATACCAATTGGAAATTGGTATCTATAATGTAAAGAACAAGTTTTGGGAGGATATTTTGGTCTATTTCTATTTTTATCTTTCCTCAATTTGTTTTAGTTATTAATAATTAGTTACTTTTTACTTTTATATATATTTTGTACTTTATTGTAACTCACTTTGATATTCCTACCACAAATGAAATGAAGCACCGTATATTAAAGCAAGCAAATAAACAATGGAGAGATTTCAAATCCATGCTTCTAAGGGAGTAATTTTGTGGAAAAAAAGATGGGTGAGCATTCTTAAGATTGATTCCTCTTTATTAGTGGCAAGGCGTTGGAGAAGTTTTGAAGTAGTAAGAAGACATTACATTTTAGGATTGGTTTTCTCAAACTTAGTCATTAATGAATTTACATTTTAATTAATTAAACTAATTTTGTTGAATTTGTTTCACTTTTTTTTAGGCAATGAGTGAGAGAAACAAGAAAGTATCAGAGCAAAATGTGTATCTGTATTTCATGTCTTAGTGGGTATAATGGTTAGGAAATGCATTTGGTGGATGAGCAGCCACAGGCTGTGCAGAAGGCTACTAAATCAAACCTTATTGGATTCATTCTACTCATCCAACGTCTATCTCACCAACTAAAATAGAAGGTGGTGAGGGTTAAGAAGGGCCAATATATCACTCTAGAGGTTGCTACTATTTTTGAGAAGATTGTAAGTAAGTAAATTGAATAATATATTACACATTATTACATACTCTTCAGTTATCTTAAATTGGTTACTCTGTATATTGCAGGATGTACTTGAGGAGCAAACATCCCTAGAGCTACTTGCTCCTAAAGGATGAATGAGTATCTAGGTGGCTGCTATAGAGAAGCCTGACTACCCAAGTTGAGTTAGAGGGGCTCCTAAAGGAGTCGATCTTAAAAGTTCATTAGTCTTGCTTCACAAAGCACCAATACATCCTCCAGAGGCATAGTGTCTAAAAAAGACCTCAACCAATGATTAAAAGAAGAAACAGAGAAGGTTTGAGCTTAGCTTAGTAAATTTTATAAAGCGGAGATGCAAAAAATGCTTGATGAGTGGAATGCCAAGTCTAAACAAGCTATGATGATAATAGGCACAACTAGCTTCCAAATGCCCTAGCTGTCTGAACCGTCATAAGTAATAATAAGTTGTTCTCAAGGTTTATTTAATTCATTTAATTTTATTTAATTTTTTTTGAATAATTTCTTTCAATATTCTAGGGCTCACCTATGGTGAAAAGTAGGAAGGATAGTAACAATCAGTCGCAATAGCTGTAACCATTAGATCCTGACCTTAACCCTAATCCTAACTTGACCCAAGATAATGAACTGCCATATGTTCTCTATGTGGACATCGATAACCCCCATCCCATTATTGATGATAAAGAGCATGCACAGGCTCAACAATCCATGGCAAAAAAGTTCTAAAAGACTAATTGATAGTGATGGTGGATAAAGTTCATAATGGTCATGGTAATATACTAGTGGCCAATCCCACTGATGAGGTCCAAATACTAGCCTAGGCTAAAGGAAATTTCATTCTATGGCCCAAAAAACTTGTTAGAAGACCAACAGGAATCGAAAAGAAACTGATAATGAAGAAGACAGCATAAAAGGCATCTCTTACAATCAAGCCCCTTAATATAGATGTTGCCTCGAGATTTGAAAATTTGGCATTGCCTTATTCTATGGTGCAAGAAATGGAGCATCCACTTAATTTTAATATGCCATTAGGGATTATGGGTCCAGAACTAACTTATGATTTCACCATCGATAAGAAGGACCTTATTGAGTTCCTAAATTTCAGGGGCTAGATGCCAGTTTCATATAATTAGCCATTTTGTAAGTTACAATATCATTTTCATATTTTATATTATATTTATGTACACTCTAACATTTTTCTCATTTGAATAATAGAAACTTTAATTGCATCTACATGAAATAAGAAAGAAAGGACACATATGGCTTCATGTGTTCGCAAAAAGTGCAAAAACATAGAACATTCAAGAAGCGAGGTCAGTGTACTTGATGGACACAATGACAGAGAGCAAAAAGACTATATTTTGCACCTTACATTGAAAAGTAACTATATTCTTGTATTTACCCACACAAAGATATATATATATATATAATTATAATTAACATGCAAGATTTGTGTCTTGCAGTTATCATTGGACTCTTCTTGTTTTGGCCTCCTTGATAACACCATACACTTTTTTGATTCCCTACTCGGAAAGCCAGCTAATAAAACTAAGGATGTTGTCAAGACATGAGTTTATGTTTATAAATTTATTAATCATAATATTATTTTTATCTAATTGTTGATAAAGCTCTTCAAGGATTTAGCGTAAAGATGAGAAAGAAAAAGTTGTCTGCCTTGACTAGTCATCCACTGCTAACATAGTTTCTATTAGAAGTAAGTTGTTTTGAACAAAGTTTTGTGTTTTTAAATTTATTAAGCATAAAGTTAAATATTTTCTAATGTATTGAATTCTATTTTTCATTTTGTTAGTACCAGTGTAAATCTGTAGGTGTTGAATGGGGATATTATGTGATCTATTATATTAGTGACACTATTGAGACGGGTCATTGATAATCTACACAAGGTAAATAGAATTTACACAACTCTTTTGTGATTCTTCAATTATGTTTACACATTTTCAATTATTGGCCTATGATTTTGTTCAATCTAATTTGTAGGCATTTGAAAATACTTACAGATATCAACCCGATGAAATCAATGTAATGAGCGATAATTTGGCAAAATCATTAGTTGAGCTTATGGGTTGATAAACAATTAGTGTAGTTGAGTTGTCAATTTTGGTAGATGACAAAATTTTGGTTTTATTCCTTCACTAATTGCTCAATAGGTTTCTCACATGATTGCTGATTAGATTTAGTTGAAGTAGAAATTGGTTTAAGTTATTGATTAGGCTAGTTTAGAAATTTTGGTTAAATTTGAATTTTACTATTGAATTGCCTATTGGGTTTTAGTTGAATTAGGTTTAGTTCAATTGTTCAATTGGAAATTTTGATTTTAACATTGAATTGGTTTACTAGTTGAAATTGGTATGTTTTGGTTTAGTTCAATGTAAGAAGGCTATATACAAATTCAGTAAATACATATAAAAAAAAAGCAACTTTCCAGGATGGTTATTTATATAATCATAGTAGAAAAGCATTTTAATAGCAGTTAATAGTATAACTGCTGTAGAAAGTTTTCTACAAACAACATTATGGAGGACTTTTCCATGCCATTTTTTTTACTAACAATCGCCATGGAAATTTGTTTTCATGCAGTTTTGTAACTGCCATGAAATCTTCTGTTGATAATGTCGACGGCATAAATGCTACCCCTCTAAAATTGCCATTAAACAGCCTTTTTAACTGCTGTTAAAAGGCCTTTAAAAAGCCTTTTCTTTAGTATCGTCTATGCATTTGGTATGATCATTTACCATGGGGAAGAACTAAGTAACACATATATTCAACATGTATTCTAATATTCAAGCATTTGTATGCAACCATCATGAAAGAACCTGAATAGAACCCTTACTATAGTGGCTTCAGTTTTGAAATTTCACTCCACCCTCAACATGTAAGCAATGAACCCAACATCATAACACCTATTCTATCATTCTTTGTTGTTTTTCCTAAGTGGTTAATCGATTCTTCAATTTCTCACCATCTTTTAGATTTTTCAACATCCTCTACTCTAAAGTAGCTTTAGATGGACGAAATAATGATAGGTCCTTACCTTGTTGTCTCAATCAGTTTGCATGTAAGCTTTGATCTTAGCTTCTCTTCCTCTCTTTTGCTGTTGTTTTCCTCTCTCTCAATTTCTCTCCTCTCTTTTCCTCTTTTCAGTTTTCAAAATGTTAAAAAAAAAATTTGAGCTAAAAATATCTTAGTTAACTTCTTTGCCTTATAAAAATAATGTTTTTAAAATTTTTGAGCTAAAAATATCCTTTAGTAATTTTTTCTTGAATGCTTTAGGAAATTAGCTTCAAATACCAAAAATGATATTTCATAATTGTAAGATTCTAGATTTTGGGCCTAGAAGTACTAGAATAGCCTGAAATAGATTGTGCTCCAAAACCTTTTTGGCAGGAGTTCTAAAAGTTCACTAGAAGGACCGGAAGATTCCGAAGGACGAAATTGGAAAGTAAGAGCTTTTTGGAACCACGAGACAAGCAAGTCAGAGACTCTGATGAAGTCTCAAGGGCTTGAGTATGGGAATTAGAGATGATTAAGGGCCAAAGGTTATGCTGGGAATCGTGGTGAGATAATTCATGAGGCTAAAACCGAGCAGGGACCTTATCGTAAACTCAAAAAGTTTCAGGCCGGAAAGGACAATGATAGAAAGTATGTCTAAAAATTCCAGAAAAATTCTAAAAAATTCCAAAAAAATTCGAAAATGAGGTTCTGAGACTCATAAAGGGTTGAAAATGACAAAAATATCCCTAGGAGAAATTGATGAGAATCCTAGGGTTTTAGCTAATTATGAACATTAGCCAAAATTAAATTATTTAAAATATGAGAAGGCCTCAAATAATTAGATAAAAATGGGAAATAAATATTTAAGGAATTATCACAGGTTTTAAAAATGATTCTATTCCCAGAAAGCGAAAAGGTTGGCTTTAACAGAATTTAAAGCCTATTTATACACTATCCAAGAAAAGTCAAAATAAACCGTTTATGGGTTGACTTTTGACCTAAGCAAAATTAGAGAAATTTCATATAATGAAAAGGTATTATTGGTACCCTGAGATAGATTCTCAGAGTCATGGACCGATAGAAAGAATTTGGTTAAGTTTACTCTGAAATAAATATTATTAAATGTTTTAATGAAGGAATAAAGGGAAAAGCATCACTCCCTTTTTAGCCATGTTATATAATACCATGTAAGGTTATTTGTGATGAAAAAAAAAGGTGCCAAAATATGTCTTAGTGAAGGGATAAAAAAGTACCCAATACAACATAAAATTGCAAAATCGATAGAGAAATAGTCAAGGGTACAGGGGAGCACGAATTTCTTCCTATTTTTCTCCCTATTTTAATGCAAATTTGGTGAAGGGATATGAATGAAATTGTACAAGTTGTTAAGGAGCATGCTTGGAAGAATAGAATTATGTAATAAAATATTGTGCTTTCTCCATATGTGTAATAGGTGGCACATGAGGTTTCTCTTGAGGTGGCATTACAATTGAATAAGGAGGAAACCTAAGAGTATTTATATGGCAAGATCATAAGGGAGGTGAAGCAAGATCAAACCAAGTGTCTGTGGTAAAAGTAAATTGTAATTTAAGGGAATTACCATAAGGTAAATTTAAACCACTCTATAAATACCCCTCCTTCCCTACTTGATGATAGTTTCAAACAACACTAACAGGGAGAGGAGGAGCGTGAAATTTTGAAGGAGGAAAGGAGGAAAAAGAAGATTAAAAGAAACCAAGCAAGATCAAGCTCCAAGATAAGGTATAGTTATGGTTTTTGGTGTAGTTTATCTTGCTATTTTCTTGGTTGAGCTTAGCCATGGTTTTGATGGATTTTGAAAGGTTGAAATCCTAAATTGAGATTCTGTCCAATTGTGTTTAAACCATGGAAAATATTGTTTGATGTTAGATTAAGGATTAAGAGGAAGAAAGGAGTTTTAATCAAGTGGTTTTGTGATGAAATTGGAAAGAATCCAACTTCCTCTATGTTATCTAATATTTTGCCTAGACCTAAGGTTCTTTGTAGGGTTGGATTTTAATGATTTTAATGCTACCAATATGTTCAGAATGAAAAATAATGTGGGGCAAAGATGAGAAAGCAAGTTCAGAAGCATTAGAATTGAAAATAGAATTTTTTTCTTAAAACCCTATAGTGTTTGCCCAAGTAGATTTCATGGAAAAGGAGTTGGATTTTGTTTATTTTGGGTTTGAAAATATATTCTACATGAACAATTATAGGAAAAAGCGTTTGAAATTAATTTTGAAAAGATTGAAAATCAAGCTCAAAAATTGGAAGTCAAAGTGGCTTAAAAAGAGTTAAGTGTCGATGTTAATTGTGATCATGGCTCTAATGAGTGAATGGCATTATGTGCTTATGTATTTAGGACCATGAGACATCAAGGAAGATGAATGGCAAGGTTATCCAAGCAATCTTGGTGGTTGGAGCAAGAGGGAGCAAAGAGAAAGCTTAATGACACAAGGTAATGAACTTGCCCTTATTGTGTGCTTAATATGTATGCTTAAGTGTTGATGTTGCTTAATGATGATTTAGAATATGAAAGATTGAATGTTGCTCTATTTCTTGTATGTTCTATGGCCATGTGTGAATGAAACATTGAGTATTAAATCATGTTATTTTATAAGCATGAAAGCATGAGACCAAACATGTCATTCACTTAGCATTTGTCTTGCAAACATGCGGGTAATATTCACTACTAAGATTCTCCTGAATCTCACCCTCCCTTAACCAATCATAATAGGTATTATGCCTATGGAAGAGGAATGCGTTGATGAAGATCAAATAAAGAAGAGAAGAGATGTAAGAAATGTGTTTACATATTATAATGTAATATTTCTCTTTTATGTTGATATATGCATGAACATGGCTATAATGCAATGCAATGATGAATAATGATATTGGCATGTATGAATGGGCTTAATGAACATGGAAATGATCAAGGGTATGCTGGAATGATTGCAGGCAAAAAATGTATAATTATGAATTATTAATGCAGGTAAGGGGCATAAGTCAGCCCTAAAGGAGCATGAATTTTTGATGAAGTGGAAGTGAGGAAAACAATTGAATCTGCCCATGAAATGTGGTATACTTAAAATACACATCCTAAGCTTTAAAATAAGTGATAGATTACTGAAAATGGGTATGTGTTCTAAGAGTTATAATTGTTTAAAATTAGGGCAGAGAAACTGGAAAGTACAGTTTTATCAAATAAATAGTAAATTTTGACAAATTAATTGTACAAATTGAGAAGGGTTGAGCTTAGATTTATATTTTTTTCTCTATAGAGAATTGAAAGAGTTTTAAATAGAGACTTAGATCACCTCAATGTGATTTTTCTATAATTAGGTATGAATTTTCAAAATTAAACTAAAACTTTGAAATTTTTCAGTGAATAGTAACTAGAGAAATTAAATGCAAATTTTTAACCTATGGGCTTATTTCGTAAACCGTTTGGACCATAATGCTTTTATACACATACTAAAAAGGATAACTGGAAGGATATTTCAATTATCTTTCCTCAATTTTTCTGGGTCCTTATAATTTTAGTAAGTATTTTTCTTTGTTATGTCCTTAAAATTTCATCCAAAATAATTTTTCATCAAATAATTTTTTTAGATATTTTAATTTTAAACAATATCCCTAGATCTCGAAAATGCCACAGAAACAAGAAACCTCTTTTCGGCTCTTGGACTTTTTCTCTAATTTCGGAGTATTTTTTCATCATTATAATTTTACTTGATATTTTTTCTTATTTGCACTTCTATCCATAAACTTCTCATAATCGCATCATTTGACCAAGCTAACATTTTTCTTAGCTTACCTGGTCTTAACCTCTTTAACTTTACTTAGTATTAAAATATTGAATGTTACACTAGTCATCAATATATTAATATACTTCTCCTATACTAAATGTAAAACTCATTTTGTAATGTAAGTTATACTACAAAATTGGTATTACATTTAGGGTCAGAGAAGTATTAATTAATCCAATATAAAATTTATAACAAGTTATTTACACTACAAAATTGGCATTACATTTAGGGCTGGAGGAATATTAATTAATCCAATATAAAATTTATAACAAGTTATAATATTTTTTTTATCACAAATATTGCAATTTACTTTTAAAATTCAATTGAATACAAGGGGGAAAAATGTGTATTTGTAGTTAGTTTGACTGTGAATGAATTGAAGTGGAACCAGTTATCAATAAATATATTTTATTTAAAAAATTAAAACCAAATAAATATTATTGTTTACTTATTAAGTACAAATTTCTTATTATGTTTGAATGATCATCTTTGAATTGAAAAATATAAAAAAACATGTTTAAAAATATAAAAGTGTTTAGGCCAAAACACCGAAAATCCCCTTAAACTTTGGGTAATTAAGTTGCGTATAAGCCCTTGGCCTTTAAAATTTCAAATTAAAAATCCTAATGTTTTTTATTTTGACTATTAACTTTCCTATTATTAAAATTATTACTTAAGTTAACGGTTTTTACCATGTCAAAATTTTTATGTTCTTTATTATATGACATGTTATTTGAAAAATCACACTTGGCAGTTGAAATGTATTTTACTCTTTTTTATTTAAAAAGGAGGTGATGAAATAAATATCTTTCAATTATTTAAGTATTTTATTTTAAGTACTTAAAAATATTTAAAATCACATGTCAAACGCCAATTACATACAACTTTTAATTTTGAGTGACATGATGTATAAAAAATATTAAAATTTTGATATAGTAAAAACCGTTAACTTTAACTGTAATTTTAACAATAGAAAAGTTGATAGTCAAAATATAAAACATTAGGGTCCTTAATTTAAATTTTTAAAAATAAGGGAGGCTATATGGAACTGGCACAAAGTGTAGAGAGTTTTTGTTAACTAGCACAAAGTGTAGAGAGATTTTGTTAACTAAGGATTTAATAATATTAACATGTTGGGATTGCCAAGTTGTGTTAACAGCCAATTGGCAGAGAAATGAACAACTTTCATAAAACAACTTGATAATACTTAAGAAGATGGAACTAGTCATCTGGAAGATGGAGTATGCAAGCAATTGGGGGAAAAAACGACTAAAGGCACGTCTTTTACTGTCATATTTTTTTATTTAAAATTTTCCTGCTATGATCTCATTTTTGTTCCATTGCCATATATATTCAGTTTGTCATATTTGAGCCAGAAAAGCTGTGCTGTTTACCTTTTCCTAACAGAGTAGAAGATTAAAATATAACGAGCAGATGATTGGCATGATTTTGATATTTATTCTGCCGCAGGCCTTTTTCTACCAAACATTTAATAATAAGTTTCTAAACGTAAGTCACGTTGTGGAACAATATTTAAAATTTTTAATTATACTTTTATTTCCTTAGAGTAATATGGGCATAATTGTTGGAGAAGACGAATCTACTTTACACGAACTTTCCTTTGAGAGTCTTAATTAAAAGAGTAGAAAGATTCCGCTTTTGTAGTTTTGTTTGACCACGCTTCCTTTTGATGTAGTTGGAAGATCCGTCATGATCTTTCTTTAACATAAATCAAAGCAACAACCATGGAAGGAAGGGAATATAAAAAAGTGCAAAACGCGGAATTGTTGTGTTCCCCCACGTTTTAAGTCGCTAGAGGCTGACCCAGCCGTCAAACGTGAACAAAGGAATTATGGGAAGTTAATCAATCTTCAAGGGTTCAAACTCTCATATTAGATGTCTATCAAAACAAAAGTAGAGAACTATAGTTGCACATTTAAAAATAATGAAAACAAAAAAATTAAAATAGTGCTATAATTAAAATAATAATAAATTCAAAACCTTCCTTATTGTAGGAAAATGGGCCAATCCACCCTTGGTGGATTGGACCCAAACTCATTAAGCTTTGGGGTTCTAAAGCAAATAACAAAACATTTGGGTCGAAAACTGCAATTTGCTCTTTTTTAATTTAAAACGGTTAAATAACCGTTGAGACAAATTCAAAAACGGAGGTAGTTTTCTTTTTCAATTTTAACTATCCGAGGATCCTTTTTTTTGAGTCAGGGATCTGGCATTCGGTCGATGTGTGTCTCCCCACTTTGCTCTCTATTCTTCCCCTCCCTCCAGTGCATTTGCTGTGAGCATATAGTCTGACTCTAACACTGTGATCGGACTTCTTCCGCGCGTGCCTATCTGGATTTGAGTTCATCTTATACTTCAGGTATGCCCGAATCTCTTCATTGGTATCAAAGCAGGATTTATCTTTCTGTTATTATCATTCTGTGACCTGCGTTTTTACTCCAGAGTTCTTTTTTTATCTTTTCGGTTCTGAAACTTCAGAGATTTGCTTTACATATATACTATGCAAATCCTTTCATTTATTCTTCAGTATGATTGTTTTCTCACTTATATTTATAAGTAGAGATACTGGAATTTCTCTCTGCCTCCATGAGTTCTGTTTAACATAGAAAATGTTTTTCGGCCATACGTTTGTTCGTCTTTGGGTTTGCTTAAAATCAATTTTTTAGGCTTCAAAAGTTATCCTATTGCGTAGAGCTCAAAAAAACAAAGAAAATGATATAAAGTACGTGAAAAAAGGACACCGGACGGCGAAGATACGGAGGAGAGAAGGTTTCGGGTCTGACGGGTCCATTGGACCCGACCCGGTTGCAGAAGCCGGGTGAAGACGAACCCAGCTGGAGGTTGAAGGAGACCTCCCCGGGCCAAAACGGCGTCATTTTGGCCCCTCCTGTTAAAAAAAAAGGTTTAAAATTGCTCTGGGCTGGATCCAGGATCCAGTCCAGAACCAGAAATTTTAAAAAAAAAAACGTTTACAGTCCAGCCCATTTACAAAAAAAAAAACCTTTTAGTTAAAAAAAAATTAAAAAAAATTTTTTTGTCCAGATCAGCCACGTGGGCGTGTTGCCATGTGGCATGCCAACTGGACACGTAGGGCCCACCACCTGAAAGGTGGTGGTACGTGGAGGCCGTTGGAACGGCGCGTGTCGCCGGCAGCCGGCTGCATGGCGGCGCGTGTTGTTCACGCACTGACAGCGCGAGTGGGCGATGTTAGTGGCAGTCTCACCCAAGAGAGGGGTGAATTGGGTGAGATAGAAAAAATTGCGTAATTAAAAATTAATACTATTGAAAACAGAGAGTATAAGTTTAGGAAGGTTTCACCATAGAGAGACAAACACAAGGTTTATACTGGTTCAGTCTTAACCACTTGGCCTACGTCTAGTCCTCAGAACACCTCTGAGTATTCCACTATCTTCCAAGATTGATCGAGCTCTTGGCACCTCAGTACGGTAATTGAGTCACTCAATCACTCCCCCTTACTCCCGTAAGGATACAAACCCACTCAAGAGTCCACACTCTTGAGTATCACTCAGATGTGATTAATGAAAGATAGATATTGACTCTCTTACAGAGTAGAATAAGTGATAAACACTGACGCTCAGTAATAACGAAGAAACAGAGTATTGAATGTAACAGTAAATGATTACAGACAGTAGCTCGAGTATTCAATTCCGTTCATTAATGCTTCTTCGCGCCTTTTATAGTTGAGGTCATTAAGTAACCGTTAGACGGAAGAGCTTCTAGCCGTTGTGACTCCGTTTGCGTGTTTTCTAGTTACAACGGTTCCCCCATTAATGCTTCTAGGTTTCTGACACAGTAGGTTACAGACTACATAATACCGTTGAAGAGCCGTTGTGACTTCTCTTCGTAACCTGCAACCATATTTTAAACATCAATAAGTTAGACCCTGCAGTGTAAGCAGAATTGAATGAATGATAATCTGATTGCTCAATGATTCCAGGTGAAATCAAAAGTCCGTTATATGTGCAGAACGATAATCTGGACAGTTTGATCGAAGTGATGATCGATCACTGGTTGATCGATCAGGTTATCGATAAACGGAGTTAAAGTTCTTTGGATCAGTTGAAAAAGATTATCGATCAGATGATGGAACATTGATTTATCGATCAAGTGATCGATAAAATGCAACAGAAAAACTTATGCTGATATGTAAACCAGAGTCCCTTTGAATATAAATCTCTTAGCAAAATAGTCATGATGATTATGCAAGCTAAAATCAGTTTGGAAGAAAAAGAGAGTTAAATTTGAGAACCATCATAGCTAATTGAGATAGAACTGGAAAAGTAACATGATCGAACAGTTTATCGAATACTCTTTGATCGATCAGATAATCGATAATTCAAGTGTTACTGAAATGAAACTTCAGATCATGTTGATCGATTACATTATCGATAAATTTATGATCGATAATGTTATCGATAAATACCATGTGAAAATAACTTAGTGAAGAGTAAGGATAAATTGGGTTTATCGAATAGGTGATCGATCAGTGATTGTTCGATCAGGTTATCGATAAATACCATGTGAAAATCACTTAGTGAAGAGTAAGGATAAATTGGATTTATCGAATAGGTGATCGATCAGTGAGTATTCGATCAGGTTATCGATAAACTGTGAAACGAAGATTTTGTTCTAAGCTATTTATCGATCATGTTATATGAAAAAGTACTATTCTGAAGGATTAGATTATCGATAATGTTATCGATAACTTGGTTAAGTAAGAGAAGATAAAATACTGATTATTGATCATGTGATCGATAATGTGATCGATCAGCAGCTATGATGAGTACCTGCATTCAGAGAGTCAGTGAGCAATGTTCGATCATATTATCAATAAATGAATGATTGATAATGTGATCGATAAATAATGACAGAATCAAAGTATAGAACAGGTAGAGTGTCTTACCATTTATCGAGGTTGTTATCGATCACTGATTTATCGATCATGTGACCAATAAATACACTTCAGATTTACTTCTTTTTATCTGTTACTTGTTCGATCATCTTATATTATCGATCAATGGATTATCAAATAGCTTATCAATCAAAACATCTAACATTTTACTGATTTGCACTGAAGATCTATTTGACAGCTTATCGATAAACACTTGATCGATCAGATGATCGATCAGCATACTTAACTATTTTAATCTAACTTTGTTATCATCAAATCCATAATCCTAACATTCTTCCCCTTTTTGATGATGACAAAACATAAGTAAAAGGTATAAATCAAACATCAGCAGAAACATCAAAAATTGAGCATTAAACAGATAAGCAGACGGCTAACATCAGCAAAATGTATCAGTACATGAGTAATGGCAGCAAAAAGTTCATCAAGGTAGAAACATGACAGAAAAAAAAAATTTTAAGCAGCACAAAATGTCATAAAACTACTAGTAAACAACAGAAAACTATTAAACAGCTAATCAATCAATGTCCTCAACATCAGTGTTCTTCTCCCCCTTTTTGTCAGCATCAAGTGAGGGAGAGGGAGTGGAAACAGTGGGAAATGTTAATGGAATAGGAAGAGGAGGAAGGCGAGAAAGTGGATGAAATGAAGGAAAAGGTAAGGTGGGAACTGGTTGAGGCACAGTGATTAGAGCAAGTGTGGTGGAGGTAGGGACAGAGGTAGATGGAGCAGAAGTGGTAACAGGAGAAGTGGGTAAGGGAGACGAGGGAGGTGCAGGCTCAGGGTGAGGAGGAGAGGGTGGATGAAATAAAAGGTCCTCATAGCTGAAGCTTGTGCTGGGGGCAGTGAAGTTGTTGCAGAGAGAAGTTACCATCCCTTTGAGCTCTCTAATTTCTCTGTCCACTGAATCAAATCTCTCTGAAACTTCTTTTTCCAAAACCATCATGGCTTGTTGGTGAAGGTCTAAGATTTTGGAAATGCCCTCAAACTTCTTATTAGAGATTTCCCCATACTCTCTGGCAGTGATGTATACTCTATTTTCAAACGCTTGAAGCTTAGTCTGAAACATCTCCCTGAGTGATCTCTCCATAAAAGATGGACCAGGGGCATAAGATGGAGCGACAGTGGATTCAGCCTCATCCTGAGTTCGAGAGGTACTTGCAGCTGGTTGCTTCCCTTTATCCTTCTGAGAGATTTTCTGTGATGACTGGAAGGGAACAGAGATCCGCATCTTATGGAGCTGTGTGAGACCAAAAGCAGGAACCTTGGTCTTGAGTTCTCCAGGCTCAAATGGGGCAATATTATGTGCTTGAAGAAGGTAGGTGGCCAGTTGAGGGTAGGGAATTGGGGTGAATTTGGACTTGTTAAGGACAAAGTCCTTCATCTCAGTGTAGATAAGATCCCCAATATTGATCTTCTCCCCACTAATAATCCGGGCTAGAAGAAGATAGTCATCGTGAGTGAGGTGTGAGAAACTTCCAGATTTATTTACCATGCTCCTAGAGTAGATGTAATGAATAATCTGATAAAAATCACACATCTGCTTAGGAGGAAAACTCAGCTCACTAGGATAATCATCACTCTGCATCAATATTCTGTAGGCCTTTACCTCATTCATTTCTCCCCTGCTCACAAACTCCTGGGTTCCCAGTAACTCATTTAGCTTGGCACTTGTAGTTTTGAATGATCTCCCTCTCAATGTGACCTTCAGATAATCCTCTATAAGGTTGTCCTTATCGTCATATTCTTCTACTGATTCCATGTTACAGTAGAATCTTTTAATCACCTCAGGACAGTACTCACCACCAATGATTAACCAATTTGAATAGTGCTGTAAGGGGTCACCTAGGTCGAGGTTAATCTGTTTATTTTTCTTCAGGCTTTCTATGTCAACAGATACCACAGGGCAGAATTTTCTATTAGCAAAATTAGTCTTGTATTTTGCTATATTCACATCATTATCCAGATTGCTAGTAAGTAGCTCAGAAAATTCGGTTGAAATACCTTTAGTAGGAACTTGCCGAGAGCTACCTTCCCTTGTTCTTTGCCTTTTCTGTCAAGATTGTCGAGGTACAGAAACCTTCAGGGCTGATTCCACAGCTTTCTGAACTGAAGTCTCTTCATCGGACTCAGTCTCAGATTCTTCAGTGACCATGGGCAGCTTGGATTTAGCTCGAGGAGACTTTCTGAGTTGTTCTCTGGACTGTCTCTCTCGAATTTTCAGAACCCCCTTTTTCTTTGTTGATTCTTCTCTTACTTTTGGTCTGTAGCGTTTCTTGGTTCCCGATGGAGTGGTCTCGCCTGATTGAGCTTGTTTTTCTGGACTCTCTTCCCTCTCCATATTGGGTTGCTTCACTCGTGCCATTTAAGGGTTACCGAGGAGCGTCTGAGCAATTGATTGGTTTAAATGAGATGTTTGGAGCTCGGTGAAGGTCAGAAATGTAGTAGAAATGGATTAGAGTAGAAGGGAGGTAAGAAATTTAATAAAACAGTGATTTTGGACTGTTGCAAGAAACAGGGGATGGGTATTTTTCGAGTTAGGGTTCGATAACTGACAGAGGAGTTTCAAAAGATTACCATTATAAGCTTCAGAATTATCGATCAAGTTATTGATCAACTGATAATCGATCACGTGTTCGATAAATATAAAGAACACACATGAACACATAATAGAATTATCGATCAAGCAATTATCGAACATGTTATCGATAAAATCAGTAATAGAGACGCGTACCTGGTCTTGTTTATCGATCATTTGATCGATAATCTATTTATCGATTAGCTTATCGATAATTGCTGTGCTGGAGTGCTTTCTTTTCTCACAAACTGAATTTATCGATCAGGTGATCGATAAATTACTTTCTTTTTGCCTTCATGATTATCGATCATTTAATCGATAATTTCATACTCTGTTTACCTCTGTTTTTCTTCATCGAAACAGAGCTTCCTGCAAAACAAATTTCTATCTACTCCGATGCTTAAGTTAGTTATCTAATCATCAAAACATTAAATTTAAATAATGAAATTTAAAAGATAATGTGAGATTTCTTACAACTCATTGGGATTTACCATTCCCAACTCTCTTCGAAAGAAGTTGAACTTCTGTTGATCTAGGGGTTTTGTGAAGATGTCGGCTATTTGATATTCAGTGGGGATGAACTCAACCTTTACATCTTTCTTTTGAACATGGTCCCGAATGAAATGATGTCGAACATCAATATGTTTAGTTCGAGAATGATGAACTGGATTCTTGGACAGACTTATTGTGCTTGTGTTATCACATAGGATTGGAATCTCATGTAGGTTGATTCCTGAATCCTATAGTTGTTGCTTTAACCATAAGATCTGAGCACAACAGCAGGCAGTGGCTACATATTCTGATTCAGTTGAGGAGATTGCCACGGTATTCTGCTTTTTAGTTGACCATGAGACGAGACATCCTCCGAAAAATTGACATTGTCCATTGGTGCTTTTTCTGTCCGTCTTATATCCCCCATGATCTGCATCTGAGTATCCCATTAGATATTCGGCTCCCCTTTTTGGATACCAGATTCCTAAATTCTGAGTTCCTACAAGATATCTGAGAATTCTCTTGACAGCTTCTTCATGTGACTCTTTTGGAGCTGATTGATATCTTCGCACATTCCCACACTGAATTGAATATCTGGTCTACTAGCAGTGAGATATAGTAATGAGCCAATCATTCCCCTGTATCTAGTCAGATTTATGTCTTTGCCATCTTCGTCTACATCAAGCGAGATGGTTGAGCTCATAGGAGTCTTTACACTTTTGGCATTCTCCAGCCCGTATTTCTTTAATAACTCCTTCAAATATTTTGTCTGGGATATAAATATCCCGTCTTTCTTCTGCTTGATTTGTAATCCCAGAAAGAAATTTAGCTCTCCCATCATTGACATTTCGAACTCTCCCTGCATTAGCTTAGCAAACTCTTGGCAAAGATCTTCATTAGTAGCACCAAAAATAATATCATCCACATAAATTTGAACAATCAAAAGATCTTTCTTCTTTCTTTTAATAAAAAGTGTGGCATCCACTTTGCCCCGTTCAAATCCTTTTTCTATCAGAAAGTTGCTAAGTCGTTCATACCAAGCTCTGGGAGCTTGCTTTAAACCATATAAAGCCTTTTTCAGTTTATAAACATGATCAGGAAAATTTGAGTCTTTAAAACTAGGGGGTTGTTCGATAAAGACTTCTTCTGAAATATAACCATTTAAAAATGCACTTTTAACATCAATTTGATACAATTTGAAGTCTTTAATGCAAGCAAACACTAAAAGTACTCGTATTGCTTCCAGTCTGGCTACTGGAGCATATGTTTCTTCATAATCAATACCTTCTTCTTGATTATAACCTTTGGCTACCAATCTGGCTTTGTTTCTAACGATTTGTGCAGATTCATCGAGCTTATTTTTGAATACCCATTTGGTGCCTATGACCGGATGATCATTAGGTCTGGGTACCAATTCCCAAACTTGATTTCTCTCAAATTGGTTAAGCTCTTCTTGCATTGCGACTATCCAGAATTCATTGGATAGTGCCTCGTCAACATTGGTAGGTTCAATGTGAGATATGAATGCAGAGAAACGCACTTCATTGAACACTTGTCTCTGGGTTTTAACCCCTTCATTGACTTTACCAATGACTTGTTCCAGTGGATGATCTCGGTTATGTCTCCAGGCCTTAGGCTGCTCTAAATTTTCTTGTGAAGATGATTCATTTAGATCATCCCTGTTTTCTGAAAAGGTTTCTAAAGGTAATTTGTTTGAAGACTTGTTCAAATCCAATTTTTGAAAATTTTGAACGATCTCAGCATCATCATCTAGAGGTTTTGAAATAGGTTCGGTTTCAGCAAACACAACATGAATTGATTCCTCAATTGTAAAAGTACGTTTGTTGAAAACTCTATAAGCTTTACTACGATTAAAGTAACCAAGAAATAAACCTTCATCAGCTTTAGGATTGAATTTACCCAAGTTTTCTTTGTTGTTGTTGTGAATGTAGCACTTACTCCTGAAGATCTTTAAATGAGCCAAGTTAGGCTTTCTCCCTTTGTATAGCTCGTATGGTGTCTTCCCGAGTAGAGTTCTGATGTAGGCTCTATTGGAGATGTAGCAAGCTGTGCTCATTGCCTCTGCCCAGAATGCTTGTGAAACTCCTTTTTCATTCAGCATTGCCCTTGCCATTTCTGTGAGCACTCTGTTTTTCCGTTCGACTACTCCGTTTTGTTGAGGAGTTCTTGGTGCTGAAAAATTGTGGTCAATTCCATTCTCATCATAGTAGTCAGCAAATTGTTATTTTCAAATTCTCCTCCGTGATCAGACCTGATTGACACAATGGAAATACCTTTCTCATTTTGGACCTTTTTGGCAAAAACAATGAATGCACTAAACGTTTCATCTTTAGAGGAAAGAAACAAAGTCCAAGTGAATCTTGAATAGTCATCAACTATCACAAGAGTGTACAAGTTTCCACTAAAACTTTTCACTCTCGATGGACCAACCAAATCCATATGAAGCATTTGGAGTGGCCTTTCGATTGAGACTGTCTTCTTTGATTTAAACGAAGACTTTGTTTGTTTACCTTTCTGACAGGCATCACAAATAATATCACATTCATATTGAATTTTTAGTAAACCGACAACTAAATCCCTTTTTGTTAATTTTGAAAGTTGATTCATGTTAACATGTGCAAGACGTTTGTGCCAAATCCAACTTTCCTCCTTTTTACTAATAAAACAGTTTTCAGAGGATTTAGAATCAATTTGAAGTGTATAACAGTTACCGTCCCTCGGAGCTCTCAGCTTTATATTCAATTGCTCTTTCTTCAAAGGTAGGTCTTCTTTGCTTATTACTATGCATTCTTCAGAATCGAAGATCACCTAGTTGTTTTTATCCGTACTCTGACTAACGTTGAGTAGATTGTGACACAGACCTTCCACGTAGTATACATCCTCAACTTTCATGCCTTTGTCACTTCTACCTCTCCTATTCCAGCAATTCTTCCAGATTGATTGCCTCCAAAACTTACTTTGCCTCCGTCTTTTGGTTTGAGAGTCGTGAACTTCTCAATATCACCCGTCATATGTCTGGAACATCCACTGTCCACGTACCATTTGTTCGTTCTGGATGCTTTGAGGATACCTGTAAAAACATAATCATGTTTTAGGTACCCATATCTTCTTGGGTCCTTTTTGGTTAGTATGAGTTGTCCTAGGCACATAAGTACCTTTGGGTACCCATTTTAATGTCCCATAAGTTCCTTTCTTCTTGTGATAACAAGAAGAGGTTGAATGACCTTTACGGTTGCAGTAAGAACATAGTGCAAACGGATTTGAAGAATGAATAGTATTTCTAAAGTATGTAAGATACGATCTACCACTACTCTTCTTCTTTCCCTTCGACTTATCCTGAGCAGGATCATATCTTATACCAGTTTTATCCATCGAACACCGTTGAGCTCCTAGGATTACTTTGAGCATTTCACTACCCTTAGTGAATTTCTCTAGAGTTCTTGTAGGTTCTCAGCCTTCTTTTTATTCTTTTCACATTCCTTGCATACTGGAGGCGGCAGATCTATGTTGTCTTCAGGTTTTGTTTGTTGTTCCTCTAGAACTTTTATTCTTTTCTTGGAGCTTACCAACTCCTTAGCAATTCTTACTAATTCTAAATGTAGTGCATTGTATTGGACTGTAATTCATCATAAGATGATGGTTCAGAAATTATTACCTCATCTGTCTCTGATTCTTCATTTTCCTGGGCCACTAGACAGATGTTAGCGGTTTCTTCATCATCATCACTTTCTTCTTCCTTCGAAGAGCTATCTCCCCAGATTGATGTAACAAAGGCTTTCTTCTTTCTAAATCTTTCTTTCTTCTTTTCTTTATCCTTCATTCTGGATAGTTGGGGACACTCTGCCTTATATGTCTGGCTTCTTGCATTCGAAGCAGATGATTGGATCCTTTGATTCATTCTGAGATGTTGAGGCTCTGTGTTTTGGCTGGAACTTCTTTCCAGTTCTGTTCTTGTAGAATTTCTTGAACCTTCTGACTATAAGGCCCATTTCGTCATCTTCAAGATCATCTTCATTGTCATCTTTGCTCTCTTGAGTTTTAAGAGCGATGCTTTTCCAGTTCTTCTCATTCATCTCCTTTTTGTATTTTTGCTTGCTCTCGTATTCAGCAAGGCTTCCGAACAGCGCTGCAACAGAGCCAATAGATTTTCTTTTGGTTTCTTCAATTGCTGTTACTTTCGGTTCCCATTCTTTTGTGAGACCGCTCAGTATTTTCCTCACTTGATCTTCCTGACTGTATTTCTTTCCAAGTGCTGTGAGGTGGTTTATGAGATGTGAGAATCTGACCTCTATGTCTCGGATACTCTCTCCATCCTTCATTCTGAATGACTCAAATTCAGTGGTGAGAGTGTTGATTCTGCTCTGTTTTACACTGGTGGTTCCTTCGTGAGCTATCTCCAGGGCATCTCACATTTCCTTTGCAGTCTCCAGACTAGAAACTCTAAAGTATTCTTTTTGGCTCAGCACACAGGTGAGTATGTTGATGGATTTGTCGTTTAGGATCACTAGCTTCTTGTCTTCTTCATCGAATTCTCTGGGGCTCTTGCGTATTTGCTGTCCGTCTACGGTTTTCATAGGAACATAGTTGTCGTGCTCTATCACGTCCCATAATCCATATTCGGTGGCTTTAATGAAGATTTTCATCCTCATTTTCCAAAATGTATAGTTTTCACCATTAAAGCCTGGCGGTTTGGATGTTGAACACCCTTCCGGTAGCACGCTATCTCCAAATCCTACCATGAGATCTCTCTTCGGACTGTTAAGTCTTTTCTGAAGAGACCTGCTCTGATACCAAATGTTAGTGGCAGTCTCACCCAAGAGGGGGGTGAATTGGGTGAGATAGAAAAAATTGCGTAATTAAAAATTAATACTATTGAAAACAGAGAGTGTAAGTTTAGGAAGGTTTCACTGTAGAGAGACAAACACAAGGTTTATACTGGTTCTGTCTTAACCACTTGACCTACGTCCAGTCCTCAGAACACCTTGAGTATTCCACTATCTTCCAAGATTGATCGGGCTCTTGGTGCCTCAGTACAGTAATTGAGTCACTCAATCACTCCCCCTTACTCCCGTAAGGATACAAACCCACTCAAGAGTGCACACTCTTGAGTATCACTCAGATGTGATTAATGAAAGATAGATATTGACTCTCTTACAGAGTAGAATAAGTGATGAACACTGACGCTCAGTAATAACGAAGAAACAGAGTATTGAATGTAACAGTAAATGATTACAGATGGTAGCTCAAGTATTCAATTCCGTTCATTAATGCTTCTTCGCGCCTTTTATAGTTGAGGTCGTTAAGTAACCGTTAGACGGAAGAGCTTCTAGCCGTTGTGACTCCGTTTGCGTGTTTTCCAGTTACAACGGTTCCCCTATTAATGCTTCTGGGTTTCTGACACAGTAGGTTACAGACTACGTAATACCGTTGAAGAGCCATTGTGACTTCTATTCGTAACCTGCAACCATATTTTAAACTTCAATAAGTTAGGCCCTGCAGTGCAAGCAGAACTGAATGAATGATAATCTGATTGCTCAATGATTCTAGGTGAAACCAAAAGTCCGTTAAACGTACAGAAAGATAATCTGGACAGTTTGATCGAAGTGATGATCGATCATTGGTTGATCGATCATGTTATCGATAAACGGAGTTAAAGTTCTTTGGATCAGTTGAAAAAGATTATCGATCAGATGATGGAACATTGATTTATCGATCAAGTGATCGATAAAATGCAACAGAAAAACTTATGCTGATATGTAAACCAGAGTCCCTTTGAATATAAATCTCTTAGCAAAATAGTCATGATGATTATGCAAGCTAAAATCAGTTTGGAAGAAAAAGAGAGTTAAATTTGAGAACCATCATAGCTAATTGAGATAGAGCTAGAAAAGTAACGTGATCGAACAGTTTATCGAATACTCTTTGATCGATCAGATAATCGATAATTCAAGTGTTCCTGAAATGAAACTTCATATCATGTTGATCGATTACATTATCGATAAATTTATGATCGATAATGTTATCGATAAATACCATGTGAAAATAACTTAGTGAAGAGTAAGGATAAATTGGGTTTATCGAATAGGTGATCGATCAGTGATTGTTCGATCAGGTTATCGATAAATACCATGTGAAAATCACTTAGTGAAGAGTAAGGATAAATTGGGTTTATCGAATAGGTGATCGATCAGTGATTGTTCGATCAGGTTATCGATAAATACCATGCGAAAATCACTTAGTAAAGAGTAAGGATAAATTGGGTTTATCGAATAGGTGATCGATCAGTAAGTGTTCGATCAGGTTATCGATAAACTGTGAAACGAAGATTTTGTTCTAAGCTATTTATCGATCATGTTATATGAAAAAGTACTATTCAGAAAGATTAGATTATCGATAATGTTATCGATAACTTGGTTAAGTAAGAGTAGATAAAATGCTGATTATCGATCATGTGATCGATAATGTTATCGATCAGCAGCTATGATGAGTACCTGCATTCTGAGAGTCAGTGAGCAATGTTCGATCATAGTATCGATAAACGAATGATCGATAATGTGATCAATAAATAATGACAAAATCAAAGTGCAGAACAGGTAGAGTGTCTTACCATTTATCGAGGTTGTTATCGATCACTGATTTATCGATCATGTGATTGATCATGTGATCGATAAATACACTTCAGATTTACTTCTTTTTATCTGTTACTTGTTCGATCATCTTATATTATCGATCAATGGATTATCGAACAGCTTATCGATCAAAACATCTAACATTTTACTGATTTGCACTGAAGATTTATCTGACAGCTTATTGATAAACACTTGATCGATCAGATGATCGATCAACATACTTAACTATTTTAATCTAACTTTGTTATCATCAAAACCATAATCCTAATAGGCGAAATTTTTTTAATTTTTTGCTAATTCTTCCTTCTAAGGGCGCGTGTAGGAGCGTGGGAGGTCCGTTTGAAGTGCGGTTTGTCTCTAAAAATCCTTAAAATCAATATCTTCATTTTGGTATATAATTTGATAATTTTGGAGACAATTAAGGATCTGTTTGTGAGTGTTTTCAGTGTATTTTCTGGTATTTTCATGCGGAAATAAATTCCAGAATATTCAAAATAATTTAAATTATTTTGTTCTAGGTGAAAATGAAGCAAGAGGCTTCTAGTAGCACTGAAAATATCAAAGATGGTTCATTGGAATAATCATACATGGATAATGCAGTTCCAAAATATGAAGTAGAGGATGAGGATCCTCAAGAGGACCTCGAAGAGGTTCCTCAAGAAGACCCGAGGAGTTAATGGATTCTGGATCTGAGTCGGAATCTTTATTCCCTACTGAACCCCTCCATACCAAACCTCATTTGGTCTTTAATGATTCACTAGATCTTCCCAATGAAACCAAAGTTGAGGAAGGAGAAGAGGTGAATTAACGCTTTACCCCTGCTTTAGCTATGAGAATAGCTGAAAGAGATGCAGCCAAACTGACAAACATAAAAGGCATCAATGGCATGCTCGCCAGCTACGTCCATTACATGACCGATAAGAAGAATACCGAATTCTACCTTAAAGTCATAATGGAGTACATAAGAGCAATAAGGGTTAGAGGCGGACCTAAAGGAAAACCCATAAGAAAATTTTACTGGATCTGGGCTATAGATTTAGTATCATCCTTTATGACCAAAACACGCAAACTTAGAAAGCTGAGGAAAGCAATGCTTGATTACCTTTATATTCATATCAAATGATGTAATACTTGTATTCGCTTTATTGATGTTTGTTATATTAAGTTTTTGGTTTCATGCATTGTAAATAAACCAAGTATGTTATTTCATTTAATGAAATTACTTGAATTATTGTTGTATGATTATTTGTGAATAATATGTGTATGCTTTTTATAAGTGGGAGCTTTTCGAAGATAAGTCTTCTAAGAGTCACAATTTTTGAAGCGCTTATATAAAATCCTTGATAGGACATAATGATTGTTTCCTGTATCTGTGTGATGGGAGGTACAAACATATGCTCTTGATCATGGATCTTGCAGTGTCATTACTTTCTGATCAAGGATGATATAAGTACAAGACATTGTATACTTCACTGTGCTATATAACTAAAATGTTCTATGGTACGTCTCTTTTTTAGAGAGAACGTAGAATAATGTGGGATAAATTTGTCACAGAACTGAAAATGGCAACCAAGAACATAATTGCTGAGCTTAATAAGGGAGAAAAGCTCAACGGGGATAACTGGGACATATGGCATCGAAAGGTTCAATACATATCATCTTGGAGGAATAAGATGCGGTTGAACCTTTAACCACTACAATGGTCAAACCTGAACCTGGGAATACGGCCCAACATAAGAGAGACCAAGAGGCTTACCTAGTTTGGAAGAAGAAAAACAGCATAGCAAGAATTACGCTTCTGAGTGCCATGGCTGATGACATAATGTGCGAGTTTGAGAGGCACAAAACTGCACAAGCTATGTGGATAGCTTTGAAGGACAAGTTTGGTGGTACTTCTACCACTAAACTTAGAAGGTTGACGATTAAGTTCAATACCTACAAACTCAAGCCAAACAATCCTATGAAACAACATCTGCGAGAGATGGCCAATATGATTAGGGAACTAAAGGAAGCTGGACATGTCCTGTCTGATGAACAGCAGGTGCAGGCTGTTATCAGATCACTCCCTGCTAGCTGGGAGCACATGAAAGTCAATCTGACCCATAATGAAAACATCGTTACTTTTAATGATGTAGCCAAACACTTGGAGCTGGAGGATGAACGTTTAGAGGCTTACAAGACCTCTGGACAAGCTAATTACACTGAGGATGTTGGTACTTCCCAATCAAGGCCCGATTCCAAGAAGGACAAGAAGTTTCAAAAGAAAGGGAAGAAGGATGGTCCTCAACCCAAAAAGGGAAAGAAGTAATTCAAGAAGAAGGAAAAGAAAAGTAGGAAGAAGAAGCTAGACCTGAAGAAGGTCAAATGCTCCGCCTGCCAGAGAATGGGCCATTTCGCACGTGACTGTTCAAAACAGGCTGAGAGCAAAAAGGTATTAGTGAATTATGTGAATTCACATGTTTCATATGTTTCTAGTACTGTTTTTCTAACAGAACCTATTTCTTCTTCTTGGATTATAGACTCAGGCCCCACAGACCATGTAACCAGGGATCGAGGATCCTTTATCGAGTACCGTCGATTGCCGTATCAAAGCAAGTGGCTTTACGTTGGGAACAACGCAAGGATCTAGGTTAAAGGTTTGGGCACCTGCAAATTTACTTTGCATGTGGTGGAAAGACCTTGATACTCCATGATGTACTTTACGCTCCCGACATCCGGCGGAACTTGGTTTCTGTATTGTGTCTGTTAGAATTTGGGTTTGATGTAAACTTTCATGGCAAAGTTGCAGAAATTTTTAGCAACTCTGTTCTTTATGGTTCAACTTTCCTATTTAAGAAGTTCTTTGTTTTGGATATTGTTGGTGATTTCAATAGTAATGAATACTTTGCTGTTTCTTCGAATAATGTTGACATAAACACCTGGCATGCTAGACTAGGACACATTAATCAAAATAGAATGATTAAACTAGCAAAAGAAGGATTGTTAGGTGCCATTCCCAATATGGAAATGTCACTCTGTGAGAATTGTCTAGCTGGTAAGGCAACAAGAAAGCCTTTCGGTAAGGGAAAAAGAGCTAAAAATCCATTGCAATTAATCCACTCTGATATCTGTGGTCCAATGAGTGTAAGGGTGAGACACGGAGCTTGGTATTTTATTACCTTTATTGACGATTTTTCATGATATGGTCATGTCTATTTGATCTCGCATAAGTCTGAAGCTCTTAAGTGCTTCAGACGATACATAAATGAGGTAGAGAATCAAATGGATAGTAAAATTAAAGCATTACGTACTGATCGAGGTCGTGAATATTTATCTGATCAATTCAAACAGCTCTGTGAGGAAAAAGGGATAATCAGACAACTGACTATCCCTGGTACTCCACAACAAAATGGAGTTGCTGAAAGAAAAAACAAAACTCTTCTAGACATGGTTAGGTCTATGATGGCTCAAGCAAACCTACCAATTTCATATTGGGGTGATGCTTTGTTAACGGTGACCTTCATACTTAACCGTGTACCTTCAAAATCAGTTGCTTCCACACCCTACGAGTTATGGACAAAACGCAAACCAGCTCTAAGCATCTTGAGACCCTAAGGGTCAGTGGCGTATATCCATGACGCTTCTCATAAGCATGGGAAGTTGGGTCCCAGAGGAAAGAAATGCATCTTCATAAGGTACTCTGAACAACCAAAGGGATACGTTTTCATAGGTGAAAACAAAGATGGAACGGTGACTGAAGTAGAATCAAGAGATGTAACATTCAATGAGAATGAATTTCCTAATAGAGGAGATGTTGACCGTACTGTTTCTCTTTATGAAACACAGGAAGACAATACAGAACAAATTGACAAACCAGAATCATCTAGGTATGTCAATGTGAGTGGGAGCCAAGAAAAGTCAACACCAAGACCTGAACAAAGAAAGAAAGATAAGCAAATAGCTCCCATCAGAAGGAGTAACAGGGAAAGTGTTCCCAAAAGACGCTTTCAAATACAAGGCGAATCTCTCTTAGTTACTCCAGAAGGGGATGATGAGCCCCGTTCTGTACAAGAAGCCTTGTCAGGTCCTACGAAAGATGAATGGATGAAAGCTATGGAAGAAGAAATGGACTCAATGAAAAAGAACCAAGTTTGGGTGTTAGTTGATTTTCCAAAAGGGCGTAAAGCCATTGGGAACAAGTGGGTTCTCAAGATTAAAAGAAAAGTAGATGGATCAATTGACAAATACAAGGCTCGATTAGTGGCAAAGGGGTACACATAACAAGAAGGAATAGATTATGAAGATACCTTCTCACCTGTTGTGCTTTTCAATTTTATTAGACTTATTCTAGCAATAGTAAATAGTTTAGACCTAGAGTTACATCAGATGGATGTAAAAACTGCATTTCTAAATGGTGATCTGGATGAAGAAATCTATATGGAACAACCATTAGGTTTCATTGAAAAAGGAAAGGAAAATAAAGTTTGTAAACTCAAAAGGTCCATTTATGGATTGAAACAATCATCCAGACAGTGGTATTTGAGGTTTCACAAAGCAATAACCTCATATGACTTCCAAATGATAGAGGAAGACCACTGCGTCTACATTAAGCAGTTTGAGGGTAATTTTGTCATATTATCCTTATATGTAGACGATATACTATTAGCCAGAAATAGTCTAGATTCGGTGATGGCTATTAAAGAATGGCTTTCGTCGAATTTTGAAATGAAAGATATGGGTGAAGCAGAGTATATACTTAGAGTTAAGATCCAAAGAAATTGCTCAAAATGAATCCTCTCTCTTTCACAAGAGAATTATATCAACAAAATTCTTGAGCGATTTAACATGAAAGACTGCAATCCCATGAGTACACCTGTTGCTACTGGAATGGCTTTGAGTTCTGACATGTGTCCTAAAACCGAGTCTGACAAAAAGAAGATGGAAAGAGTTCCATATGCCAATGTTGTTGGTAGTCTGATGTATGCAATGATGTGTACAAGACCAGACATCTGTTGGAAATTGTGCCCTAGGGGCCAATCATTATTTTTTGAATATTGTTCATTTATGAATTTATTAATTACGTTATCATATTATTTGCATGTTTACTGTGATGACTATCCTTGGATAACTCATGGTTTATCCTAAATGTCCCTGGTCGGTCATCTATGTGGGAGCAAAGATGAAATAAGACCAGTATGACTTTAAAGATATATAGAGATATAAATTAAAGTCATAGGCACATGTAAGAGTACAAGGTGTTGGACCGACCCGCTATGAGAGAGCTGCATGGGTTAAGTCATAAGCTTCTCTCATATACAAACCATGTCACTGTGCCCTTTGACCTGAGATCATCATGGATTCCTACATGAGAAACGCTTAGCTTTGACCTAGTCAAAAGTCACTTTTGACCGAGTGATCATAAAGACTATGTTCAGGCTTAGTGGTTTTTCATGCGGAGGAATGTGAATGGTCAAGATGGAATTTGTCCCTCACATTCGTAGAGAGACATTACTGGGCCCCTCGATGAGTGAGTCTGAGAAATGTATGGCCATACTATAATGGAAAGGTAGTTCCATTTCTATACTCAGACTACTCAGGGATCGAGAAAGTAACGGTCATGAATAGGAGGATGACGTTCTCCATGCCTCGTCCATGACCAAAATGTCGTGTGACAAAAGGGACGCGATATGGTTGTATGAAAGGTTGCATCGTTCAATGATCCTCATATGTTTGGGTAGTCGTGATGTCTTGCTAGAGACCGCTTACGACTTGTGAGTCATTATAGTTAATGGCCCACTGCCAACTTCATATGGGCCTACAGGGTCGCACACAAAATAGCCCAACACGAGTTATGATGTCCAGATTCATTGAATCTAGGATATGTCCAGATTCAATGAATAAATAGGGTGGACGTGTATATATATATTCGTATATATATATTATATATAAATATAAGAGATATTAATTGTTAGATTTAATTTATAAGGATAAATTAGATCTATGTAAATTAATTCCGTCATATCTTTATTTTTGAATTAGATAAATAGGTGAATTAAATCTGTGAGACGGATTTAATATAAACCGTATTTATTTAATTGTTCTCTTATCTAATTATGCAATATTTGATATTGTATTAATTTCGGAATTAATTTGGGATTAATTTCGAAATTAAAATATCACTCATAATACCTAGAGCATCCTATATATTCAATATTAGGGAGCTAGGGTTTGAAGAGTGAGAGTGAAAGCACTAAGGAGATAAGGGACGGCCAAAAGTGAGGAGAGAGGACGGACTTTCAAAACCCTAGACGGACATAGACGCTAGCACGCCGTTCGAGGTTGAGGGCTACTCGTGTGGATACTGGTAGAGGAAGCCGACCGGAGTTGTCGACTTCGAACGACAAAGGAGGCGAGCAGAAGCATCCTGAACGGCCGAATCATCGAGTCACCAAGAAATCGAACACCGAAGGTAATGCTTCTTACTACCTGACTTAAACGCGATTGGTAGATCCGGGCAAGGGATTGAAAGTTTTAAAATCTTTAAGTTGATTTCCGCTGCGCGTCATCTTTCAATTCCCTACAACATCTACTGTAACACCTTACGTTTACGACCTTATATTGTGCCAAGTTAAGACATTCGGAAGCGCAAACTAAGGTTACCGGGTTGAAAAACCTGAATTTGAAAATTTCTTTTCCCGCATTACTATTCACCGTAACCTTAAACTTGGCATAACTTTGAAAATCATAACTAATTCTAGAAAAATCGAAACGAGGTCGTTCCAAGTCTCACTCGAAGCTCTCAACATCATCTATCAAGGAAAAATGACCTCAGGTTCCGCTTTAATCAGAAACGCATTCGTTTTCAATTTCGAAAAGTACTGTTCATTTGGTCATTTTTCTATTTTCCAGGATTTTTGCCTAACTTCGGAAAGGCATAACTTCTTACACAGAGCTCCGATTGTGACGCTTTACCACTCATTTTAAAGGGAAAAATAAGATCTATTTGCATACCAAATTTCAGGAAAAAGTCAACCATTTGACCAGGGTCTTCGTTGGTCAAAGTTTGGTCAAATCTAGACCATTTTTATCCCCTTTTTCACTAATTTTGACAGCATTTCGTTTTTCACTATAATCATACCATAATCACTTATAAAGCTACTCTATCATTAATATACATTCCAAAAAGGGTATCATATCATGTATTTATGAACATAGTATGCTTGCATGGCTTGAAAGAGAAAGGTTCAAAACCGTATAATACATTACATAATTCATAACTTCTTCAAGCCATGACTATTTCCTTTCCTTTCTCCTTAGCAGTAGTGGCACCTAGGATATCATGTTATAGGAGGAATGAGATTTCATAGAAATCCCAGTAGCATTGAACATACAACCATCAAGTCAACATGCATAAGATGTCATGCTACATGCAGTAGATAACATTTCTAGTCTTTATGCCATGCTATAATCATTCTGTATCCATGTCATCATATCATGGAGCATATAATCATTCTGGTCAAAACTCAATCATGCAAGAGCCAAGGCATACATTGCAAGGAGTTCACATCATCTGTACATAACATTCTCATGGCACATAAACACACATAGCAGATACATCAAATGCAGATCAACAAAATAATTGCAGTTCACGCTACCTCAATTCCTTGCTTAACGTTCCTCCTCCTTGATCCCTTGCTGGAGATCCTCCTAGGTTTCCAGAAGAGTTGCCTATCAACCATATAGTAAGGGTATGGTAAATTCCATATCCAGTATACCATTCTTTCTCAATATAATGCTACCCTTGTATCTTTCAATTTATAATTTCTGTATACCTTTCCTAAACCTTTGACCTTGGTTTGACCAAGCCTTAATCCTCAAGTAAGGTCTTGGAATTCTTCCTTAACCCATGATTAATCATGCTTCCTTGGTTAATCACTAACCCTTAGTCCTTAATCCAATACTTAATTAAGGTCCTCAAGTCACATAGTCATAATCCTTTAAGATTAAATCACTAATCCCTTTTTGGATTAACCATTAATCATTCTCTAATCAACATGATTAACCATTATTCATTCCTTAATTAACATGATTAATCATTTTCTAATCAATATGATTAATCATTAATCATTCTCTAATCAATATGATTAACCATTATTCATTCCTTAATTAACATGATTAATCATTTTCTAATCAATATGATTAATCATTAATCATTCTCTAATCAATATGATTAAGCTTTAATCAATACTTAATCAACATGATTACCCATAATTAATCATCCTTCAATTATCATAACTAATCACTAATTAATTAGGGTAGCTAACCTTAATCACTTACTAATCCTTAATCAAATAACATAATTAATCTTAGCTATCACTAAACCATAATTAATCAAGGTAATTAATCCTAATCTTCCTCAAATAAATAATCAACTAAAAATAATTAACACTTAGGGAGATAAACATACCTTAATTAGCGCTTAATCGGCGATTAGAGGTGATTAAGCTTGCTGTCTCTCTTTCTCTCTCTTCTTTCTTCCTTTCTCTCTCCTAGAACTCAAGAACACAAAATTCTCTCCCAACAACACCTCTTGGCCGAATTCTTCATGAAAGGGGGGGTATTTATAGGCCTTGATATTTCAAAATGCCGAAAATGCCCTTCGGGAAAAAGATGCGATCTCGGCCGTCCATTTTTTTCTACTTTACACGTGGACAAATCTTAGGGCACTCACCATAAGAAAGTGACACATGTAGGGACACCTAATCACCATGTGATTTTCATGTGGAAAATAAATATTATTTTATTGTTTTGTCTCTTATTTCCCTTTATGCCCTTGAACAATTTGGAAAATTCCAACTTTGTCCTCCCCTCTCTAATTTTGGCCGAATTATTGCTCTTAATATTGGAAAAATATGACTCATCCAATAATCAGTGCAATCCACTGATTATTTGTGTATTTCCGGCCCGATTTTCCAACAATCCTGTCCAATTTACTGTCACAAAATTCCGATTTCAACACCTCATTAAATTCCCCTCATTCCAAGGGTAATCCATGATTTTTCTCAAGTTCTATCTCCCTCTATAATTTTCTAAATTTTATTCTGTCAAAAATCACTATTCTACCGATAATAATTCGGTAATAAATATTCTTTAAGCTAACCTCTGTACATCCAAAGGTGGGAAATAATTTTATAAATTAGGATAATATGTCACATAATTTATCCATATTTTTCCTTGAATTTTTGAGGCCTCTATATATTTTAAATAATGGAAATTGGCTAATTTTCCTTAATTAACCAAAAATTCCCATAATTACAAATAATTCCCTGATAAATTATTTTTAATCTCATATTCATCTTCTAAGCCTCAAACATTATTCTGTACCCTCCTTTCTATTTTTCATGATTTTCTGGGAATTTTCAGGAAATTTGGACATTATTTCCAATACTGCCCTTTCTTAACTGATCTTTTCAGAAATGACCGTTATGTCCCTATCCTGATTTTTCCTCATAGCCTGGATCCTCTACCAGTCTACTATACTACTTGGCCTTAGTCAGTCACAAATCATTCATCAGTTAGAATAAAATTATCAGGGTGTGACATTTCTTCCCCCCTAAAAATAAATTTCGTCCTCGAAATTTTAAACACATACCTTATGTGAAGAGCTCTGGATACTTGCTCCTCATCTCGTCCTCCTTTTCCCACGTGGCCTCTTCTTGATTTAGATCTTTCCAAATCACTTTGACCAAAGGGATTCCTTTGTTCCTCAGCTGCTTGACTTTCCGATCCACTATGCGTTCTGGTCTTACTTCAAATGTCAGATTGTTCTTTAGCTCAATCTGATCATATTCTAGCACATGTTCTGGATCCGGATTGTACTTCTTCAACTGGGAAACATGGAAGACGTTGTGCAACTGACTTAAGTTCGGGGGTAAGGCCAGTCGATAGGCTACAGGTCCTACCTTTGAGAGTATTTGGAATGGTCCCACATATTTAGGCGTCAGCTTTCTCGCCTTAATAGATCGTCCTACTCCGGTAGTTGGAGATACCTTCAGGAAGACATGGTCTCCAACCTCGAACTCTAACGGCTTTCTCCTACTGTCGGCGTAGCTCTTCTGTCTGCTTTGAGCCGTGAGTAGCCTCTGTTTGATCTGTTTAATCTGTTCAGAGGTACGATCTACTATATCTGGACCCCAAATTTTTCTCTCTCCGAGTTCTGTCCAACAAAGCGGGGATCTGCACTTTCTTCCGTACAATGCCTCGTATGGTGCCATCTGGATACTGGAATGGTAACTGTTGTTGTACGCGAATTCTGCCAAAGGCAGATATTCATCCCAGTTCCCTTTGAAATCCAAAACGCACGCTCTTAGCATATCTTCTAGTGTCTGTATCGTTCGTTCTGTTTGTCCGTCCGTTTGCGGATGATAAGCTGTACTGAAACTCAGTACCGTGCCCATGGCTTCTTGCACTGCTTTCCAGAATCTCGACATGAATCTTGGATCCCTGTCAGACACAATGTACTCTGGAACCCCATGTAATCTTACTATCTCTTTAATGTATAACCTCGCTAACTTCTCTGGCGAATATTTAACATTAATCGCCAAGAAATGGGCCGACTTCGTCAGTCTATCAACTATGACCCATATTGCATCGTATCCTGACGACGTACGAGGTAATCCTACTATGAAGTCCATAGAGATACTATCCCACTTCCATTCAGGAATACTAAGGGGTTGTAACAATCCTGACGGCTTCTGATGTTCTGTCTTCACCTTTTGGCATGTAAGGCACTTTGTCACATACTCCGTGACATCTCGTTTCATACCAGGCCACCAAATAATGACTTGATGTCTTGATACATCTTGGTCATTCCTGGATGAATCGTATATTTGCTTTTATGTGCCTCATCTAGATTTGCTTCCTGAGATCATCTGCTTCCTGAGATCATCTACAGAGGAATCACTACTTACTTCTCTCTCTGAATTCTATTACTATTACTCTCCTCTGTACTACATTACTGAGATCTCGAAATCTTTTGCCTCATTGCTCAAGACTTTAGCTCGAAGGGTCTTTGCTAACGGATCTCCTCTTTGAGCTTCTTTGATTTGTCTTATCACATCACAGTTGTTCTCTGCTCTAATGGCTCATTAGCCACATCATCTGCTGTTACTGCATGTGATAAATAGGACCCCAATCTCTTATATCTTCTAACAGATCACCCTCTTTGATCATGAGGGTAGCTACTTGCACCACTTTTCTGCTCAAAGCATCAGCCACTACATTGGCTTTTCCCGGATGATACTTGATCTGATAGTCATAATCTTTCAAACAACTCCATCCATCTCCTCTGTCTCATGTTTAAGTTCTTTCTGGTCTTGCAGGTACTTGAGACTCTTGTGATCACAGAACAATTCTATAGTTGCCCCATACAAATAATGCCTCCATATCTTCAAGGCATACACTATCGCTGCAAGCTCCAGGTCATGAGTGGGGTAATTTTCTTCGTGAGGTTTTAATTGGCGCGAGGCGTAGGCAACAACTCTTCCCTGCTGCATCAGTACACATCCCAATCCTGTTTGCTAGCATCTGTGTACACTACATATGGTAGTGTTGGATCGGGGATAACTAGTACTGGGGTAGAGGTTAGCCTTCGCTTCAGCTCTTGAAAACTTGCCTCACATTTCTCGTCCCACAAGAACTGCTGGTTCTTCCTGGTTAGCTTTGTCAGCGCTTGGGCAATTCTAGAAAAGTCCTGGATAATCTCCTATAGTAACCTGCCAGCCCTAAGAAACTTCGTATCTCTGTTACTGTCTTAGGCTGCTCCCAGTTCAGTACTGATTCAATTTTACTGGGATCTACGGCCACACCTTCATGGTTAATCACGTGACCTAGGAATTTAACTTCCTTTAACCAAAACTCACATTTACTGAGCTTGGCGTAGAGTTGTTTCTCCTTCTAGTGTACTCAGCACAATTCTCAAGTTGCTGCTCATGCTCTTCTCTGTGAGTTTTGGAGTACACTAGTATGTCATCAATAAAAACTACTACAAAACAGATCTAAGTATGGTCTAAAAATCCGGTTCATGTAGTCCATGAAAATAGCAGGTGCATTTGTCAATCCAAACGGCATCACTAAGAACTCATAGTGTCTGTATCGGGTCCTAAATGCAGTCTTCGAAACATCTTCTGTCTTTATCCGCAGCTGATGATATCCCGATCGTAGATCGATCTTGGAAAACACCGTGCTCCTGCCAGTTGGTCTAACAGATCATCAATTCGCGGCAGTATTTAGTTCTTTATCGATCACCTTGTTTAGCTCTCGATAGTCAATGCATAGCCTTAGACTACCGTCTTTCTTTTTCACAAAGAGTACTGGAGCACCCCAGGGAGATACACTTGGTCTTATAAAACCCTTCTCCAACAGCTCCTCAATTTGTCTCTTTAGCTCAACCATTTCATTGGGAGCCATTCGATATGGAGCTTTGGATATTGGTTTTGTCCCTGGTACAAGATCAATCGTGAACTCCACTCTCGCACTGGCGGAAGTCCACTGATCTCTGTTGGAAATACCTCTGGGAAGTCTTTCACTATCGGTATTTCTTCAATTCCTTCTTCTGCCTCTGCTCGAATTGAGAAGAATACAATATATCCTTGACATCCATGCCGTAAGCATCTACTACTCGCTTCGGCTTCATCATAAAATTTAAACTACTTCTTTTCTAGGGATTTCTTCCTTAGAGGGTAATACTAACGTTTTCTTACCACAATCTAGAAGTTGTTATTGGCAGATAACCAATTCAAACAAACCAATTATCACCTCAATGTCACGAAAAGGCATGAATATCAAGTCAATGATAGTGCAACAATGCTGATAACAGACCACACAATTCAGGCATGCTTTAGAAGTCACAACTTTAGGACTAGTGGGAGTAGAAACAACAATATCATATGGCAAGGTATCAACAGTCAAACCCAATCGCCCAACACAATCATGTGATATAAAGGAATGGCTAGCACCTGAGTCAAACATGGCATACACAAGGCAATCATTAACAGTGATCGTACCTTGGATCATGTCAGGTGACTTACGGGCCTCTTCCTGTGTAAGGGCAAAACACCCTGCCTTGGGTCTGCTGTCTCGTCCCTTCTGCCCCTTGTGGGCATTCCTTCGAAAAGTGTCCTGGTCTCCCACATCTATAGCACACGTTCTGGCCAAATAAACATGGCCTGTCGCCATGATTCTTGCCACACTTCTCACATTTTGGCCCTTCGTGTGATATCAAACCCTTCAGGTCGTCTGCTCCCTCTTCTCATCTTCTGCCAAAGCCAGGCCTCTTCCTCTTCTTATTAACATAAGAGGTTCCTTCTTGATTCGGCCTCGATGGGGGTCTCTCAGCTTTCAAAGCTATCGGCATCATTCCTCGATGATTCTGACTTGCTTCAGTAATACGGCAGACTTCTACTGCCTTGTTAAAACTCTCGATCTGCTGAGGCGCCACGACCTCTCTTAATGTTGGCTTTAATCCTCTGACCAGCTTCTCCGTATTCCACCGTTCATCATTGAGACGTTTTAAATAAGCAGAATAACGGGACAGCCGAATGTGCTTGCTAAGTAGTCATCAAAAGTTTCATTATTCCCTGCTGCAACACTAGGAATTCAGCTTCCATTTTATCCTGTGCTGATGGGGAAAGTACTTCTGATAGAATCTTTCTTTGAACACCTCCCATGTTATTGGGTTGTTGTTGGCTTGCAGTACCAACTCAGTGTTGTTCCACCACTGATCTGCTTCTTTCTCTAGCTTATAAATTGCCATCTGAGCTTTAACCTCAGATGAGCATCCCATTACCGAAAGATCTTCTCCAGTCGGGTAATCCAATCTTCAGCTACTTGTGGTTCCAATGAACCCTTGAACTCTGGCGGATTATGCTTGCAAAATTTCGTAATCCACTGCTGAATATCTTCTTGATTTTCAGCCACTCCTGCTTGCTCTTCAGGTACTTGCTGTTGGACTTGTGGGTTCGCTTCAGCTTGCATTTGCTCAGGTTGTCGTAACTGAGCAATCGCTGCTGCTACCGCTGCTGCTATAACGGCGTCTCTCTCTTCTTGCTGCCGTAACTGTGCCTCTTGTAGTTGCTGTACGACTCGTTGTTGCTCATCCAGCCTATTCATTACTTGCTGGATAGGATCTCTATGTGGTTCCTCAGGAGTGTTTCTTGCTCCTCTCCGTGTTCTCACCATTTCGCTTGTTCTTTAACAACTATGGGAGAATAAAGGAACTCTTTAATCATTTATCATATATAAACATACCCTTCTTTATATATAACAAACATTTGTACAGCAACACAAGGGTTACACAGAGTTTTTAGCAGTTAGCCTAACTTATATACAGTCCAAAACTATTACACTATAAATCATCAGTCTAGCATTGACCATGACCAGCTCATGGAAAAGTAGCCCATACAAAGGTCTCTATGGCGTCGACCATCTCCAGGAAAGTACATCTGGTAGGCGATTACATATCTCATTGATTCCTTCATCCATTTCCATGTCTTGGGGATTACATGGAACAGGGCTAGGATCCAATCTTCATTTCCCAAGTATGATCCTCTCTAGTCACCCAATAATAAAGGCTCTTAATGTCCTCTAAGAACCTTAAGTATACATCAGCTTCCTGGTGCTCATATGGCTAATGAAACGGCTTCTAAACTGGAATTCTTGAACTAGCTGAGGGAGGCACTGGAACTCTTTCTTAATTTCAGGTATAGGGATCTTACTGGACCTGCTTCATCTTAGTAGGCATCTTAACAACTGGAGCTATATTATTGGAGGAACAGTGGCAATGTCTTCTCTAGAGCCTTACCCTTGAAACCGAAGTAATCTACCGGAGTAGCTGGGGATTTAGTGCTAAGCTCTCCATACCTCTCAATGTCCTCGTACCACCATGTCAATCATACCACCATGGATATCGCTCACCGGGCCATGACCTTGCTGATGGTCTCTCCGGATTTTCCACTTCCACTACAAACAGCCATTACCTGAGCTTTTCTGTAATCCTAATGACCAAATGAACTCATAATAAGCACTATCACATGCTTTCCTTAAAATGCCAGAACATACAAAATATTCAAAATTTGTTCTGTGTGCCAGAACCATGTGCTTATACCATAAATGTAACACCTTACGTTTACGGACCTTATGTTGTGCCAAGTTAAGACATTCGGAAGGGCGAATAACTAAGGTTACCGGGTTGAAAAACCTGAATTGAAAATTTCTTTTCCCGCATTACTTTCAGCCGTAACCTAAACTTGGCCATAACTTTGAAAAATCATAACTAATTCTAGAAAAAATCGAAACGAGGTCGTTCCAAGCTCCACTCGAAGCTCTTCAAAATCATCTATCAAGGAAAATGACCTCAGGTTCC